>NC_041385.1:575457868-575494391 GCF_002162155.2 Triticum dicoccoides | reverse complement strand
TTAATGAACCGCCCATAAAAGAGACAGGGATTTAGATCCAATTCACACCATCTTCCCTCCGCGAGCTTTCATTAGAGTGCCTTCGACAGGGATCTATTCCACCATGGCCAGTCGGTGCGGCTCCTCCTCTCACCTCTCCAGCCCTCGGCCCGGAGATTGGGGGCGGTGTTCCGTCCCGCATAGCAAGTTAGTAGTGCTTCAGTCCAAGGGGCTCCTCCCCCCAGCATATATGGTCCCAGTCCGAGCCGGGATTGCTGCCTATAGCGGCGGAGAGCAGGCGGAGGGCGTTCCCAATCCCTCTCAAGGAGAGCGGGTATGCTTAGTCCCTTATTTGGTGAGACGACTAGGGTTTCCAATTCATCCGTTTCTCCGAGGGTTGCTGGAGTTCTACGGCCTCCAGCTACATAACCTCACGCCCGCCTCCATTTTGCACATCGCGGGCTTCGTGGCCCTCTGCGAGCTGTTCTTAGGTGTTGAGGTCCATTTCGCGCTGTGGAAGAGGTTGTTTTGCCTTGTGCCCCGTTCTCAGGAGGGGTCTATTTATCAGGTGGGCGGAGCCGAACTATGGCGCATCGCCGGGACCGGATATCTATCCGGCACCCCAAAGAGGGTGTCCGAAGACTGGCCCTCGGAGTGGTTTTATATAGATGACGTCCCCCTGCCGGACCCTGTACGGATCAGCCTCTCCGAGTTCAATAATGCCCCGTTGAAGAAGCACCTGAGTTGGCGCCCACGGAACCCTCAGAGGGAAGCTGACAGGGACGTCCTGTACCTGATGAGCCGGATAAGGTTGTTGGCTCATTCCGGATTGACCATGATTAAGGTCATGGCCATATGCATTACGCAAGGGGTGCAGCCGCTTCAATACAGAGGCCACCCCATGTGGGATTTCAACAGGGAGGATGACGCTACCCGGTGCGGTTGCAAGGGGCCAGATTCGGCCGCCACTTTATCAAGGATCTTATCCGCTTTGTACAAGGGGGAATAGGAAGAATTCCTCCGTGTCAACCCGGAAGGCGGATTCTCCATGTACAATCCTCCTAGTTGGGTGAGCGGACACTTTCACTTGTCTATCCATTTTTGAATTTCCCGCAGTTGAGTACTTAGACTAGTAATGTTTAAACGCGGGAGCTGCGCCAGGCTATGAAGGAAATAAACAGCCCTGCTCCACAACCCGAGGACCCGGAACGGTCCCTCGATCCGGACTCCCAAGAAGATCCGGACTTATGCATGGAGTTGATTGATGGAGTATTTCATCAATTGAGTAAGGATAACTCCTTAGTGGCCATCACGGCCGACTATCCCGGACTACTTCCAGCCTCCAAGGTAACTAAGACCGAAGTCCCGGTATTCTCATGCTTCATATTGCATGCCGTGTACTAACAACGTTTTGCAGGGTAAATCCTTGAAGCGGAAGGGCGAGCCCACGGTGGGCAGCCAACAAGGGCCGCTGAAGCCAGGCGGGCCAAAAAGAAGTGCGGACCAGATCGAGATTCCGGCGCAATGGTATGGTGTGCGAATTTAACGCCTAGGGTTTATGCCCTTGAGTCTTACTAATGCTCATGATTTTCTTAGAAAGAAGAGAGCCCGCTGGACTATGTCCGCCGGCCAAGGTTCGACGCCGGGTCCGGAAGCGGAGGCAGACACGGGACGCGCCTCGGGCGCTCCTCCGACAGAGGGCGCCGACGGGATATCTGCCACCAATTCAGAGGTGGAGAGCGCCCTGAACTACAGGCATCGCCGGACTGTTCTTCGTGACACGTGTTTTTCCCCAGAGGTGTTGGACGCCTTTAATACAGGAGATGCGTATCTCCGTGCTGCTCAAAATGGTCTAGCCAGAGCCACGGAGCAGTATGTGAAAGACATACAGGTGAGTAGAATTGAAGGTTATATATGTCAGTAGCCCCGAGACTTGAAACAGTGAAGATAACTGTTTGAAGGATCATGTCCTCTGCAGAGTCTTACAAAGAAGAATACGCAATTGTCCCAGGAGCTCGAAGAGTGCAAGGACCAGCTCGAGGCCGCATTAGCCACTTCAGAAAATGTCAACGGGACGCCCGCAGGTAATAGATGCTTCGAAAGGTACTTCCGTTTTGAAATGCGGCAGGCGTGCAACCCTAACGATAATAATGCAGATGAGGCCAGAGTAAATCCGGACAAGCAGCAACTCCTACGCCGACTAAAGGCTGGCGAGAGCATGCTGACGAGGGTGAGGCAAGAGAATAACAAGCTTCAAGACGCCAATACCCAGCTGGGCGAGGAACTGAAAGATGTTCGTATTCAGCTGTCTTCTGCCGTGAAGGAGAATCGGCAACTTCGACGCGGCATTTTTAGTAAGTGCTTGAACGAATCTTCGAAAAAAGAATTCGGCGAGGAAGTCGATTGACAGAGCTATGTCTGTAGGTCTGCTACCGGGTCGTCCTGCGGAGGAAATGCCCGATTCAACGGGAGACCTTCTTCCCGAGCTGTTGCAACTACACGAACGAGTTCGGCAGGCAATGCAAAGTGTCATCCAGGCTATGTGGCCATCCCTCTCCGTGCTTGAAGGCCTTGAGGAGCTTACAAAGAAGCTGGAGGGAGTGCGGCAGCGCTTCCGGTTGTGGAAGATATCGGCTTGCCGTCAAGGTGCCAGGGAGGCCTGGGCCATGGTGAAGACTCGGTACACGAAGGCTGACCCAAACCACATGGCCGAGGTCGGCCCTATAGGTCCGGACGGAAAGGAGATCCCGGTCAGCTTAGCATATGGCCAGGTGGAGCTGGCTGCAAAGTATTCCCAACAGGACTGTAAATTAGACCGCCTGTTGGATGGTATTGAAGAAGAATATGCCGAGTCGGATTGACTCTGTAAAAATGACATAAAAAATGCCTTCTAGCCGGATTGTAGATCGTTTGTCATTGCGGACCTTTTCCCTTTGACCTCTGGACCCTATAGTCCGGAGTGTGTCCGAATACCCTCGCAATTATGTAAGAACCGGGGCATGCATGGAGACAAGGCGTAGGGGTCATAAGTGCTTTAGCAGACAAGTGCCCAACTAGTTATGTTATATTACATGGTTAGTAAGAAACATCTTCCAGGGAGAATAGTTCCGTTAGGGGTTCCTTTCCCTGGGAGGCATGCCCTAAAGTGCATGTCCGAACTGCTAGAAATAGTAGAAAAGCATCTGGGGGCAAATGAATAAATATGAAAGATCATCTTTTAGTTCACTGACCGAATATTCCCTTAAGAACGCTAGCTTTCAGCTTCACCCAGTCTGAGGTACACATCCGGCTGACCCGGCAGTAACAATCGCAGAGGTGCTCCCTTTACCACCTAGCCGAACGAACGGGAATGTAGGGGTAAGCACAGGAGCCAGGCAACCCATCTTGGCCAAAACTTAAGTCATGTCGATGCATATAAAGGTGTATAAAAGGTTCATGTGGAAGCATCACACATGTTTTGGGCATGAGGCCCGTTTTATATACACTTCTTGGTAAAGAAGCCCCCAGGTACTATGAGCGCAGGTAGCGCGTTGGGTATGTGCGAATAATGCACAGGCAAGCCCCTAAGGGCTTTATGAGAAAAAAGGGTAGGGAGAAGGAACAAAATCCCGGACTGCCAATAAAAAATAAAAAATAAAAAATAAAACAAAGGGACGGAGGAAGGAAACGAACACGGAGTCCGGCGCTAGGCGTAGAACCTTCGTAGGCGTGCTGCATTCCATGGGTTCGGCTCGAGTCGGTTATCCGATGCGTTTCGCAGACGGTATGCTCCGCCGGTTAGTACTTGGTCGATTATGAAGGGGCCCTCCCATTTGGGCTTTAATTTATCCTTTTTCTTGTCCGGCAGGCGTACAACTAGTTCGCCAACGTTATAGGTTTTGGCCCGTACTTCTCTTCTTTGGTATCTTCGAGCCTGCTGTTGATAGAATGCGGAACGAGCTTTTGCCACGTCGCGCTCCTCTTCTAATGCGTCCAAGCTGTCCTGCCGATCGAGCTCGGCTTCTCGTTCTTCGTACATGCGCACTCGACGTGAGTCATGGATTATGTCGCATGGCAGTACTGCCTCTGCGCCGTATACCATAAAAATGGTGTGAATCCGGTAGTGCGATTCGGCGTGGTCTGCAGCCCCCAGAGTACGGAGTCAAGCTCCTCTACCCAGTGCATGTTAAATTCCTTGAGGGATCGCACTAGTCTGGGTTTGATGCCGCTCATAATGAGACCGTTGGCCCGTTCGACTTGACCGTTAGTTTGAGGGTGATAGACCGAAGCATAGTCGAGCTTGATGCCCATGTTTTTGCACCAAAGTTTGACTTCATCGGCCGTGAAGTTTGTGCCGTTGTCGGTTATGATGCTGTGGGGGACTCCGTAACGGTGTACGACCCCGGATATGAAGTCTATCACACGTCCGGATTCGGCCGTCTTTACAGGCTTGGCTTCTATCCATTTGGTGAATTTGTCCACCATGACCAGTAGATATTTTTGCTTGTGGGTTCCTCCTTTAAGGGGTCTGACCATGTCAAGCCCCCAGACCGTAAAAGGCCAGGTAATGGGTATAGTTTGTAGGGCGGTAGGCGGCATGTGGCTTTGGTTGGCGAATAACTGGCAACCAACACATCGTTGCACTAAGTCTTGAGCGTTTGCTCGGGCCGTTGGCTAATAAAATCCGGTACGGAAGGCCTTTCTTACTAGGGCCCGGGCTGCGGCGTGGTGCCCGCCGAGTCCGGCATGAATTTCGGCCAAAAGGTCTCGCCCTTCCTCTTCGGAGATACACCTTTGAAGGACTCCGGTTGTGCTTTTCTTGTAAAGCTCTCCCTCGTGGACTTTGTAGGCTTTAGATCGCCGCACTATGCAGCGGGCCTCGTTTTGGTCCTCGGGAAGTTCCTGCCTAGTTAGGTAGGCTAGGAATGGTTCTGTCCAAGGGGCAATGACTGCCATTATTGCATGGGCTGACGGCGTTGTTTCGTTGCCGGAGCCCCCAACTGTGTCAGAATGTTCAGTGAGGGGCGGTGTAGTTGTGTCCGGGCTATTGTTTCTGGATTCTCCTTCCCATGATACGGATGGCTTGAACAGCCTTTCTAGGAAGATGTTGGGAGGGACGGCCTCGCGCTTGGCGCCAATGCGTGCCAACACGTCTGCTGCTTGGTTATTTTCCCGGACTATGTGATGAAATTCAAGCCCCTCAAACCGAGATGACATCTTTAAGATGGCGTTGCAGTAAGCTACCATTTTTGGATCCTTGGCATCGAAGTCTCCATTTATTTGGGATATTGCAAGGTTTGAATCCCCGTGGACCTCTAGGCGCTGAATGCCCATGGAGACTGCCATCCGGAGGCCATGTAAAAGGGCCTCGTATTCGACTGCATTGTTGGAATCCATGTACATTATCTGAAGTATGTATTGGACTATGTCTCCGGTTGGGGACGTTAGGACGACGCCAGCCCCCAGGCCAGCCAACATTTTGGAGCCGTCAAAGTGCATGATCCAGTTGGAGTATGCGCCATACTCTTTAGGGAGTTTGGCTTCGGTCCATTCGGCGATGAAGTCAGCCAAAACCTGCGACTTAATAGCTCGCCTTGGCTTGTAGGTTATGTCGAATGGGAGGAGCTCGATGGCCCATTTGGCAATCCGGCCCGTTGCGTTGCGGTTGTTTATAATATCATTAAGGGGTACTTCGGATGCCACTGTTATGGAGCACTCCTCAAAGTAGTGTTGCAGCTTCTGGGATGCCATGAACACCGCGTACGCTATCTTTTGATAATGCGGGTACCGTGACTTGCATGGAGTTAGTACAGTGGACACATAGTACACTGGTTTTTGGAGGGGGAACTTGTGTCCGTCCGCTTCTCGTTCGACGACGAGCACCGCGCTTACAACTTGATGGGTTGCCGCGATGTATAATAGCATTGGTTCGCCCATGTTGGGTGCGGCCAGGACCGGATTTGTTGCCAGTATGGCTTTTATTTCTTTGAGTCCGGCTGTGGCAGCATCCGTCCACTTGAAGTGGTCGGTGCGCCGCAGGAAGCGATAGAGGGGTAATGGTTTTTCTCCTAAGCGGGAGATAAAGCGGCTTAGAGCCGCCATGCATCCTGTCAGTTTTTGTATCTTTTTGAGGTCCTTTGGGGTATCCAATTGTGACAGAGCTCGGATCTTGGCTGGGTTTGCTTCAATTCCTCTACCGGATACGATGAAGCCCAAGAGCTTTCCGGCTGGTATGCCGAAAACGCATTTTTCCGGGTTGAGCTTGATGTCATATGTTCGAAGATTGTCGAACGTGAGCCTCAAATCATCCACTAGAGTATCGACGTGTTTTGTTTTGACGACCACATCATCTACGTATGCTTCAACTGTTTTGCCGATCTGGTTGGCCAAACATGTCTGAATTGTGCGCTGATATGTTGCGCCGGCGTTTTTGAGCCCGAAGGGCATCATGTTGAAGCAGAATGGGCCGTATGGAGTGATGAATGCCGTTGCGGCTTGGTCTGACTCTGCCATCTTGATTTGATGGTAGCCAGAGTATGCATCGAGGAAACACAATGAGTCGTGTCCTGTGGTGGCGTCGATGATTTGATCAATTCGGGGGAGTGGGAAAGGGTCCTTTGGGCAGGCCTTGTTTAGGTCTTTGAAATCGACACATAGGCACCAAGATTTGTCCTTCTTTGGTACCATCACCAGGTTTGCTAGCCAGTCCGGATGTTTTATGTCTCTGATGAATCCGGCTTCCAGCACTTTTGCTAGCTCCTCTCCCATGGCTTGTCTCTTGGGCTCGGAAAAATGCCGTAGAGTCTGCTTGACGGGTTTAAACCCTTTTAGAATGTTCAGGCTGTGCTCAGCCAACCTGCGTGGGATTCCTGGCATATCTGAGGGGTGCCAGGCGAAAATGTCCCAATTTTCTCGCAGGAAGTCTCTGAGTGCGGCGTCTACATCGGGTTTTAGTTGTGCCCCGATGGAGGCCGTTTTTTAGGGTCCGTTGGATGGACTTGGAATTTGACTATTTCGTCCGCTGGTTTAAAAGAGGTGGACTTGGATCTCTTGTCTAGTATCACATCGTCCCTGTCCACCGTAGAGCGCAACGCCGTTAATTCCTCGGCCGCTAGGGCCTCGGATAATGCCTCCAGGGCCAGTGCGGCTGTCTTGTTTTCAGCACGGAGCACTATGTCCGGATCACTTGCGAGAGTGATGATTCCGTTGGGTCCGGGCATTTTGAGCTTCATGTACCCGTAATGCGGTATGGCTTGGAAAATTGTAAATGCTTCTCGCCCTAGCAGAGCGTGGTATCCGCTGCTGAACGGGGCCACTTGAAATGTGACTTCCTCGGATCTGTAATTATCCGGCGTGCCGAACACCACATCCAGTGTGATTTTTCCTGAACAGCACGCTTCCCGACTTGGAATTATTCCCCTAAAAGTTGTGTTGCTTCGCTCAATGCGGCACCAGTCAATTTCCATTTTTCGCAAGGTTTCCTCGTAGATGAGGTTGAGTCCGCTGCCGCCGTCCATGAGTACCTTTGTAAGTCGGAAGCCGTCCACTATCAGACTGAGGACCAATGCGGCTGGTGCTCGGGCTGTCCGGAATTTAGGTTCGTCACTGGCATTAAAGGTGACAGCCGTGTCACTCCATGGGTTTATTGTTGCTACTTGGTAGACTTCGGCAAGGTTGCGGAGCGTTTGTTTCCTTGCATTGTTTGATGTGAAGGTCTCGAAGACTGTCGACACCGTACTGGGGAGGTATTCTTCGGGTGCTGGAGTTAAAAGCTCCTCGCCACTTTGGGCCACCTACCATAGTATCCAACATGCTCTAAGGTTGTGCGTTGGTGTGGCCTCCCCTGAATTATGAATTTTACACGGTCCATTGAGCCATCCTTCCAATACGGTCCCGTCCCCTGTAGAGGGTTTTTGTTTTTTGATGTTTGGCTCAGATGCCTGGCGATAATGCGCCCTTTTGTTTCGGACTCGTGTTATATTCGGGGCCGGATTGTCCCAGAATTTATCTTCGGTTTTCCGAATGCTTTCAGTCGCACAGTACTTTCATACTATGGATGTCAAGTCGGCGAATCGTGTAATTTCGCGGCGACTTATGGCGTTGAGGATTCTGATGTCCGTGCAATTGTGATAGAAGAGTGAAATTGCTTCTTTCTCACGACAGTCCTTTATCCTGTTCATAACCAGGAGGAATCTGGCCCACTAGTGGTGTACTGTTTCTCCGGGCTCTTGCCGTATTAGGGATAAATCCCGTATAATTGGGTGAGCGGGTGGAATTAAATTTGAAACCCTGCCCGATGTAAGATTCAGGGGCCCAGCGGTTTCCGAATTCGGAAGCTTGCTTTCTTGGATTTTATTCAATGAATCGGGCCTGCTGCCTGACTTTAGGTTCAGGGTTTGGGCGACATCCTCCCCTCTGCGGGTGTCCGGCTTGGAGGGATCGGGAATCCGGACACATCTGGTCCTTAGGGCGGGCGAAGACTCGCCGCATTGTTCTTCCACCACTTCGACGTGATGGGTGATCTGGGGAGACTCAATCTCTCTCTGATCGGGTTTAAGCCCAATCTGGTCGTAATCAGTAGCGACTCCCAGGGCCGCGATGCGATCCAAGAGCTCGTTCAGGGAGAGGAGCTCTATCAGATCTAACTGCTCGGCAAGCTCCAAGCTGATGTGAAGATTGCTTTCGATGGCCCAAGAGGTCATCGTCGGCGCGGCGGCCGGACAGGCGGTCATCAAAAACCTGCCTAACCGGAGAGTTTGGCCGACAGCCAAAACTCCTTTAGCAACGACGCCGTCTTTAAATACGGGATGCGGCATCCTTCCTGATGGTGACGACACAGCGGAACTCTCAATGAAAGCACCAATGTCGGTGTCAAACCCGGTGGATCTCGGGTAGGGGGTCCCGAACTATGCGTCTAGGCGGATGGTAACAGGAGACAAGGGACACGATGTTTTTACCCAGGTTCGGGCCCTCTCGATGGAGGTAAAACCCTACTCCTGCTTGATTAATATTGATGATATGGGTAGTACAAGAGTAGATCTACCATGAGATCGGAGTGGCTAAACCCTAGAAGCTAGCCTATGGTATGATTGTTGTTCGTCCTACGGACTAAACCTCTCCGGTTTATATAGACACCGGAGAGGGCTAGGGTTACACAGAGTCGGTTACAATGGGAGGAGATCTTCGTATCGTATCGCCAAGCTTGCCTTCCACGCCAAGGAAAGTCCCATCCGGACACAGTACGGAGTCTTCAATCTTGTATCTTCATAGTCCGGGAGTCCGGCCAAAGGTCATAGTCCGGCCATCCGGACACCCCCTAATCCAGGACTCCCTCATCACCCGTCAACTGCATTGCCTAGTACTACTACTACTACACTAGGATGAGCACAGAATTGAGCCCGTTTGTTCATGCCTAGTACTTGAGTTAATATATCAGGCAATGCACTGGTACGGAGGGATTATCCTTTACTCTGCATATATAACCTGTCTGAAGTCTAACTAAGAAAAATGTTTGACCAAGTCCTTTCTTAAGAAATACAACAGGACAGATGTACGGCTTGAAAATTTATTGCATGATGCAGGTTATGATATTGTTTCGAATCCTGGATCTTGAATTTCAGAAAATCCAAAAGTGAGCATAAATTCTTGAAACTGAGCATGGTCACGTGATATGGCACAAATATTACTTCGTAAGTTTTTCCTTCAATTTGAGACAAGCTGCTTATGACAAGTTGCACAAATGAAGAGCCAAGGTACTTTGGAACAAAGACCTGTCACATTAAGGCAGACACTTTCACTATTGAAACCGTGGGCATTTACGTGCTGCCACGAGTCCCCGCTTCTCATCGGCAGGTGCCGTCCGAGCAAGCTTGTGAGTCAACGGGAGGCGTGCAAGCAGACCGTTGCGTCGGCTGACAGGGAGGCGTGCGAGCAGACTGCTGCGCAGGCTCACCGGGAGGCGAGCCCTTTAACCAGGCTCCGCCGCCCACCTTCATCCCAACTGCTCCCACTTTTAATGTCGCTGGCGCCGCAGTTTAAAATCAACCCCGCACTACCCGGTATCGCTACAATATTCTCTCTTCCTCTCTGATTCTCCTGTCGTTTACCTCCAACTAGCTTGACCTAAACATACGCCATGCTGCATCACGATGGTCTGCCCTTAGCCTTCCAATTTCCTGAGGAAGACACTCAGCCGGAGTCTCAAGAACATAAGGCACTTTGGGACGAGTTTGAACTGGCCTTGAGGGAAGACGTCGTGCCTTCCCCCGCTCCTGTTCCGGCTCCCGTCGCCCCGACTGCGCCAGCGCCCATCCCCGTGGCATTGATGGGTTGGGAGCCACACATTGTCGTCGAGCTTGATCCCACGGGGTTCCACGAGGTCCCCGCCGACTTTCACGCGCCCGTGCATCTGCCAGCGCATGCGCCTGCGCGTGCACTGATGCGCACGCCCGTGCCGGTACACATGCACCTGCCAGCGCACGCGTGCCCATGCCGGTGCCCGTGCACACAAATGTCTCTGCCGCGCCGTTGACAGCGCCTGTCCCCGCGCGGGTGCTAGTGCCCCCCTCAGCGGCATGGATGGCCGCCGTCGACCGCACAACGCCAGTCGCCTCCTCCCGCTAGTTGATTCGCTCCGAAGTCCAGAACATTTTGGCCTTCCTTGAAGCTAGGCCAACATCCAGGAGTACGCCAACAACGGTGCAAGACACCACCGTCACCGTCGGTTAGTGGCCCGACGACACAGAGAGCACGGCAGAGGAGCCGCTTCCCACTGCAAGACGCCCCCGCCGCCGCCGCGTAATCTAAATTTTCCATGAAAAATGTTCGGATTTCCATGCTTAAAATCCGTACGTTTATCATTTCCTTTTATTTTATATTGATCGTCGTATAATTTAAAGTCGGAGTCAGACTGAACGAAATCTATGGTTTCATCGATTGAATGTTCTGCTAGAGCCGTATCAAATTAAATATAAAACGTCATCAAGCCACATGTATTCCTTGTCATCCAACGACCTAGACTGCTTCAATGTCGAGCGCCCAACATGTTTAGCATGCACTTAATTTCATGCCAAAAATAGTGCTAATCACGTAATAACGCGCAAATAATATCCTACTTAATATTCGCATGCACTTAATATACTTCCAAATTAACGTGCATTTCATGTACACACTGACTAGTGCTGCTAGTACGTGAAACTGGTGTCGTAACTTGTGAACGCGTCCAGATATGGTCAATGGGAACATCACCCACGAGTTCTTCGTGTTTGCCCGTGCGTCTAAACGCAGAAGGAGAGGAGAGAGAGAGCACACATGGATCCCACCAGTAAGTGAAGGCGAATAGTACTAAAATTAATATTAAATGTTATCTGTTAAATAGGTTGTGGAAATATAAAAACAATATGTGAACAAAGGGGGGTACAACAAACATTGTTGTTCTACGTATGTTGCCTATTGACGTGCGGCTTGAAGGCCCTGGTCGCATGTTTGATCCTCGTCCTTTATTTTTTAATGTGTATATGGGTCCAAATTTGTTTCATGACATGTGGGCCCTTCGGTGTGTAGTTTATAGCACTTTAATTTGTGGGTCGAAATTTGTTCCATTCCAAGTGGACTATCAGTGTGTAGTTTTCTAGCTTATTTATAATAATTAAAGAGAACAACAGAGTTTTTGCAATAATACCATGGTGCGACGTTGAAGGCGAGAAAGGACGTGCGAGAGAGCGATGACCGAGCTAGAGGGAAATCAACTAGGGGAGTTGCGGGGGTTGCAGCGGTGTTTGGAGTAGTTGTGGGCCAAATGCTATGAAAATATAATCTAAACCGACCGGAATAAATGCCTACACAAATTAATCCAAGGTTGGAGTGCCCCTCGCAATGTAAATAGCTCCGGCTTTGTGAGGGATGGAGAGGTAGCTTCAATGCGTGGAAGATACGGTGTGAGGAAGCGAGGTCAATCGAGAGACATATAGATAGAGAGACAAAGTGAGTATGGTCCGACATTCATTGAACAGATATATATGCTGGAGAGATATTGTCCGATTGAGCTTTTGGCAAGGGTGAGGGCTATAAGATAGAGCTTGAGAGATGATCCAGTCACAGACGTGTAGATATATTTTGTGCGTGGAAGGAAGGAAGGTCAATCGATCACATAGGGTCGCCGTGCGATTAAAAGAGTGAGATGGGTTGGAGAGAGTGACCTAGATAGACAATGTGCGTGAGAGAGTATACAATGTGAATAGGTTGAATTGGGATCAAACATGGTGATATATCATTTTTGTCCGAGAAAGAGCGAGGTCAATTGAGACATACAGAGAGAGAGAGACAGAGAGAGAGAGATTGAGTGAGCATGGCCCACCATGAGGTCGAAAGAGTGGGGGCGTCTTGGATGGACTGACCTAGATAGACAATCTGCGTGAGAGTATAGAGTGTGTCGATCGAGGACCAAACAGGGAGATACATCATTTGTGTGTGAAAGAAAACGAGGTTAAACGAGACTCTGATAAAGAGAGCGAGATTGAGCGAGTGTGGCTTAATAGTGAGACATAGTACGAGACTTAATATCGATGTTTCAATTCAGTGTACATTGTAATATTTGAACTGAGGACCATGCATACGGGTAATTATTTTGAATTCGTGACATACTAAGTTTCGAAAAGTTGACATTGACTCAATTTGTTGTGCTTTTTTGTAGGTCATATGTTTGAATCCATCCAAAAGTTTTCTCACTACCATGGTGTTCATCATATACATATGAATTTGTATTAAAAAGTAGCTTGGATACATTGAAATGCGAAATCCACGTTAGAATTGGAGATCGCTACGTGACACAGACTCTAATTCAAATAACTAATTATGTGACACACACTCTAATCCACGTTAGCGTGGATACCATGGATACCGTTTCGATTTTTTTCAAATAACTCCTCATTAATTAATTTATAGTACTCCCCCTGTTCACTTTTATAAGACCTTGAAGACATTTCAGACAATGTGCAAAACAGTTCAGTTTAAGTTGTTCGAAACAACTTACAAAAGTGAATGGAGGGAGTATCTTGTTTCGAATGACTAATTATTGCAAGGAAAACATGAGCATGGTAATACATACAGATTCATTTGCAAATGAAAGAAGATTTGTTTGCATTCTCAAATGTAGGCGCACCAGGCAGACCAGGGTCGTGTCGGGGTGGTCGCCTATGTCGGACGGACGCGTAGCACCCAGCCACCCATCCCCCTCCCTCACTCCCCCACTCCCCCCCAAAGGACGACGACAAAATAAATTCGCACTTCCATGTTTCGGATTGAAATATCTGGCGGCCCCAATTCCAGCCCTGCAAAATCTCCCTTCTCCACCGTCCCCTTCCGCGCCTAGATTGCTCAAATCCCTAATTCGCCGCCAACCCTAGCAAAGTTCGAATCGCCCCTCGTCTCGTCTCTTTCCCCACCTCTGTGCCGGACGACGATGATGAAGATGACGGTCATGCTTCACCACCGCACCGGAGCTACCTCATCTACGCCCTCGTCCACTGCACCGGGTGGTCCACCGACAACGTCGGCCGCCGCAACCGATGTGCCTCACAGACACCGACTTCCACCGCATCAGGTGCGCTTCACCAACGCCGTCTCCCAGCTCACCGGCGCTACTTCACCGAGCACATCGTCACACCTCCGCCCCCCGAGGCCGTTGGGTCTTCACCAACGGTCTTGTCCACCGCATCGTAGCGCTCCGCTGCCACTCAAGATTTGCATCCGTGCACGGCCAGCCAACGCCAGCGCATCACCCTCAACGGCTCTGAAGTGACCCACACTCTAGCTAGGCGAGCATGCCCAAACGTCGGCCCGAACTAGGTATCCACACATCACTCCCTTGTGCACTATTTCGACGATGTTTGGATATCCTTTCACTGCTCTCTTAGCTTACACGCCTATGCAACTCTGACTTTAACTCTTATTTCTTTTGGAGATATCATCTGAAACAAGCAAATCCATTTTTTAGCGAAGCATGACGGCACTACAGGATCTGGTACACATCCTCCACACCCGTATAACCTTGTAAGTATCTGTCCTCCGGTACAACATCAACGTCGATTCCTCTTATTTGATCAACCATTCGTCGTGTCAAAAATGCAGAGGGGGATGCGAGCAGCACAAGGCGTGCACATCCAAGCAAGTGGTAACATGGACTTGTACATGGAACATACCACGCGCAAGCAGAGCTGAAGTGAGCCTGTACAACGAGCTAGCATAAGTCCCTGTATTTCATTTAATTCGTACTGGCATTCGCGTATGATTTGTGTGCAGTGGCGGATCCACAAATTCAAGTTACCAGGGGCGAACATTTAACTTAAAAAATACGAAGGCACTTGCACTCCGGAAATCAACATAACTTGAGAAATGTGAAGCTACATGCACTTTGAAAACCAGCTAATGATCCAAAGTAGTTCAGATTATAAACACTAAATGATGCAAGCACCAAAAAACACAAAATGCAACATGGTGTACAAGGACTACAAACATGGTCTATACCTGCTTGAATTATTCGTTCTCTGGCTGAAAATATCGAAGTGTAATTGCACCTATAACCAAGTGCGCAAACTGCATATCAATATATCTATCCTGCACAAGTATGCCAATAGTTTCAAACAACAGATTAGAAAAGTATTTATGCTATGTTGTCATGATACAGGGACTTTCTGGTAGATGGCCTCGATGTTTCCTCAAGCTATGAAAATGCACTATAATTTGCTTGTCATCAATGCCTGCAAATCTCTATCTCTCTCAACATAGAAGATCATCATTAGACATTAAATCCTTCAATGAGCTTGCAAAATGCTTGCATTAGATCCCTCATTAGACACTATATGTTCATCACCAGGAGCATGTAAAATGTTTGCATCAAATCCTTCATTAGCAGTCTATTCATTAGACACTTCAGGCTCAAGAACAACATGAGCTTGTATGTTTGCACCGAAAACTTGATTAGGTACATCAGATTCAGTCAGTTCAATATTGATTGGGGGAGTTATAAAATAAGTAGAAATTGGTTTCATTTTCTCATAGATTCCCTACATACAAGCAGTTTTACAACACCGTCAGGTTTAACTATTGGCCAGAAATTGAAGAGTTGAATTAGATATAATCAGGGATGTGATGTACCTGCTCATTGTGCATGCTACTCTTGCAAGCTGCGACTATCCATTTGCGCAAGCTCGATGCCATGCCCGTGATGTCGCCGCTGCCTCCCACGCAGGCTACACCCAGGGTTGGATCTTCATCTTCTTGTCCTTCAGTTCGCTTGAAGCCCGGCGACCGCCCTCCAACGAGGGCGCGAGGAAGTGCTGTGTCAGTCTATCCAGCGGTGGCTAGGTTAAGAGCAAACCAGACTGGAGGCTGGAGCGAATGAATTGGGATTTTTCCTGCTGTCGATCGATATGGGAGGTGCTCATTTGGGCCGCGAGCCTGCTATAAGGCTTGCCTTGCACTTATGTTATTGGCCCATCCAAATTGAAACATTTTTCTTCATTTCTTACATTGCCTGCTCGTGCGTTGGGACGAACAAAACTAGCCTGGGCCAACCTGGACGACTCAGACTAGGTGCACACTTTCCAGCCACCTGAGGCGGCCGCCCGTACCAGCCCTTATGGTGGCGTCGCCCCTTTTTGCGTGTATGATTGGGTAGTGAAAAATATTCCAGTGACGCTTTTGATTTACCCACAGAATGGTTGAATTGCTTGTTTCTATGAACTGAGTTCGCCAATAATGTGAAGGATGCCAGTCTTTTCATCCTATTGTAGATTGCTTAGATCTCGATATGCCAAAAGTAATCGCATGAAATATACAGTAAAAGTCAGTGTGATGTGTGTGGCTACAACTAGTCTGACTACACGTCCTCATATAACATATCAAGGACGCACCATCTTACCAGATTAACCATTCGACTTACCAATGCAGTGTGGGAAGAAAGAAGTATTAGGATCGTGTATCCAAGCAAGTGATGCCATGGACTCCTTCATACAACCTTGTAAGCGAAAAAGAAGTTGTAGTATGCCTGTACAAAGAACTAGCGTAAGTTCAGTTACCTGCTTCTCGGAATTTTAGTTAGCCACTTGTTGCAAAATTGTTCAATTACGTTGCTTGGCTTAATTTAGTTTGCTGCTGATTACATAATGCCACAGCCTGTTAATCCTATTGTAGACTGCGCCTATCTATGTGTTTGATACTTACTGTTAAGAATTACATGCTTTCCTTAACTTAAATAGCTACTTGTTTGTTTAACTGCTTTGTTGGTGCAACAGCGGGTTACAATGATGTTAATAACTACTTTTCAGCATCCAATTGAAACTCTTTAATTCCTTGTTTGTTTAACTAGTTTGCTGCTATAACTCCCAGTTGAGATGTTTTGCTAACTTCAACTTTTCTGAATCCAATCGGAACTTTAATGGCAAAACAGGTTAGCCCAAGATCAAAGAGCGAGGTCCCCATGGACGTTGCATCATCCCACAACAGTGGCACCAGCCCAATCGTGCATTATGAATTGCAAACTGCTGATGTTCTAGAGGCTAAACTAGTGGTAGAAAGAGATTTTGCTTTTGCACTTAGAGATGAAGTTGACATGTTGAGAAAGCAGACAGCACAATCACAAGCAGTACTCAAGACAACCATTAAATATTTGGTGGATTTCAAAACGAAGCAAGCTGAGACTAACCACATTGTTAAGGTCCTGAAGGAAAAAAAGGAAATTAAATTCACACTTGGTAAATCATAGGTGAAATGTTCTTTCCATCGTTGAATAACCTTTGTGTTGTTTGTTCATGCAATCAACCAAACCATTTGTTTTAGAGATCATGTAATAATTGTTTTTTGTTTTTTGTTTTTTGGTTTGTAATTTTATTTGAGCACAAGTCTGTATTAATTGATAAGACTCATGGACATTTCATTTGGATTGTTGTGCCAGACCTACAAATATGCCAATCAGGTTGAATGTGCATTCAGCAATAATAGTAGTATAGATGGACCATAAGTGGCACGCATCGGAAAGGGCCAAGATGTTGGCTAAAAAAGGATGATGTTGTAGCAAAAAAAACTACAGCGGCCTGGCTTATGTATGTTAGTTGATATTATTGATCCATATACTCTATAAGTGTTTATATGTCTGTTAGTTCTGTACATTCTTGGTTGATTGACTTGGTATTTGAATCTTGATACATCGCATGTGTACATATCTAAATGGGAGTACACATTATGTTGCGTGTGACATTTGAGTTGGACATGAAGTGTTCCAAATATTCGAATTCACCTTAAATTGGATTCTAGCTTCTGAATTTGAGTATCGGCATTTGTAAACCATATTCATATATGACAGTGGAATACATCTTTGTCATCCTTTTGAAGATATATAAAAACACATAGAATGATTTATAAAGATTCGTATAGGAATACAAAATGGATTCGAATTTAGTTGCCAGGGTAAACGTGGATGCTTATTGTCCCAAAATTCAAAAGAAGCGGCAAAATGTCCACTCCCACGTCGGTTGCCCGAAGCCAAGTGTTTGGGAGATGGAAATTACTGTCTACCCATTACACGGACAATCCATCGGCCCGATTTCCACTGCTCTAAATAGGGGTAGGTTAGTAACTTCAATTAGACGTGACACGACCGCCTTTGAGCCCATTCCGACACGGTGGGCATCAAACATGGGCGGCAAAACACATTTGATTCAAGATCGTCCGAAATACCTCTGTTTCTCCCTCCATTCCCCATTCATACACGGTGGGCGGCAAAACAAACTCGACTCTGCCAAAATTGATGTAGGCAAATATTTTCAATAGGGGTAGGTTTGTAACTTCACTCAGACGTGACACAACCGCCCTACCTGTCAGCCCCGTTCATACATCGTGGGTGCCAACCATGGGCGCCAACCACCCTCTCCTCGCCCGAAATCGCCCTTGGCAAATATTGGCGAGATGCGAGATTACCGTCCTATCCCCAACTGACGAGACGTCCAAATTTTAAACGGGGGCTAAGTTTGTAACTTTCCCATATTTCAGACAGGCACGTCCCAGAAACATGGTTCCCCGTACCTCTCCCTCCATTTTCCCATTCATACACCGTCCGCGCTAGAACACCATCCCCACACCAGCCTCCGTCCGCCACCCCATCCATCGCCGCCGTCCTCCACCACATCCATCGCCACCGTCCTCCACCATGCCGGAGCGCCTACCAAGACCGCGTCGTCCACTGCTAGAGATGGACATTTCTCATCCACAGCGAAAGACCAATAGCCTTGCATCGCGTCCTCTTGCTTCATCGGCGTCGTCGTCCTCTTTGCCGGGGCTGCTCACACGACCTTCTCTTCCACCGCAACGGGACTTATCCCCCGATGCACCTGTCTACCGTCGCAGATCTGCTTCAACACCACCGATAGCCATCACACCCCCGATGCCTACACGGCGCCGCAAGAGAGGTGGTACTTCGTATCTCCTCAACTTTTTGATCTCAACCAGAAAATAGATCTTAACTTGGTTACTCTACTTTCTTTTCAGCTCTTAGAATTTAGTTCTTAGTTCGAAGCAAACAATGGATGCTAAATATCATTTCTCCGGTTTGCAGCTTCAAATCTGCCATGGCACAGTCATAATACAGTTTAATTGATCATGCTTAGAGTTTAATTGACCATGTTGGTTCCGTGGTGGTTTGTTTAATAGAAATCGGAGGGGAAACCCTCTTTTGCTAAAAAAAATATGCTTAGAGTTTCCCCCTTTTATGATCAATATATGATCAGAATACGTGCTTCCTGTCATAATAACACTGCTCCACCCATCAAGCTAAACAAGCTTAGATGTTCAAATACGAATCTAATATTATTAAAATAGAGTCGTTCAATTTGTCAGCTAAATGTTCCTAAATTAGTTTCAAAAATACATGTCCGCCACTCGAGTGTGTATCTCTATAGTGTGCCCACGGTGGGTCGGCCCACCCTGGGATTTTGGGTCGTCCCAGGCCCCGATTCCCCTCTGTTATGCTACGCGCTTTCGATCTCTACTCGCCCCCAGCCGCCTGCCTCGCCGGCGACTTGCCGTCCCCGGACGGCATGACTCTAGGAGGAGACGTTGGACTAACAGGAGGTCAGGAGCCACTCGCCCAACAGCGTCACCGCTGCCCGGGCGCGCCGCCGTGCCTACCTTCCCAGTCCGTTCAGGGCTCAGGCGTGCAGCACCCACCAAGCCAACCCGATTTATCCTGAGATACGTCCTCAGCACTCAGCAGCCACTCCTCATCGCCCATTTTCTAATTGATTCATTACTCATTAGGCATGACTGTCATTAGGGTTTGTTGTGTGCTCAATGCTACCTACACTTAATGGTTCAGATGTATTTTGGTAATCTTTAGTACCTCTAAAGTTCATAGGGTTTTCAAAATTCCGGCCCTCGGAACAGACACTAGTCATTTTGGATTGTTGATCGTAGTGACATTGACCCAGATTACTACTGCAAGCCAGGTTTGTTGACAATTTTACTTGTCTTTCTTACTCATTCGATATAATATCCAATTATTCACGTCGATTAGTTGCAAACAATAAGTGCTAGACAAACTTCTTCATTCAAATTTTGGACGGTCTCTTACTGCAGTTACAATTCTGCATACTTGTCCTAGTAAGCTCACAGGTAAATGATTGATTCACTACATCTATGCTTGCCTTGTCATATTTGTTGTCAATATTCTTTTAGGGTGGACCACCCTATTTCTAAATACTGGAACCGTAGACATGAGTGAATAGTATTTCTCTATGTGATCTCTTCCATCATGTGTGGGCAATGAACACTGCATTGCATAGAAAGAAAGTGTCATTTCCAGCTTTTACATAGGTTTCGATCTTTTACATGGAATACAATCTGCCTACTTTCTTTGTGTCGCACTACCAACACTCCACCCTTGAAGCTAAACATTATGCCACTCATAATTCCTTAGTTTATTTGTTCACATACGAATTTCATATGATTCTAATGTTCCTACTTTAGTTTTGAAATGTGTGCCTGCCTGTTATAGAGACATAAGGGGTTTGTATTTCTGTGTGTGGTCTGGTCAGCACGGTTGGGGGTGAACTTTGCATATGCAGGGGTTTATAGGGAGACACTCTTCGAGTTGAATCCGCAATGCATTCCATAGATAATCTGACTACTTTATATGTTTTCATGAATCTCGGATTCTAAACAGCATCATAATGATTATGAGCTTGCGCGCATGAAAAGAATAAAGCAGAACAATGCCATGGCTGTCAAACTTGGCATTAAGGGATTGAAATCCAGTCTTGATGCAATGCAATGCAAATGCTCTCTACCTACATATTCATGCTCGGAATATGATCCTAACAGTGATTCTGAGCTAGAGGGAGACCTAAGTCAATGTAGCTCCCTAGTGGAGGAGTCAGAGGAAGATGCCCTATCTTATTCACCCATCAAGGTGCTTTCTCTAACTTTCCAAGGTTACATTGGTCGCACATATCTTGCAACTGATGCTTTGCATTGCTTCTACTTTGTTGAACTGCCATTAGCTTAGTTTACACATCCTGTATGTGAATACGCCCTGCCTATCCATTTTTAGTACATATTCCATCTGTCATCATACCATATTTATCCATTCAAATGTTGTTCTTGTGTATCAGACGTTCAAAAGGAAGAGGGCGATTGTTGATCGTGGAGGAGCACAAGCAAAGTATTTGGAAAAGGTAGTGGCACCTGATAAATCAAATAGCCCATTAGGTCTAGTTGCAATATCACCTGACCCACAAATCACCCCAACTCTAGCAGAATCTAGCCCTACTACATTGGTCATTTCTGATGCCCCAACTCAGCAGACCCCAACTGCAGCAAACAGTATGATTATGCCAGTTGACATAGCACCAGCTCTATGATGCAAAAACCCCATTCCAGCAAAGAGTACACCAAATCCAGTTGCCAAATCCCTTTTTGAACCAGAGAGATCCCCAATTGCAGCAAATAGGACCCATGTTCCATTTCTTCCCAGTTTAGAAGACGAAGCTTATGTTGTTGTCAGGAACTTTGTGCGCATCTTTCCTTCATGGAAAGATTATACCGCACACATAGAACAATTTCCACTTACGCGTAAGTAATGTACTAATGTTATTCATGGTCATTACTGCATATGTTTCTGCTGACAGAAGACACAAGATTTCATTCTTTTAAATAGGCCAGGAGCAAACCGGATTGTGAAGATGAGCAAGGGTTGGTTGTGCTTTTCAAGCACTCGTTGATGAAATATCGTTCCTACCTGAGGCAAGCGCACTTTGATGGCAAGCCTCTGAACGAAATTTCTGTAAAGTCTCCGGTGCTACATTTATCCGACGGTGACTGGAATAATCTTGTTACACATTGGTCTCGGCTGCAGCGTAAGGTACTGTCTATGATATCACATCACAATTTGAACTACATTTCTGTATTTGCCTTAATGTCTCACTTGTATGAAAACTGTTAGCAGAAGAACATTCGTTCTCAAGGGACCACGGAATCTCGCAACTATACTGCACACAGCATTGCTCTTGTGAATACCTCTTGCCCTATATTACCATACTTACTTTCATAGTTGTTTGATTATGTAGCATCACTGCACATGTTAGCCTTGTAATCGTCCATTTGGTGGACATTATAAGATCCGTATGGACTCTTACATAAATTTAGAATCAACCCAATGCTTTTGAAGAGGTTTAGCTCTGCAGTCCTCTTGTAAGGACTGAATGTGGTCTATCACTATACTTACATTAACAGCTACTCCCTCCGTCCCATAATATAACAATGTTTTGTACAGTACACCAGTGTTCAAAACACTCTTGTATTATGGGAAGAGGGATTGGTTCATTGTGTAGCATTCTGCATCTTATCTCCCTCACCCACCATTTACTAAAAAAGATCAGATCTATATTTAATCTTACCAACAAGTAGAATACACAGACAATGCCAGTGCAGAATTGTAGCCTATTGCTCTTGTCAGTACATTTTGTCCCGTAACGCTTGTACTTCCAGGGATTGGTAGTTGATTATGTAGCATCAATCTGCATCTTATCTTCATTATCCTCTTATCCCTTCCAGTATTATCATATCTATAATTACTCTCTACAAAATGTAGAGTACAGGCAATGCTTATGAAGAAGATTTTGTGCTAAAATTCTTGAGTTATCCTTCCCTTGACATGGAGAAGGGCATTATAAAGCCGGTGTTAACTGTTAATGTAAGTCTGTCCTTCTAAAGCCTTTATCCTCAAATGTTGTTTAATTTGCTCATACTCCCTATCGTTTACTGCTGTTTAGTTTGTTGTTTCTACCAAAATGCATGTTCGCAAGAACCGTAAGTTCTAAGTTTTACTTGTAAAACCAAATTCCTTATTCATACCATGCACATTACTTAATACTCCCTATATGTATGCTTGTTTTTGTGGATCTATAATCCAGTGTGTGGTGAAGCAGCCCACGTTTGCACCTTGTCATCTCCTGTTTTATCTTACTGATGTGGCTGATGATATGAACAACATGCCATGCACATTAACCAAAATAGATACAATGATTTTCTTTGCCCTTCATCTATGCTTGTTATGTTGACATGGTAATCTAGTAGTGTGGTGAAGCTCCCCGCATTATGAACAATGCCAAATTATGCTATTGATATTTTGAACTTACTCTTTATTTTCTAATTTGAAATTGGATGGAATTGACAGCACAATTATCATCTTTGTTTATACACGCGCAAAACCTGTCATCCCTCTGCTTTGTCTCAGGGTGATATGCCTGATGGAATGCACAAGTGTGCTGAAGGCTGTGAGACAAACCCAACATATATTGCAGCAAAGAAGGCAAAACATCTTGAAGATAGCGAGACAACCCCAAAGTCTTGTCTTGATGCAGTGTTCAAGTTACTTGAGACTAGCAGTCAGACAAGCTCACATAATTCGTTGTCTGAATCAGTTCAACCTCTTCAGTACCAAGTTCTAGCAGAAAGGCATTCTGCAACTCAACTTCGACTTGAAGTCCTATCTCTAAGAATGATTGCGGAGAACACCAATGAGAACCTCATTGCTAAACATCTACACCTGGAAGCTATGACCGACATGCTAGGCCGGTCTCACAGCCTTGCTCAGCAGCTTGCGTAGCAGTTCCCCCGCAAGGCTAACCTTTCTTGAACTGTCTTGGAAGTGGTCTCGGTTCAGTATTATTTTGTTACGCTGCAATGTTGCCCAGTTTTTGTAATCTGCTTCTTCGTTGCGCTTTATGATCACTGGTGGCAAACTTCAATGCCTAGTGGATGTAATATACCTTAAATCCTTTATTGTATAGTGTTGGTTTATTCTTAGTTACTATGCCGTAATTTCTTTATTGTATAGAGTAGGTTTGTTCTTAATTCGTACTAGTTACTGCCATCATTCGCTATCTGAAAAAAAAACAGATGTAACCGACCGGGCCGAAACATTTGACTCTAACGGGCCTTGTTTTTAGCAGTCCACAATTGGGCCGGCCTGCGTCTTTCTTGGTCCTGAATGATTGGGGCCTTCACACATTGCGCCAGGCCCACAACTTACACCGGCCTATATTTTAGTTGGGCCTTTTGTTGACCCAGTGCTTAGTTTGGCCCAGGTAGCGTTGGGCCATTAACAGGCTGAATATTGTACTGGCCTGTTATGGCCCAGATGAAACCACGGGCCTTTAGCAGGCCGAAATGCATGTTGGGCCTCAATTTTCACTAGTCGTCGACGGGCCTTCAGCAGGCTGAAATGTAGACCAGGCCTTTTTGGGCCCAGTTAGCTCACAGGTTGTTACCAGGCCGAAACATATCTCGGGCCTTAGTTGCCCACTAATATCATGGGCCTTTAAGAGGCCGAAAGCTTAGTACAGGCATCAATGGGCCGAATTACGCGACAGGCCTTTAACAGGCCCAAAGTCACGTTGGGCTTAACTGTTGCCACCTTTAGCACGGGCCATTAGTGGGCCCGATGTCCTGTCTGACCATATATGGCCCATGGGCAGCACGGGCCATTCCCAGGCTGAAAGCCACACCGGGCTGAAATGGGCCCATGTCTACATCGAGCCTCTAATAGGCCGAAAGTCACTGGGCTGTAGTTGGCCCCAAATATTCAGCGGACAATTAATGGGCCAGATCTAGCTTCGGGCCGTAAATGGGCCCAAATATTGGGCGAACAATTAAGGGGCGAGATCTGACTTAGGGCCTTAAATGGGCCCAAATATTGGGTGAACAATTAACGGGCTAGATCTGGCTTTGGGCCGTAAATGGGCCTTTATTAAGCATGTCGTTATTGGGCTGGCCCACTAATACCTGATTAAGTACTACGGGCCTTTGACTAGGCCGGCCTTTTTAACCTATATGGGCCTTTGTTGGGCCCAGCTACGTGTCGATGTATCATAGGCATGTCTCCTCCAATGGACAGATGACATCTGGACCACTGATGAGCTGACAGGTGTTCCCTCCGGCCAATCAGAATTTTACACGTGGAAATTTACCATTGGTCCGGGCTGTTAACGGGTTATCGGATCCAAAACCCGACTCGATAGCTTAACGGTGTTCCGTTATGGTGGATGCCACGTGTCGGTCACCCTTGACAAAAGCACTTCTGTGACGCGCGATTTATCGTCATGGAAGTGGACACTTCCGTGATGATGTTTTGGTAATGTCATGGAACACTTCTACGACAGCACAGGTATGACTATCTTGATTCTGTCATAAAATCGTCATGGATGTACATGCATGACAAAAAACGCGACCTACTGTGACAAACACGTATCATCACGGAAGTGAATTTTTTTTGTAGTCTATGAGCCGGCCAGGACTCTGTAAGCCGCCGGGCGTCAACCTGTGTATATAAAGGGACGACCCGGCGGCGAGTTAGGGCAGGAAAGAAGAGATCGAGAACTAGGTTAAGTGTATCCGCTCCTTGGTAATCGAAGCCCAAGAAATAACCACCCTATACTGGATTAGGCTGTTACCTCCACCGCGAGGGGCCAAACCAGTATAAACTTTCTATGTCCCTTTTCCCGTTTAAACCCCTTCAAGCTAACTATGTTGCGATGGCTCCACACCTAAGTCCTTACGCTAGGACATCTGACGTGAAAATTCCATGACATTTCCCTTGCCCTTTTTCTTGAAACTAGTGGTTTTGTTAACCATCAACACTTGATGCTCTTTCTTGATTTCTACCTTCGCCGATTTCATCATCGCGAAAAGCTCGGGAATCATTTTTGTCATCCGTTTCATATTATAGTTCATCACACAGTTCTAGTAGCTTGGTGATTGTGACTAGAGAATTCTGTCAATCACTATCTTATCTGGAAGATTAACTCCCACTTGATTTAAGCGATTATAGTTCCCAAACATTCTGAGCACATGCTCACTAGCTGAGCTATTATCTTCCATCTTGTAAGCAAAGTACTTGCCAGAGGTCTCATACCTCTCGACACAGGCATGAGTCTGAAATACCAATTTCAGCTCTTGGAACATCTAATATGCTCTATGGCATTCAAAACATCTTTGAAGCCCCGATTCTAAGCCGTAAAGCATGGTGCACTAAACTATCAAGTAGTCATCATATTGAGCTCGCCAAACGTTCATAACATCTGCATCTGCTCCTGCAATAGGTATGTCACCTAGCAGTGCATCAATGACATAATTCTTCTGTGCAGCAATGAGGATAATTCTCAGATCACGGACCTAGTCCGCATCATTGCTACTATCACCTTTCAACTTAGTTTTCTCTAGGAACATATCAAAAACATAGGGGAGCTACAACGCGAGCTATTGATCTACAACATAGATATGCAAATACTATCCGGACTTAGTTCATGATAAATTAAGTTCAATTAATCATATTACTTAAGAACTCCCACTTAGATAGACATCCCTAAGTCATCTAAATGATATGTGATCCAAATCAACTAAACCATGTCCTATCATCACGTGAGATGGAGTGGTCATCAATGGTGAACATCTCTATGTTGATCATATCTACTATATGATTCACGTTCAACCTTTCGGTCTCCAATGTTCCGAGGCCATGTCTGTACATGCTAGGCTCGTCAAGTTTAACCCGAGTATTCCGCATGTGCAAAACTGGCTTGCACCCGCTGTATGTGAACGTAGAAACTATCACACTTGATCATCATGTGGTGTCTCAGCACGAAGAACTGTCGCAACGGTGTATACTCGGGGAGAACACTTATACCTTGAAATTTAGTTAAGGGATCATCTTATAATGCTATTGTCGTACTAAGCAAAATAAGATGCATAAAGATAAACATCACATGCAACCAAAATATGTGACATGATATGGCCATCATCATCTTGTGCTTTTGATCTCCATCTCCAAAGCAACGACATGATCTCCATTGTCACCGGATTGACACCTTGATCCCCATCGTAGCGTCGTGGTCGTCTGGCCAACTATTTCTTCTACAACTATCGCTACTGCTTAGTGATAAAGTAAAGCAATTACATGGCGTTTGCATTTCGTACAATAAAGCGACAACCATAAGGCTCCTGCCAGTTGCCGATAACTTTTACAAAACATGATCATCTCATACAACAACGTATACCACATCATGTCTTAACCATATCACATCACAACATGCCCATTAAAAACAATTTAGATGCCCTCTACTTTGTTGTTTCAAGTTTTACGTGGCTGCTATGGGCTTCTAGCAAGAACTGTTCTTACCTACGGCACAAAACCACAACGGTGATTTATCAAGTTTTCTGTTTTAACCTTCAACAAGGACCGACCATAGTCAAATTCGATTCAACTAAAGTAGGAGAAACAAACACCCACCAGCCACCTTTATGCAAAACCAGTTGCATGTCTGTCAGTGGAACCCGTCTCATGAACGTGGTCATGTAAGGTTGGTCCGGGCCGCTTCATCCAACAATACCGCTGAATCAAAATAAGACATTGGTGGTAAGCAGTATAATGATCACCGCCCACAACTCTTTGTGTTCTACTCGTGCATATCATCTACGCATAGACCTGGCTTGGATGCCACTGTTGGGAAATGTAGCATGCAATTTAAAAAAAAATCCTATGCTCACGCAAGATCTATCTAGGAGATGCATAGCAACGAGAGGGGAGAGTGTGTCCACGTACCCTCCTAGACCAAAAGCGGAAGCGTTTGTTAATGCGGTTGATGTAGTTGAAGTTCTTCTCATTCCGACCGATCAAGCACCGAACGTACGTCACCTTTGAGTTCTGCACATGTTCAGCTCGATGACATCCCTCGAACTCTTGATCTAGCAAAGTGTCGAGGGAGAGTAATGTCAGCACAACGGCATTGTGACGGTGATGGTGAAATGATCCGTGCAGGTGTAAACTGTGGAGGGGGGCGCCGCACATGGCTAGGAATAGTTGATGTGTGTTCAAGGCGCCCCCCTCCCCGCGTATATAAAGGAGGGAGGGGGAGGCAGCCCTAGGCGCGCCCAAGTAGGACGAATCCTACTTGGGCTCCTAGTCCAAGTCGGCCGCCCCCCTTTCCTTTTACCGGAAGGGGGAGAAGGGAAGAGAGGGGGAGGAAGGAAAGAGGGGGGTGATGATATGTCTCCAATGTATCTACTTTTCCTAATGCTTTTCCTCTTGTTTTGGACTCTAATTTGCATGATTTGAATGAAACTAACCCCAG
Source organism: Triticum dicoccoides (assembly GCF_002162155.2). Classification (NCBI taxonomy): domain Eukaryota; kingdom Viridiplantae; phylum Streptophyta; class Magnoliopsida; order Poales; family Poaceae; genus Triticum; species Triticum dicoccoides. The sequence continues at coordinate 575,466,756 of NC_041385.1, read as the reverse complement.
ACTAATGTTGTTTTCAGCAGAACTACCATGGTGTTGTTTTTTTGCAGAAATAAAAGTTCTCGGAATGGAATGCAACTGGCGAGGATTTTTTATATCAATAAAGAGAATTTCTGGAGCCAAGAGATGCCTGAGGGGGGCACCTGGGTGGGCACAACCCACCAGGGCGTGCTGCGCCCCACCCCTTAGGCGCGCCTAGGTGGGTTGTCCCCACCTGGTGGCCCCACTAACCCTAAAACCAATGCTATAAAATCATATTATTCTAGAAAAAAATCAAGGAGAAAGAATTATCACGTTTCACGAGACGGAGCCATCGCTGTCTCCTGTTCTTCATTGGGAGGCCAGATCTTGAATCCGTTTGGGGCTCCGGAGAGGGGGGTCTTCGATCTTCGTCATCACCAACACATCTCCATCGCCAATTCCATGATGCTCCACACCAGGAGTGAGTAATTCCTTCGTAAGCTCGCTGGTCGGTGAGGAGTTGGATGAGATTCATCTTGTAATCGAGTTAGTGTTGTTAGGGCCTGATCCCTAGTATCCATAATGTTCTGAGATTGATGTTGCTATGACTTTGCCATGCTTAATGCTTGTCACTTTGGGCGTGGATGCCATGATTTCAGATCTGAACCGTTTATGTTATCACCATTATATCCATGTTCTAGATCTGATCTTGCAAGTTATAGTCACCTACGACGTGTTATGATCCGGCAACCCCGGAGTGACAAGAGTCAGGACCACTCCCGATGATGACCGTAGTTTGAGGACTTCATGTATTCACCGTGTGCTACTGCTTTGTTCTGGATCTCTATTGAAAGGAGGGCTTAATATCCCTTAGTTTCCAATAGGACCCCGCTGCCACGAGAGGGTAGGACAAAAGATGTCATGCAAGTTCTTTCCATAAGCATGTATGACTATTTACGGAATACATGCCTACATTATATTTATGAACTGGAGCTAGTGTCGTATCGCCCTAGGTTATAACTGTCTCATGATGAATATCATCCAACGAGTCACTGATCCAATGCCTACGAATTTATCTTATATTGTTCATGCTAAGTTACTACTTTTGCTACTGTTATCGTTACTACTACAATATCACTGTTACCGTTACCGTTACTACTGCTGCTATCATCAAAATTATCATATTACTGTGCTACTAATTACTTTGCTACAGATAATTAATCTCCGGGTGTGGTTGAATTGACAACTCAGCTGCTAATACCTTCAAATATTCTTTGGCTCCCCTTGTGTCAAATCTATAAATTTGGATTGAATATTCTACCCTTGGAAACTATTGCGATCTGTTATGCTTGTGGGTTATCAAGACCTTTTTCTAGCGCCGTTGCTGGGGAGCATAGCTATATTTGTTGAGTCACTTGGGATTATTATCATACTATCACTATGAAGAATCTGAAGGATTCTAAGACTAAGATTTTCCCTCATAGACAAGGGGAGGTAAGGAACTGCCATCCAGCTCCGCTTTACATTCACCTTCTGTTATAAGTAAACTTGCAACACCACAACATGCTATTAATTCTGATATGTTGCAAGTTATTGATGATGCTACTTCTGCTATGAATGCTACTCATTATGATGCTAGTACCTTACTTGATGATGATGTGCCACTAGGTGAATTTCTTGATGAACAAATTGCTAGAGTAAGACAACATGATATTGTTGAATCTGATGATGAACTTGAAACTGGAAATCTTGAAACACCTACTAGAACTAGCCCTCCTAGATATGAATTGCCAAAGGTACTAGAAGGTTATACTATGAGTGAGGAGGAAACTAGAGATATTCTTGCTTGTAAGGATAGAGATGATCTAGAGAAATTATTATGCAAGTATAAAGAAATATCTCTGAATGCTAAAATGAAATGTGATCCTGAGTTTGCTACTTCACCTATTTTTATTGATGATAAGGATTATGAATTCTCTGTCGACCCAGAGTTAATCACTTTGGTTGTATCTGATCCTTTCCATGGTTATGAAAATGAAACTGTTGTGGCACATCTTACTAAGTTGAATGATATAGCCACCCTTTTTTCTCATGATGAGAAGATTCGCTATATTCTCAAGTTATTTCTGTTCTCATTAAAGGGTGATGCTAAGGCTTGGTACAATACTCTTGCTCCTAGTTGTGTGCGTAGTCCCCAGGATATGATCTATTACTTCTTTGAAAATTATTTCCCTACTCATAGCAAACAAGCTGCCTTGCAGGAAATATTTAACTTTGTGCAAATTGAAGAAGGGAGTCTCCCACAAGCTTGGGGGAGGCTTCTCCAATTGCTTAATGCTTTGCCTGATCATCCTCTTAAGAAAAATGAAATACTTGATATTTTCTATAATGGACTAACCAATGCTTCTAGGGACTTCCTAGATAGTTGTGCTGGTTGTGTTTTCAGGGAACGAACTATTGGGCAACCTGAAGAATTATTGAATAACACATTGAAAGATTATGGTGATTGGACTCCTCCTAAAACACCTATTAAACCCACTCCGAAGAAGAGGGGTATCTTATATCTCAGTCCTGAAGATATGCGAGAGGCAAAGAAATCTATGAAGGAAAAAGGTATTAAAGCCGAGGATGTTAAAAATTTACCACCTATCAAGGAAATACATGGGCTTGAAGCACCACCACCACCCAAGGTGGTAGATGTAAAATCTTTAATGAAATTCAAGGATAGTGATTACCCTCGTAATAAACATCCTAGTCAATGCCTTTATGAGTTTGATAATTACATTAGAAAGCAAGATCACTTCAATGCAAATGTTATGAAACAATTGAAATACAACTCTGATATGATTGCTCGCTTAAGTGACTTGTTATTTAGAATCTCAAATGATGTTAGAGGTGTAGGAAAGCATGCCTCTATGGTCAAACTCAATTAGAACAAGTTTCTAAATCTCAAAGAGAGTTGCTTGATGAAATGAACAATAATATAAGTGACTTTGTTGTTAGAGTAGCAACTAGAGGAGGTAAAATGACTTAGGAACCACTGTATCCTGAGGAACACCCTAAGAGAATTGAACAAGACTCTCAAAGAATTAACATTGATGCACCTAGTCCTTCTAAAAAGAAAAAGAAGAAGAAAAATAATAGGACTTTGCCTGCCTCTAGTGAACATGAAGTAGAGAAACCTCCTGATAATGATAATGAAATTTCTATCTCGGATGTTGAAAATCAATCTGGTAGTGAACACTCACCTTCCGATAATGAAAAAGATAATGATGAGTTTCATGAAGATACTCAACCTAATGATAAAGAACCAGATAATGGTGTTGAGATAGAACCAGTTGTTGATCTTGATAACCCACAACCTAAGAATAAAAGATATGATAAAAGAGACTTTGTTGCTAGAAAACATGGTAAGAAAAGAGAACCATGGATTCAAAAGCCTATGCCCTTTCCACCTAAGTCAACTAAAAAGAAAGATGATGAAGAATTTGAATGCTTCGCTGAAATGCTGAGACCATTCTTTTTGCGAACTCGCTTGACTGGTATCTTAAAAATGCCTCCTTATGAAAAGTATATGAAAGACATCATCACCAATAAAAGAAAAATACCGGAAGCTGAAATCTCCACTATGCTTGCTAATTACACTTTTAAAGATGGAGTACCTAAAAAACTTGGAGATCCAGGAATACCAACTATACCTTGCTCCATTAAAAGGAATTATGTGAAAACCGCCTTGTGTGATTTAGGAGCTGGTGTTAGTGTTATGCCTTTCTCTTTATATAAAAGACTTGATTTGAATAAACTCACACCTACTGAAATATCTTTGCAAATGGCTGATAAATCAATTGCCATACCTATCGGTATTTGTGAGGATGTGCCCGTTGTTGTTGCTAATGTTACTATTTTGACTGACTTTGTTATACTTGAGATGCCCGAGGATGACAAACATGTCGATTATCCTTGGTAGACCCTTCTTGAATACTGCAGGGGTTGTTATTAATTGCAATAAAAGCAAGGTCACCTTTCATATCAATGGTAATGAGCATATGGTGCACTTTCCATAGAAACAATTCCAAGTGAATGGTATTAATGTTATTGAAAAATCTCCGATAATCACTATTGGAAGTTTTCAACTACCTCTACCTACTGTTAAATAGAAATATGAAATGCTTATTTTTTGGGACATTCATATCCCCATTGAGGTAACTTAGTGATAGAAAGTTCTTCGGTTTCATGCTCATCGAAGGTGATTATTAATAAGACTTGATCAACCTTATAAATGGATCATTTTTGAGAGGTATGAAGTTGACGAATTTAGTAAGCACTACCTTTTGTCCCTACCTTTTGTTTTATGTTTTTATTAGTTAAATAAAATAAAATGCCATGCTTTGTCTGTTTTCTGAGTTTTCCGTGCAATAAAAAATGACCCAAAAATAAAATTTCTCAGGATGCTCTGAAAATTTGATACATTTTTTCTAAATATTTCTGAATTTCTGGTGCAAATAATATCAAAGGGAGGTGCACCAAGTGGGCACAACCCACCTGGGCGCGCCAGGATCCCCAGGAGCGCCTTGGTAGGTTGTGGTCCCCACATGGTCCCCCTCACTTACTTCTTCTTCCCACATCACTCCATTCACCCGGAAAAAAAATCATTATCTCTCTCTCTCTCTCTCTCTCTCTCTCTCTCTCTCTCTCTCTCTCTCTCTCTCTCTCTCTCGTGTTCTTGCTCCCGAAACCGCGGATTTTGATCTCTTTGCTCGAAGCTCTGTTTCCAAAACTGTTTCGGGGATATGTTGCTTGGTATGTGACTCCTCCATGTGTCCAATTAGTTTTTGTTTTAGTGGTTCATACATAGAATAATTAGCTACTCTTGGTGCTGTTGTAGATGAGCTTGCATGTTGAATTCTTAGAGTTCTATGTTGCTTGAATGCTTTGCTATGGCCTCTATACATCCCTATGAGTAGTTGCTATCATTTTTGTGAAGTTTTGTTGAGAAAAATTTTGTCGACAAAAAATTCAGAATTTTGTTCATAGGAAAAAGATGGGTTTCTTTAGGAAGTTTGCTTCCAAGAAGAACTCTAAGGGGGTTATTGGGCAGTCATCTGACAATGATCTCCATACCCCGATGTTGGCAGAGGTACGGCCGTGCGAGTGGCCGCATAATACGTTCATGGAAGAGGCTAGAATCCTCCAAGAGTTCAACCAATATGCTGCTAATGCAGGCCTCACCGACTTCATTGCAGCTGAATGCGAATAGATTATGCCTGAGGACATTGTCACTTACCGGAACAACCTGGCTGGGGCACAGGCGGAGCCTCAGCAGTGGGATCCTATGGTGCCTGCTCCCCAGCACTTCAACATTGGACCTCATGGCTTCTACGACTGGTGATTACCAAGTTAGGCGAAAAGCCTAAGCTTGGGGGAGTACGTATTCCCACCGACATTACATTCATGTTCACACATTTCATTCCAGTTGTCGGTGTCCACACTTTTTCATTGTATCCTCCATGTTTAAATTATTTTTCTCGCTTTCTTCTTGTGTTTTTGAAAAACTTTGAGAAAATCCAAAAATATGTTTCTTGTTGCTTTTGATTTTTCTTCCTAGTTTAAATTGTTGTAGCACTAAAAAGAAAACCCAAAAAGATTTCCTTATTCTTCTTTTTCTTGTTGGGAGCTCTCCCTTGTAAATAGTTTTTCTCGTTTTTGCTTTTCCCTTTTCATTCGCCTGTTTATGAAAAACCAAAAACTCCAAAAATATTTTAGTGTGTTTCTCAAATGTTGAGTGGCTCTCATTTGCATTATTGTTGATCTAACAAAGAGACCATATTACCTTGTCTTCTCCTTTTGAATAAAATGTTTGCAGATTCTAGCTTAGTCCACGGCATTCTTGCACTATTATTATTTTCAAATTGTTCGGTCATGCAAGTGAAAGGCAATAATGACAACATTAGATGAACTGGTCGTGGCAGAGAGAAACGGGTATGAACTCGACTTGTTCTGTTTTTGTAAATATGTTTAACCTAGCATGCATGATTCAGCCTATTATGATCAAACATATTTGCAATGACAATTAGAGATTATAGTTTCTCATGCCATGCATAAGTAGCTAGGAGTGAATAATGACTTATCTTGGATATCAACATTGCGTTAAAATGATTGTCATGTAGTATGATGATATGGTATCCTCCTCTGAATGTTCGAGTGGCTTGACTTGGCACATGTTCATGCATGTAGTTGAATCAAAACCAACATAGCCTCTATGATATTTATGTTCATGGTGTTCATATCCTACTCATACTAGTATACAATGTTACTTATGCATAATGCATGTTCATGACCGTTGTTGCTCTCTAGCTGGCCGCTACTCAACCTAATTGCTAGCCTTCGCCTGTACTAAGTGGGAACTCTGCTTGTACATCAAAAACCTGAAACCCAAGTTATTCCAGATGAGTCCACTATACCTACCTATATGCGGTATTACCTTTCCGTCCTAAGTAAATTTGCATGTGCCATCTCTAAAAACTTCAAATAAATATCCCTTTTGTGTGCCTAGATCATTCATGGAACGACAGGAGGTAGTCGGTATCTTCCATGCTAAGCGGGTTATTCTCAGGTTAAGTGTTTATTCACTCGCCATCGCACGAGAAAAGGGCGGTAATAGGGATGCCCAGTCCCAAACTACAAAAAGAAAAGAGCTTACACATAATCAAACAAAAACTCCCAATGGAGTCATAACCTTTACATTTCTGCTTGGGAACCGCCACTAGCGTGTTTAGCATGGAAGATATTGATAACTGATGGTCATGAAGTAAATGAGAAGGGTGCATGTCTCAAAATTTCATTTACCTCTGTTTTAAAAACTTGAGCTCTGGCACCTCTGCGAATCAGTGATTCCCTCTACGAAGGGACTATATATTTACTTTTATGTTGTGTCATCACCTTCTCAAATAAGCCCCAGAACCTTTAGAGCACTGATGTCATGATGATGCATTGTGTATAGCTAATGTTGGGTGCATCATGACTGGATCTTTTCTACCATAAATTACAATGTTTAGTCGCTGCTTGAACTTTGAGGGTGCTCTGCATTTATGTTTTGCGGTCTCGGAAAGGGCTAGCGAGATACCACTATTGTCATATTATATCTGGTTATTTTCACAACATGTTGTTGTTTGAGATATCTTATTATTGCTCTCTAGTTGATTATGTCATTGATATGAATTAATATAATTTTTAAGAGTTATTTTTGACATGGTTAGTTATAATATTTGCTGAAAACCTGGGTGATGTTTAAGCTTATTTGAAACAAGAGCAAAAGAGTTCATAAAAGTTTTTCTTTTTCACTTTTAGTTTATCAACTGAATTGCTTGAGGACAAGCAAAGGTTTAAGCTTGCGGGAATTGATATGCCTCCTAACACTTTTCCTCTTGTTTTGGATGCTAATTTGCATGATTTGAATGAAACTAACCCCAGACTGATGCTGCTTTCAGCAGAACTACCATGGTGTTGTTTTTGTGCAGAAAAAAAAGTTCTCGGAATGGAACAAAACTTTGCGAGGATTTTTTATATCAATAAAGAGAATTTCTGGAGCCAAGAGATACCTTAGGGGGCACCTGGGTGGGCAGAACCCACCAGGGCGCGCCTGCCTCCCCCCCCCCAGGCGCGCCTAGGTGGGTTGTCCCCACCTGGTGGCCCCATTGACCCTAAAACCAACACTATAAAATCACATTATTCCAGGAAAAAATTAGGAAGAAAGAATTATCGCGTTTCACGAGACAGAGCCGCCGCCGTCTCCTGTTCTTCATTGGGAGGTCAGATCTGGAGTCCATTTGGGGATCCGAATAGGGGGATCTTTGATCTTCGTCATCACCAACACATCTCCATCACCAATTCCATGATGCTCCCCACCAGGAAGTGAGTAATTTCCTTCGTAGGCTCGCTGGCCAGTGAGGAGTTGGATGAGATTCATCATGTAATCGAGTTAGTTTTGTTAGCGCCTGATCCCTAGTATCCATTATGTTCTGAGATTGATGTTGCTATGACTTTTCCATGCTTAATGCTTGTCACCTTGGGCCCGGGTGCCATGATTTCAGATCTGAACCGTTTATGTTGTCACCATTAGATCCATGTTCTAGATCCAATCTTGCAAGTTATAGTCAACTACTATGTGTTATGATCCGGCAACCCCGGAGTGACAACAGTCGGGACCACTCCCGATGATGACCGTAGTTTGAGGAGTTCATGTATTCATCGTGTGCTAATGCTTTCTTCCGCTTCTCTATTAAAAGGAGGCCTTAATATCCCTTAGTTCATAATAGGACCTCACTGCCACGGGAGGGTAGGACAAAAGATGCCATGCAAGTTCTTTCCATAAGCACGTATGACTATTTACGGAATACATGCCTACATTATATTTATGAACTAGAGCTAGTGTAGTATCGCCCTAGGTTATAACTATCTCATGATAAATATCATCCAACGAGTCACCGATCCAATGCCTACGAATTTATCTTATATTTTTCTTGCTAAGTTGCTACTGTTGCTACTGCTATCGTTACTACTACAATATCACTGCTATCACTGTTACCGTTACCGTTGCTACTGCTGCTATCATCAAAATTGTCATATTACTGTGGTACTAATTACTTTGCTGCAAATAATTAATCTCCAGGTCTGGTTGAATTGACAACTCAGCTGCTAATACCTTCAAATATTCTTTGTCTCCCCTTGTGTCGAATCTACAAATTTGAGTTGAATACTCTACCCTCGAAAATTGTTGCGATCCCCTATACTTGTGGGTTATCGAGCGCTGCCCCCTCCTCCTACTCCAATTCGGCCTCCTTCATTGGGGGGAGCGCGCCACCCCTTGTGGGCTGATGTGCTCCCCTCCTATGGACTATATGGCCCATATCTTCCCCCGGGGGGGTCCGGTA
>NC_041385.1:575384850-575457662 GCF_002162155.2 Triticum dicoccoides | reverse complement strand
ATATGTACCCGATACATTCCGAAACACTTTCGGTGTCCAAATACTATCATCCGATATATCAATCTTTACCTCTCGACTATTTCGAGACTCCTCGTCATGTTTGTGACCTCATCCGAGACACTGAACAATATTCGGTCACCGAATCACATAACTCATATAATACAAAATCGTCATCGAATGTTATGCGTGCGGACCCTACGGGTTCGAGAACTATGTAGACATGACCGAGACACGTCTCCGGTCAATAACCAACAGCAGAACCTGGATGCTCATATTGGCTCCCACATATTCTACGAAGATCTTTATAGGTCAAACCGTTATGACAACATACGTTATTCCCTTTGTCATCGGTATGTTACTTACCCGAGATTCGATCGTCAATATCTTCATACCTAGTTCAATCTCATTACCGACAAGTCTCTTTACTCGTTCCGTAATGCATCATCCTGCAACTAACTCATTAGTCACATTGCTTGCAAAACTTCTTATGATGTGCATTACCGAGAGGGCCCAGAGATACCTCTCCGATACTCGGAGTGACAAATCCTAATCTCGATCTATGTCAACCCAACAAACACCTTCGGAGATAACTGTAGAGCATCTTTATAATCACCCAGTTATGTTGTGGCGTTTGATAGCACACAAGGCACTCCTCCGGTATCCGGGAGTTGCATAATTTCATAGTTGGAGGAATATGTATTTGACATGAAGAAAGCAGTGGCAATAAAACTGAATGATCATTATGCTAAGCTAACAGATGGGTCTTGTCCATCACATCATTCTCCTAATGATGTGATCTCAACACATGTCTATGGCTAGGAAACTTAACCATCTTTGATTAATGAGCTAGTCAAGTAGATGCATACTAGGGACATGGTGTTCTGTCTATGTATCCACACATGTATCAAGTTTCCGATTAATACAATTCTAGCATGAATAATAAACATTTATCATGAATAAGGAAATATAAAATAACAACTTTATAATTGCTTCTAGGGCATATTTCCTTCAGAGGTAGCTAGGGACTTTTTTGCTTATAAGGATAGAAACGGTCTTAAGAAATTATTATGCAAGTGGAAAGAAAAGTCTTTGAATGCTAGAATACAATATGATCCTAAGTTTACTACTTCACCTATCTTTGTTACTGATAAGGATTATGAATTTCTGTCGATCCTGAGTTAATTACTTTGGTTGAATCTGATCCTTTCCATGGTTATGAATCTGAAACTATTGTGGCACATCTTACTAAATTGAATGATATAGCCACCATATTTGCTCATGATGAAAAATTCGCTATTACTATATTCTTAAGTTGTTTCCTTTATCATTAAAGGGTGATGCTAAGATATGGTTTAATTCTCTTGATCCTGGTTGTGTGATTTGTCCCCAGGATATGATTTACTACTTCTCTACAAAATTCCTGCTCATAAGAAACAAGTTGCCTTCTAGGAAATCTTTAACTTTGTGCAAATTGAAGAAGAGAGTCTCCCACAAGCTTGGGGGAGGCTTCTCCAATTACTTAATGTTGTGCCTGATCATCCTCTCAAGAAAAATGTAATACTTGATACCTTTTATAATGGACTAACTGATGCTTCTAGGGACCACCTAGATAGTTGTGTTGGTTATGTTTTGAGGGAACAAACTGTTGAGCAGGCTGAATGCTATTGAATAATATATTGAGTAATGATAATGATTGGACACTTCTTGAACCAACTCCTAAGCCAACTCCAAAGAAAAGAGGTATTCTATTTCTCAGCCCTAAAGATATGCAAGAGGCAAAGAAATCTATGAAAGAAAAAGGTATTAAAGCTGAAGATATTGAGAATTTACCGCATATTTAAGAAATACATGGTCTTGATAACCCGAAATAGGTAGTAGATGTAAATTCTCTCTATAGATTTGCTTAAGGTGATATTCCTTACAATAAGTCTGCTAGTCAATGTTTCGATGAGTTTGATAATTTTATTGTTAAACAAGAATTTTCAATGCTTATGTTAGTAGAAAATTGAAATGTAATGCTTACATGCTTGATTTCTTGCATGATTATATAAGTAGAACTATTAGTGATCTTAAGATTATTAGTAAGCATGCTTCCATGGTTAAAACTCAAGTAGAACAAGTACTTAAGGTACATGATGATTTTCTCAATGAGTTGAATAATAAGAATAATGATAATGATGTTAGGGTTATGACTAGAGGTGGTAAAATGACCCAGGAACCTTTGTATCTTGAGGGCTATCGTAAGAGAGTTGAACAAGATTCTCAGAGAATTAATACTGATGCACCTAGTCCTAGTAATAAAAAGAGAAAGAAACCGGATAGGACTTTGCATGCTTCTAGTGAACCTGTTATAGACACACCTAAGAATCCAAATGATATGTCTATTTCTGATGCCGAGACACAATCTGGTGATGAACATGATCCTATCAATAATGTTAATGATGATGTTCATGTTGATTCTCAACCTAGTAGTGATAATGATGTAGGGATTGAACCTGCTGTTGATCTTGATAACCCACAATTAGAGAATCAACGTTATGATAAGAGAGACTTTGTTGCTAGGAAGCATGGTAAAGAAAGAGAACCACGGGTTTAGAAACCCATGCCCTTTCCTCCTAAGCCATCCAAAAAAGGATGATGAGAATTTTGAGCACTTCTGTGAAATGATTAGACCTATCTTTTTGCGTATGCATCTGACTGATATGTTGAAAATGTCTCCTTATGGTAACTATATGAAAGATATTGTTACAATAAAAGAAAGATACAGGAAGCTAAAATTTCCATCATCTTGCTAATTATACTTTTGAGGGTGGAATACCTAAGAAACTTGGAGATCCAGAAATACCAACTATACCATGCTCCATTAAAAGAAACTATGTTAAAGCTGCTTTATGTGATTTGGGAGCCGATGTTAGTGTTATGCCTTTCTCTTTATATCGTAGACTTGATTTGAATAAGTTGACACCTACTAAAATCTTTTGGCAAATGGCTGATAAATCAACCGCTATACCCATTGGTATTTGTGAGGATGTGCCTGTTGTGGTTGCAAACGTTACTATCTTAATAGACTTTGTTATTCTTGATATTCCCAAGGACTGAAGGAAATATACCCTAGAGGCAATAATAAAGTTATTATTTATTTCCTTATTTCATGATAAATGTTTATTATTCATGCTAGAATTGTATTAACCGGAAACTTAGTACATGTGTGAATACATAGACAAACAGAGTGTCACTAGTATGCCTCTACTTGACTAGCTCGTTGAATCAAACATGGTTAATTTTCCTAGCCATAGACATGAGTTGTCATTTGATTAACAGGGTCACATCATTAGAGAATGATGTGATTGACTTGACCCATTCCGTTAGCTTAGCACTTGATCGTTTAGTATGTTGCTATTTCTTTTTTCATGACTTATACATGTTCCTATGACTATGAGATTATGCAACTCCCGAATACCGGAGGAACACTTTGTGTGCTACCAAACGTCACAACGTAACTGGGTGATTATAAAGGTGCTCTATAGGTGTCTCCGATGGTACTTGTTGAGTTGGCATAGATCAAGATTAGGATTTGTCACTCCGATTGTCGAACAGGTATCTCTGGGCCCTCTCGGTAATGCACATCACTATAAGCCTTGCAAGCAATGTGACTAATGAGTTAGTTGCGGGATGATGCACTACGGAACGAGTAAAGAGACTTGCCGGTAACAAGATTGAACTAGGTATTGAGATACCGATGATCAAATCTCGGGCAAGTAACATACCGATGGCAAAGGGAACAACGTATGTTGTTATGCGGTTCGACCGATAAAGATCTTCGTAGAATATGTAGGAGCCAATATGGGCATCCAGGTTCCGCTATTGGTTATTGACCAGAGAGGTGTCTCGGTCATGTCTACATAGTTCTCGAACCCGTAGAGTCCGCACGCTTAACGTTCGTTGACGATATAGTATTATATGAGTTATGTATGTTGGTGATCGAATGTCGTTCGGTGTCCCGGATATGATCACGGACATGACGAGGAACTACGGAATGGTCCGGAGATAAAAGATTGATATATGGGATAATAGTGTTTGATCTCCGGAAGGGTTCTAGAATTCACCGGAAGGGGTTCCGGATGTTTCCCGAAATTTTTGGGTACGAGAACACTTTATTTGGGCCAAAGGGGAAAGCGCACAAGGTTTTGGGAAAGCGCAAAAAGAAGTTTTGCGGAGTCCAGGGGCCAGACGCCAGGGTCCCTGTCATTTGAGTCCATACGCCGGGAACCCTGGCGTCTGGCCCTGGAGTCCGAGAAGGACTCTTGCCTTTCGGGTGAAACCGACTTTGTGGAGGCTTTTACTCCAAGTTTCAACCCCAAGGCTCAACATATAAATAGACGGGCAGTGCTAGCACCAAAGAGACATCAAGAAACACCAAGCCGTGTGCCGGCAACCCCGTCCCCTCTAGTTTATCCTCCATCATAGTTCCGTAGTGCTTAGGCGAAGCCCTACGGAGATTGTTCTTCACCAACACCGTCATCACGCCGTCGCGCTATCGGAACTCATCTACTACTTCGCTCGTCTTGCTGGACCAAGAAGGCGAGGACGTCATCGAGCTAAACGTGTGCTGAACGTGGAGGTGCCGTACGTTCGGTACTTGATCGGGGCAGATCGTGAAGGTGTGCGACTACATCAACCGCGTTAATAAACTCTTCCGCTTAGCGATCTTCAAGGGTATGAAGATACACTCCCCCTCTCGTTGCTATGCATCACATAGATAGATCTTGCATGATCGTAGGAATTTTTTTGAAATACTACGTTCCCCAACATGCCAGTATGTCGATCATCCTTGGTAGACTCTTTTTGAATACTACAGGGGCTGTTATTGATTGCAACAAGGGCAATGTCACTTTTCATGTTAATGGTAATGAGCATACGGTACACTTTCCGAAGAAACAACCTCAAGTTCATAGTATCAATTCTATTGGAAAATTTTCAACTATTACTACTTGGAGGTTTTGAATTCCCTCTCTCCACTGTCAAAAAGAAATATGCTATTCTTATTGTTGGGAACATGCATATCCCTATTAAGGTAACCTAGTGTTATTCAAAAATTCTCCGGTTTCATGTTATTCAAAAGAAGTTTGTTAATAAGACTTGATCAACCTTGTTAACGGATTCCTTTTGATGAGCATGAGATGGATGAATATAGAAATCAAAACTTCCTGTACCCACCTTTTACTTTCTGTTATTTAGATTAAATAAAGCAAAAATAGTATCATATGTCTGTTTTCTGAATTATCCCTGCAATAAAATAATGCCCCAAAAATAAAAGTTCTCCAAATGCCCTGAAAATTTAGTATGATTTTTATAGAATGTTTTAGAATTTCTGGCACTGAGATTCCACCAGGGGGCTGCACCAGTGGACCACAAGGGTGGAGGACTTGCCCTACCCCCTGGGCGTGCCCCCTACCTTGTGGGTCCCACGTGGGTCTCAGAACTCTTGATAGATCGATTGGAAAGAATAATTTGGTGTTATTTTAGTACAAACTCTTGGATAGATCGATTGGAAAGAATAGTTACAAAACATTTCTTCTTATGCTCTTCGTTAGATAAGAACCTTTGAGTGATTCTTCATCGCACGTTGAGGGATGGTTATGTGATCTAATTATATTAGCATTGTTAAGAGGTTGCACTGGCAAAAGTACGGACCCTAGGCCTTGTTTTCAAGCATTGCAATACCGTTTGTGCTCACTTTTGTCACTTGCTACCTTGCTATTTTTATTTGTTCAGATTATAAAAATATATTTCTACCATCCATATTACACTTTTATCACCCTCTCTTCGTCGAACTAGTGCACCCATACAATTTTCCATTGTATTTGGCGTGTTGGGGACAGAAGAGATTTCTTGTATTTGGTTGCAGGGTTGTTTGAGAGAGACCATGTTCATCCTACGCTTCCCACAGATTGATAAAACTTAGGTCATCCACTTGAGAGAAAGTTGATGTCCTATAAAACTCTGTGCTTGGAGGCCCAACAAGAATCTACAAGAATAAGTTGTGTAGTAGACATCATGGTCCAAACGCGAATTTTTCCGCAAACCGAAGACATACATGGGAAGGTTTGCGGGAGTCCGGACCGCTGTCGCACCCGCTTCTGACCTCCCTGGCCCACCCAAACCCCTCCTCCCTCGCTCGTGCGTCAGCTGCCCGCATTCATGCTGCAGCAGAGCGCGCCGCTCAACATTGATGACGGCTCAGGGCGGAAGTGACCTCTCACTGCCTTCGTCATTGAAGCGGCTTGTAGGCCAAGGGCGCCACTTGCTGCACGCCCGGCTGAACACGCCTCCTTGACGCATTCAAACGCCTCCATTAACCCCGTGTGGAAGCCAAGAAACCTACTCCAGCCACGCGTCATTTCACAAGCGGGTCCGCATTAAAGCAACACGGAGCAGGCTCCTCCCGTCCGCCCTCTATATAAACCAGGCCAGACACAGGGCAACAATCACACCACCCCGCCGCTCCCCATCTCCTCGTTCCAACATTTTCTCCAATCTTTCGCCGTCACTTGGGTCCCATGAAAGCCACCATGGAGGCACCGTACACAGCCGGTGTCTGGCCCTCTCGCGGGCCACCGTCGTCCCCTTACCCAAAAACCAACCTTGATCCATGCAGTGCAGGGACCCTTCCCCTCCGACCGAAGCATCAGGCGGCGATTCCACTCCGATGAGCGGTGGGGAAGCGAGTCGTCCTTTGCACTGAAGCATATACCTCTAGAGCTCATCGCTGTCGTCATGGGGACGATGTTGGAGACCCGGCCACACTGGTTGTAGACTAGTCCGGTTTCGTTTTTAGTTGAAAATGTGTCCAAAATGTAACCGTTTTTTGTCCAATTTGTATGAAATCCGGCCGAATTTGCATAAATTTCATCTGGTTTGTTGAAAAAAGTTTGCAATGTATGCGGCTAGCATTGGATGGCAGACTCTCGCATCCGTGTCTGAACTGGCCCCCCTGTCCGCGGATGGATGCGATAGGAAATTTGCGGGTCGCCGTTGGAGACGGCCTTAGTTCCACATAGGGCTCCTCTGATTCAGAGGACTTTCATAGGTATTTCAGAGGATTAGATTCTTTAGGGATTTTTCATATGTTGATTGTTCGATTCCTCTAGAACCTTTTTCTAAGAATTCTTTTGCACTACATTCCATAAGGAATTTTAGCATCCCCTCAAACCTTTGGGAATTCTTTGTTTTTCTAATGATGCAACCAAACAAAACAAAATGTGAAAATAATGTAGGATCCAATTGAGCATGACATTGCAATCATATACTAGCTAAACAAAGAGGCATTTACCAGCAATGGCAACCCATGCATTCAGGCCTCATTTGGTTTACAATAATTTTTAGGAATCTATTAGATGATTTTTTGGAGTAATATCCTACAGGATGATTTTCTTTTGAGCCTTTTTTGACACCTTTGAGCCTTTTTTTGACACTTTGCGACATTTGGTTTGTAAGAATGAATTTCTATTTCTATGTAGGATTGGTTCGTGCCTTCATATTTTGAAGGAAAGACAAACATTAGCTCAGACCTAACAAGAAGAAACCTATCTCATCCTACGAATCAAATGACACTCTTTTTCTATGGAAATTGAAGTACATGTCATCTTATTTTCTAAGTTTTTTCATTCCTATTTCTATCCTGTGAACAAAGAGTCCTCGCCTCATCCAGCGCTTTACCATCGTTCTCGTGGATCGTCGACATTGCACGAGCTAGTTGGAATAGGAGGCAGGGACTAGAGTGCCACGGCGTTTTGCGCCCTCACATGCACATCGTCCCAAACCCAAAGCAACCAAAACCACGTCCTCGCGCTGTGGAAACCCATGGCTGCTGAATTTCGTGGCCGATGCGATACGAGCAGAAAGCAAAAGGAAATCAGCGTATCTTGATGCGATCCTGCGCAATCAGTCACGTGGGAGCGCGCGTCGACGCTTTAACCATTCTTATTTTCTTTGGCCGTAGGGCACTTGCCTAGCTGGCTGGCTAGGCAGCCTACGCGGCCGAGCCAAAGGTGAACCAGCGTGGAAGAACAGTACACTGTACCCGTGGGTGAGCATACACGCCTTTGATTTTACTACAGCCAGCACCGGCACCGGTATCTCGAGGACATCTGTTCGCTACAGTACTAGCGGTGCGCTTTTCAGACGCATTTTAATATCTGAAGATTTGTGCAGCACGTACTTTGGTAAATGCCGGATCAGAAAGCTCGTGTGGTGTGGTGTACTTTAGGCGGGGTGTCGTAGCAGTGTTGATTGGAAATTTGGAATGGTGCTGCTGCAGTGTAGATTCTCACCATCTGCATGCATACTCGAGCGGCGCTGGGATTGAGAGTGCACCCTCAAAAGCCGGTCAAGATACGGAAGGGGATCGTCTTTCTTTTGGCTCGGCGTTGATCCTCCATCTCCCCCTCAAAGCTTCTACAGATTGGCTCTTCTTCTTCCAGCTATGCACTGCTAGCTTTAAGAATTCCGCTCCAAAGCTCGCCGCACATGGGACGCAGGATGAAATATGGGTCACTTTTCCTCCTAGTAGAATTTGGATCGACAAAGCGCAGAGCAGGGAGGGTGGATGGCTTAGGGTGCGTTTGGTTACAAGGGTGGTCATGAATGGGTTGGGATCGTTCAAAAAATAGACATGTTTGGTTATAAAGTACATGAATGGTTCAAGTCAAAAAAAGAGAATATGCCTTGAAGATGTTGAACCGTTCCACCCAATCAAATCGGTCGAATCAAATGGCCACGCTTTGCATGCATGACTATGTGAGCATGACTGGTGGTCCCGTCCTAAATAATTAGCTCATCTCTTATATTCAGCCAAACGCATGAATTGAATGGTTCAATCCCAAATAATTTGGACGGTCCCAACCCATTCATATGACACCTTCAACCAAACGCATCCTTACCTGTTCGATCTCCACATTCATTTAGTTGGGTAGTAGTAGTACCACGAGACTTGAGTCTATGCTGCATATGCGTACTGGCTGAAGTGAAATCCGGCCGATCTTTGGGCGGCCACGCGATCCACTAAGTCTGACAGGGAAATTAAGAGGCCGCCGGCCCGCGACGGCGAGTGCATGAGTCGTGACGCGCCTCCGGATTTGTTTATTCTTGGGCGGCCCCAGCGGTCGTGCTCGGTTCCCGCGGCAGACATGTTGGAGTCTCTCTCCTATCCTCCTCGGTCTCCTCCATTTCTCACTTTTGTCCCGCCCAAATTCCACCACCACCTCTCCCTCCTCCCCGGCTCCCACTATAAATACCGCCTGCTCACACCACAACGCCTCACACCTCCTCTCGTCCCTTCCGCATCCTCCCCTGCAAGTACATATCAGCTACTCGATCGTAAGGAGACCAAAGAATCGATAGAGAGATAGACGGAGGATAGATAGTGGCAATGGCGCGGTGCTTGGTTTTCATGGTGTTCCAGATATACTGCCTCATCTCGACCGTGGGCCTGCCGCTGGAGCCCGCGGAGCTGCTGCAGCTAGGCGGCGACGTGGGCGGCGGCCGCCTCAGCACCGACCCGGCCGACGTCCTGGAGGCGTCGCGCGACTTCGGCGGGTTCACCCGGGGCGAGCCCTTGGCGGTGTACCACCCCAGCGGCGTGGGCGACGTCGCGGCGATGGTCCGGGCGGCGTACGGGTCTGCCCGCGACATCCGCGTGTCGGCGCGCGGCCACGGCCATTCCATCAGCGGGCAGGCGCAGGTGCCCGGCGGCGTGGTCGTGGACATGAGCCGCGGGGGCAAGGCGCCGTCGCGCGCATTGCCGGTGTACTCGCCGGAGCTGGGCGGGCACTACGTGGACGTGTGGGGCGGCGAGCTGTGGATCGACGTGCTCAACTGGACGCTGTCGCACGGCGGGCTGGCGCCGCGGTCGTGGACGGACTACCTCTACCTGTCCGTGGGCGGCACCCTCTCCAACGCCGGCATCAGCGGCCAGGCGTTCCACCACGGGCCCCAGATCAGCAATGTCTACGAGCTCGACGTCGTAACCGGTACGTACAGTACACACATGAGCCCATCCATCAGCGAGCCCATCCGACCTCGTCCGGCATGCACGCGCGCCGGCGTTCTCTTCTCATGCGTGCGTGGTCACTGATCTGCTTGCAGGGAAGGGCGAGGCGGTGACCTGCTCGGAGGCGAAGAACCCGGAGCTCTTCTTCGGCGCGCTGGGCGGGCTGGGGCAGCTCGGGATCATCACGCGCGCTCGCATCGCCCTCGAGCCTGCTCCCCGCAAGGTAGCACCAGCACCCATGCCGGCGCCCTCACCTCCCCATACGCACGCATCAATCCTTTCTCTCTTTCTTTCTTTATGCCTGTCACTCTCCTCCTCGCCATTCTTTGTTTAATAATCCGTTCGTTCATTCGTTAACCCACCTGGTCTGCAAGACGAAGACCAGGGAATATCTCGTGCGCCTTATCCCACTTTGGACCTCGCTCGCCCCCGCGTGACGAGGCGGAGGGGACGCGATATGTCGCCGCCCGGCGGGGGAGCTCGACGCCAGCCGTGCAAGTGGCGGGCGCGCCGCCCTCAGCGCGGGCGGGCGACATCCATTTCCATTGTTAGGTGGAGACGGAATTACCGCACGTACGTTAGCGAACCGATAAGATACCGATAAGACCAACCGAACGTGTTTCTAATTATAGCCGGCCGATCCGTTTCACGGGGCTCGAGCACACTCTGTGCGACACGTATGCTAACTGCTTTCAGCTCATGACACGTATGCCGATTGCTGTCCGCGTCAACAAGCAGTTTTTTGCACTAGCAGCAGTCTTTTCGTCCGTTACTTATTAGCGTTAAATTAAAAAAAAGTCCACCCAATGGAAAAAGTCTTCGTCGAAATTAAAATATTAGCCTGTGCGTCTGGTCGATCAGGTGGTCCAGCCGCCCAGGTTGGTTGGCATCGATCGGTCGATCAATCGACCAACTTGCCTTGCTGACCAATTTGGTGGGTCTTCTACCGAGTACGTGTTTTGTTTAGCTCACGCGATCTTTCGCAAGATTCTATTCTTTCCCGGCAGCTTAATTAGCTGACTATTTCCACGATAATAAACGGAGCTGTGATCTAAGCTGATTCAGCAGCCTCATCAGGCTTGGCCTTGCTAATCAATTTTCTAATCATGTGCACGGTTGTACGTACATACAGGTTCGCTGGATCCGGGCGCTCTACTCCAACTTCACCGAGTTCACGGCGGACCAGGAGCGGCTCATCTCCCAGTCGCAGCACGGCGGCGGCCGCCGGTTCGACTACGTGGAGGGCTTCGTGGTCGCCGCCGAGGGCCTCATCAACAACTGGAGGTCGTCCTTCTTCTCGCCGCAGAACCCGGTGAAGCTCAGCTCGCTCAAGCACCACACCGGCGTGCTCTACTGCCTCGAGGTCACCAAGAACTACGACGACTCAACCGCCGCGACCGTTGATCAGGTCCGTCCATCCCTCCGTCGGCGCCGCCTCTCTCCATCGTCCCCATTAATACCGCATCCTCTCCTGGCCGTCCCATTTGTTTATGACGGTATTTCTTAATTAATTCCTGGCTTAGTTATGTACTGCTGCTGATCGGGGCCCTGGCTAGCCAATCATTGGGATATGTTAATTCGCATTTTGGAGTAGGTAGCACTAGTATAACCATGTTGATTAGTATATGATGGCACCCACATGCAGAGCACACTCGATCTGTAGATCTTCCCTTACGTACCACTAGATCTCAATTCCGTTAGCGATCGAGCACGCACTAATTTTATCGACTACTACTTTGCTTGATTTAATTATATGTATGTATCGATGTAGTGCACGAATTGAATTGCCAAGTCTGTGCTGTGCTGCTGCTGAAAAAAAAAGAGAGAGAAAAGAAAATAGTCTAAATGGTAATTATGTTCGCAGGAGGTTGACGCGCTGCTGGGCGACCTGAGCTTCCTCCCCGGCACGGTGTTCACAACGGACCTGCCGTACGTGGACTTCCTGGACCGGGTGCACACGGCGGAGCTGAAGCTGCGCGGCAAGGGCATGTGGGAGGTGCCGCACCCGTGGCTGAACCTGTTCGTGCCGGCGTCGCGCATCGCCGACTTCGACCGCGGCGTCTTCCACGGCATCCTCGGCAGCCGCACCTCCGGCGGGCCCATCCTCATCTACCCCATGAACAAGCACAAGTAAGCTCGCAAGTCAACCTACCCTTCAGTTTGCTGCCCAAGTCAACCTAGCTACTCCTACATGCATCGTCTGTCCTGTCTAGCTGTTTCTGGGTGCTCTAGTTGACCAGTAGGACGCACAACCAGCGCCCATCACCGCCCCGGCAGATGCAGGGCGGCTCATCACCGCCCACTCTTGCGCGCCTGCATGATCCACCTCCCGCCCGCCAAACCGCACATGCCAGCCAGAGACACGCGCACGCGCACGATCCCGTCTCAGGGGCGGGCGGGCGCCGCCCTTGGAAGCCGATCGATCATCGGCCTCACATGCGACGCGACGCGACGCAACACTGCGCAGGTGGTGTCCACTCATTGAGCGTCACCATGATTGGTGCCACGCACGCAGCGCCAGTAGTCTATTAGCATGTCGCTGCCGCCTAATTAGTTTCCGGATTGCCATCACCTTCGCCCGGGATCCGGTGACCGGTGAATGGCCGCGGACATATCGCGCACTGGGGTGACAGGGTCTGTTCTGAATTTTATAAAACCTCCCGAGTGGCGCCGTGACGCGCCGTGCCCGAGATTAACCGGACACCGCTTCCCGGCCCGCGCCGACCGGTTATTTTAAGCCGGCGTCGCCGCGTCTTTCCGCGGCACAGTCAGAATTTGGTTTCCTCTGCCGCCTTTGTGGGTTAGTGGCCAGATGCGTTGTCGCTTTACTATGCTTAACACAAAAGGACGCACCAGAATCAGCAGCAGCTACATGAGCTCTTTAACTGAAGCTGTTTTCCTAGTCTGCTCCAACTTTTCGACGGAGCCGATTTGATGATCTGCCAACTGCGAGTAAAAAATTCTCATCTTTGTATTGGTGGTGCAGATGGGACCCGAGGACCTCGGTGGTGACGCCCGACGAGGAGGTGTTCTACCTGGTGGCGTTCCTGCGGTCGGCGCTGCCGGGCGCGCCGCAGAGCCTCGAGGCGCTGGCGCGGCAGAACCGGCAGATCCTCGACTTCTGCACCGAGGCCGGGATCGGGGCCAGGCAGTACCTGCCCAACCACAAGTCGCAGCCCGAGTGGGAGGCCCATTTCGGGGAGAGGAGGTGGGCGCGGTTCGCCGGCCTCAAGGCCCAATTCGATCCGAGGGCCATGCTGGCCACCGGGCAGGGCATCTTCCCGCCGCCGGCGCTCTTGTCCGATTTTTGAGAAGACTGATTGCTTGTCATGACATGTAGAAAGAGCTGTGTAGCTAGCTAGGCGTATGTACGTATGTAATTGGCCATCACTGAGCAGGATTAGGTAGTGTGGAGATGTATAGAAGATGTACGTTGGTGTCATGTATGTGGCGCACATTTAACTCCCAATTGGTTGGTTATGTACAGAGGAATGCGTCGCGTCAATGCAACTATATAATCACAATCTCTGCTGAAAAAAAAAACAGTTTTCCTCCTCCATACTTCTTGACCCTACCTACGGTTAGTCATGCTGACGGCTGACCATGTTTTGGCAGCGGCATAGACCCTGTTAACTGTGTTTCAAACAGAAACAGGGTATTCCCCGCAAAAAATAACCCAGGCAGAAACAGGGTCATTATTGGTGATAAGCATGACGTGGGATACATATCTTTTCTGTATACTCCAACAAGCAGAGCTACCGCGCAGCCACAAGCTGAAAAATCGGACCACGGGCAACTTTTCTTTCCCCTCCCGCAAGGCGACGGGAGAAAACCTTCCCTTCAATTTCCGCGGCGAGTGAGGGAGTCCTGAATAAGGGGGTATCCGGACAGCTGGACTATATACTTTGGCCGGACTGTTGGACTATGAAGATACAAGATTGAAGACTCCGTCCCATGTTCGGATAGGATTCTCCTTGACGTGGATGGCAAGCTTGACGATTCGGATGTAGATCTCCTTCTCTGTAACAGACTCTGTGTAACCCTAGCCCCCTCTGGTGTCTATATAAACCGGAGGGTTTAGTCCGTAGGACAACAACAATCATACCATAGGCTAGTTTCTAGGGTTTAGACTCTCTGATCTCGTGATAGATCAACTCTTGTAATACTCATATCATCAAGATCAATCAAGCAGGAAGTAGGGTATTACCTCCATCGAGAGGGCCCGGACCTGGGTAAACATCGTGTCCCCAGTCTCCTGTTACCATTAGTCTTAGACGCACAGTTCGGGACCCCCTACCCGAGATCCGCCGGTTTTGACACCGACATTGGTGCTTTCATTGAGAGTTTCTCTGTGTCATCACTGTAAGGCTCGATGGCTTCTCCAACCTTCAACAACGCCGTTCTGGGTGAGAGTTTTCTCTCCGGACAGATCTTTGTGTTCGGCGGCTTCGCACTGCGGGCCAACTCGCTTGGCCATCTGGAGCTGGTCGATAGCTGCGCCCCGGGCCATCAGGTCAGGTTTGGAAATCTAAACTACACATCCGCGGAGACTTGATCTTCGACGGATTCGGGCCCATGTCAGAAGCGCCGAACGATCACGACGTGCATGACCTAGATCTGCCGTCGGACAGTATTCGGAACATCGCGCCTGCTACGGCTCCGGACTTCGTTCCAGAGCAGGTCGTGCCTTCTAAGGACGGGTGGATGGACCCCGCCCCGGAGGCCGCACACTCATTGGCGTTGGAGCCAAACACAGACTCCACTCCTAAGGAGATCTGTGTCTCTGGACCCCCGGACTTATCTTCGGTCGTAGGTCCCGGACCGCGTGCATCCATGCCCATCGAATCTGATTGGGCTCCGGTCATGGAATTCACCGCCGCGGATATCTTCCAGCACTCCCCCTTCGGCGATGTGCTAAATTCATTAAGGTCTCTCTCTTTCTATCAGGAGATTCCTGGCCGAACTATGTTCGGCTCGAGTGGGAAGCAGGCGACGAAAAAATTCGTCACCCACCCACCACCCACTTCATAGCCACGGTCGATGACTTGACTGACGTGCTTAACTTCGACTCCGAAGACATCGACGATATAGACGATGATGCGGGAGAAGAACAGGAACCACCGCCCACAGGGCGTTGGACTGCCACCTCTTCATATGATATATATATATATGTGGTGGATACTCCCAAAGAAAACAATGGCGATGAGGCAACATGAGATAACCCCACAGGGAAGAAATCAAAACATGGGTGTCATCGGTGCCGCTCCAAGCCCCGCCACACCAATATCGGCATTGGAGAAGAAAATCCAGATGGCGCCGAAGAGGAATACAATCCTGATCAACCTACCTTCGAGCAAGCCAAACAAGAACATGGACAGGTCAGCCCAGATGAACAGGCGATGGACGGATACTTGGAAGACGATAACTATATGCCTCCCTCCGAACACGAGGTGAGCCTCGGCGACGACGAATTCAGCGTGCCTAAGGATCCCATGGAACGGGAGCACTCCGAGTGCCGGCTTATAGCCACCGCAAGAAGCCTAAGGAAGAAGCAACAGCGGCTACAAGCAGATCATGATATGCTAACAGACAAACGGGCTAAGGACCGAGCAGCCTAGGAATACGAACTCAACCGTCGAACACAATATTACCCAAAGCGCAGGCTACTACCTCAATTCGAGGGAGAGGCATTAAAGCCCGGACGACGGCCTAAACCCTGCCGCCAACACACTACGGCCAGGGGCTACGCGCAAGACATAACAAGCACCCTGGGCACATCAGAAGCCAGGAATAGCGTCCGCAAGCCCTGGCACAACAAATATAAGCGCCTGAAGACAAGGGACGACACCCAGGACACGGCAGTCAATACAGGAGCCCGCGGCCCTCAGCCCGTTCAGCGGGAGAAGACATTTCAAAACATGGGCCCCTCCAACCTGAACCGCATACTTGGCTGCCCATGTCAAATTCATGGTACCCCAGGGACGGCAGCCAATCACACCAATAGAGAATGCTGGGTCTTTAAACAGGTCGGCAGGTAAACGTCGGAAATAGTAAGAAGGGGTCCGAGGGCAAGAAGCCCAGATCATCAAACAACACAAGGCGCGAGGGTCATTTAGGCCCCGCCACTCTGGAGACGGTCTTCGGATCACCGAAAGATTGTCACACCAAAGAATAAATCTTTGACATTACACCTCTAGGCAGTGGCTATTTAGCACTGCCAAAGTAAACTGCGACTCAACGCATTATAACACAATGCCTACGGCAACCTTAAAACACTAGACCCACATAATGTAGTCACAATCACGGGCAAGACCGAACTTCACCTCGGCGCCGAAAAGTATTCGGCCATCTTAGTAATAGAAGTAGCGAGTCGCGGCTTTTTCAATCGAACCTTGATTCGACAGCCAAACTCCCAGACACCGATAAAGGAGTCTGATCTACTTCGCCATACCTCAGCCTGATCACGGCTCAAATAGACCCTCCGGCATAAACTGGACGGTCCACATCCCACGGCTCAGCCACTGTGCGGCACACACACACACCTTTAGCATTTTTTGCAGGTTTGCCTTCACGCAATATTGGACCGGTGACATGGAATCAGCTTAGACGCACAAAGGGGGTATCTTCATCCCACCCAAATACAATCCGGATACTACTTCGGATCTGCGCACAGCTCCCTACCGCCCGGTCCCAACAGGTTCTGCCGTCATGCCTCTCTTTTATAACATGCACCGTACTCATACGCCTAGCCGTATTACTTGAATACAACATGTAGAGTCATTTGACGCTTACCTGCTCTCATTTCTCAACGACATTTTGTCATCACGGCATCCGAAACATCGTGTCATGCCTTAAAGCGACAGGGGCTTCATTGCGCCCGCTCTATGGCAACAAAGTCCGACCACCTTCTCGGTCGCTCGGCACCCTGATAAGTCTCCATCGTATCTATAATTTTTGATTGTTCCATGCCAATATTATTCAACTTTCATATACTTTTTGGCAACTTTTTATATTATTTTTGGGACTAACATATTGATCCAGTGCCCAGTGCCAGTTCTTGTCTGCTGCATGTTTTTTGTTTCGCAGAAACCCAATATCAAACAGAGTCCAAACGGGATAAAAACAGACGGGGCTTATTTTTGGAAAATATGGAAAAATACGGAAGAAGAATCCATGCGAGACGGTGCCCGAGGTGGTCACGAGGTAGGGGGGCGCCCCCCTGGGCGCGCCCCTACCCTCGTGAGCCCACCGTAAGGCGGTTGATGCTATTCTTTTGCCGGAAGAAAGCTAATATTCGGAAAAAATCACGGCGAAGGTTTCAGGCCAATCGGAGTTACGGATCTCCATATATGCACGAAACGGTGAAACGGAGTCAGGAGAGAACACAGAGAACGCACAAACAGATAGATAGATCCAATCTCGGAGGGGCTCTCGCCCCTCCCAAGCCATGGGAGCCAAGGACCAGAGGGGAAACCCTTCTCCCATCTAGGGAGGAGGTCAAGGAAGAAGAATAAGAAGGGGCCCTCTCCCCCCCTTGCTTCCGATGGCGCCGGAGCGCTGCCGGGGGCCATCATCATCACCGCGATCTTCACCAACACCGCCATAATCTTCACCAACATCTCCATCACCTTCCCCCTTCTATATCCAGCGGTCCACTCTCCCGCAACCTGTTGTACCCTCTACTTGAACATGGTGCTTTATGCTTCATATTATTATCCAATGATGTGTTGCCATCCTATGATGTCTGAGTAGATTTCTATTGTCCTATCGGTGATTGATGAATTGCTATGATTGGTTTGAGTTGCATGTTTTATTATTGGTGTTGTCCTATGGCGCTCTCCGTGTCGCGCAAGCGTGAGGGATTCCCGCTGTAGGGTTTGCAATATGTTTATGATTTGCTTATGGTGGGTGGCGTGAGTGACAGAAGCACAAACCCGAGTAAGTAGGTTGTTTGCGTATGGGATAAAAGGGGACTTGATACTTTAATGCTATGGTTGGGTTTTACCTTAATGAATCTTTAGTAGTTGCGGATGCTTGCTAGAGTTCCAATCATAAGTGCATATGATCCAAGTAGAGAAAGTATGTTAGCTTATGCCTCTCCCTCAAATAGAATTGCAATAGTGATTACCGATCTAGTAACATAGTCAATTGCTTAGGGACAATTCCACAACTCCTACCACCACTTTTCCACACTCGCTATATTTACTTTAGTTGTATCTTTATTTAAACAGCCCCTAGCTTTTATTTACTCGCTCTTTATTATCTTGCAAACCTTTCCTTTCACACCTACAAAGTACTTCTAGTTTCATACTTGTTCTAGGTAAAGTGAACGTCAAGCGTGAGTAGAGTTGTATCGGTGGTCGATAGAACTTGAGGGAATATTTATTCTACCTTTAGCTCCTCGTTGGGTTCGACACTCTTACTTATCGAAAGAGGCTACAACTATCCTCTATACTTGTGGGTTATCAAGACCTTTTTCTGGCGCCGTTGCCGGGGAGTCATAGCATGGGGTGAATATTCTCGTGTGTGCTTGTTTGCTTTATCACTAAGTAATTTTTATTTGTTGCTCTTAGTTGTTTTCTATCTTTAGTTATGGGTAGGAAACGCAAAATACCAAAAAAATTAGTTCTACCTACTGAACCAATGGTTGAAGAACCACTCAAAATCTATCACACTGCTGAAGCTTATTACTTGGATCATCTTCGATCCCTATGTGCTCGTGCTGAAACCCCAACTAGCTTAGTTGAGGGCAAATCTTTAGATGAGCATGCTTGTTATGTGCGACACCGTATATCTGAAAAATGGAAACTATTATGGGGTCAAATTCAACGTTTACAATGCTATGCTTGGAATTTATGTTGGGAATATGATTTTACTTGTTGTTCTGAAAACCCTAAAAAACACCTTCCCTACCAATGTGAGTTTATTGATAATGGAATCTTATCTTCTTATGCTAAGGGTGTTTATAGTTACTATGATGTTCAACAAATTGAAGAATTTGTTGCTTTTAAGGGTGCTTTTGAAATTGCTATGTTGATTGAAAAGTATGATGCTACTCTTTACAAATCTGAAAATTTTGCCATACTTGAATATTGTTATGAGAATTATGCTTCTAATGCCTATGTTAAACAATTTATTAAGAAAGTCTCCGCTGTCCAAGAAGAGACTAATATTTTGCAGGAAGCTATGGAAGAAGAAATTGATGAAACAGTGAGCTCATTGGATGAAAAAGATGATGAGGAGAGCGAAGAACAAAAGGAGGAAGAGCAGATTAGTTACCCGTGCCCACCTTCTAATGAGAGTAACCCTCCAACTCATACATTATTTAATTCCCCTTCGTGCTTACCGAAGGATGGTTGCTATGATGATTGCTATAATGATTGCTATGATGATTGTTATGATCCCTATGATTCTTTTGAAATATCCCCTTTTGATGATGCTTGCTATGCTTGTGGCCAAGATGTCAATATGAATTATGCTTATGGAGATGAACTTGCTATAGTTCCTTATGTTACTTATGAAATTATTGCTATTGCACCCACGCGTGATAGTCCTATTATCTTTTTGAATTCTCCCGATTACACTATATCGGATAAGTTTGCACTTATTAAGGATTACATTGATAGGTTGCCTTTTACCATTGCACATGATGATTTTGATAGATATAATATGCATGTGCTTTCTACTCCTACTTGCAATTATTATGAGAGAGGAACTATTTCTCCACCTCTCTATGTTTCCCATACTATGAAATTGCAAGAAACTGCTTATACTATGCATTGGCCTTTACTTGGTGTGCATGAATTGTTCTTTTATGACATGCCGATGCATAGGAAGAGAGTTAGACTTTGTTGTTGCATGATATATGTTACTTTGTGCTCATTACTAAATTACAAATCATTGTTAATTAAAATTGGCTTTGATATACCTTGGGATCCGGGTGGATTCATTACTTGAGCACTAAATGCCTAGCTTAATGGCTTTAAAGAAAGTGCTGCCAGGGAGACAAGCCGGAAGTTTTAGAGAGTCATTTATTCCTATTGAGTGCTTTCATATAGTTTAAAAACACAAAAATAAAGAGGGGAACCTAAAAACTTTTCAAAAAGGAAAGTGAAAGTGAGAAAGACAAGCATTGTTGAAGTGGGAGAGCTCCTTGAACTTTGTTCATGCTCACGGAAACTTTGTGAATCTTGATTACAGAAAATTTTCATCAAAAATAATTATCCCCTTGTACAATTCCATTGTATTATAAAAATAATGTGCTAAGGTTTGCCTTTAGGATGTTTACAATGCTTGTTGGTTTGTACGGTGCAGGACAGAAACTTTGGCTTTAGTGCGCGATTTTACATTTTTAACTGGAAAGTCAAACGGTTCTGATTCCTTTTGCACTGTCTTGCTGTATAACTTTTTTATTTGTCCTAATTTTGGTAGAATTTTTGGGGTACCAGAATTATGGTGGATGTTCAGATTGCTACAGACTGTTATGTTGTTGACAGATTCTGTTTTTGATGCATAGTTTGCTTGTTTTGATGAATCTATCAATTTATATTAGTGGATTAAGCCATGGAAAATTTATATTACAGTAGACACAATGCAAAAACAAAATATGAATTGGTTTACAACAGTACTTAGAGTGTTGATTTGCTTTATTATACTAACGGATCTTACCGAGTTTTCTGTTGAAGTTTTGTGTGGATGTAGTGTCTAATCGAGGATGTTTCGATGTGAGAAGAAGGAAGAGAGGCAAGAGCTCAAGCTTGGGGATGCCCGAGGCACCCCAAGTAAATATTCAAGGAGACTCAAGCGTCTAAGCTTGGGGATGCTGGGGAGGCATCCCCTCTTTCTTCAACAAGTATCGGTATGTTTTCGGATTCGTTTCGTTCATGCATTATGTGCAAGTCTTGGAGCGCCTTTTGCAATTAGGTTTTTATTTTTCTTTTATGCACCATGCTAGTATGAGATGGTCCTTGGTAGATTTGTAGAATGCTCTTTGCACTTCACTTATATCTTTTGAGTATGGCTTTATAGAATGCTTCCTGTGCTTCACTTATAACATTTGAAGTCTGGATTGCCTGTTTCTCTTCACATAGAAAACCGTCATTTGTAGAATTCTATTTTGCTTCACTTATATTTGTTAGAGCATGGGCATATCTTTTGTAGAAAGAATTAAACTCTCTTGCTTCACTTATATCAATTTAGAGAGATGACAGGAATTGGTCATTCACATGGTTAGTCATAAAATCCTACATAAACTTGTAGATCGCTGAATATGATATGTTTGATTCCTTGCAATAGTTTTGCGATATAAAGATGGTGATATTAGAGTTATGCTAGTGGGTGGTTGTGGATTTTAGAGACACTTGTGTTGAGGTTTGCAAGTCCCGTAACATGCACGTATGGTAACCGTTGTGTGACAAATTTGAAGCATGGGGTGTCTCTTTGATTGTCTTCCTTATGAGTGGCAGTCGGGGACGAGCGATAGTCTTTTCCTACCAATCTATCCCCCTAGGGGCATGCGTAGTAGTACTTTGCTTCGAGGGCTAATAAACTTTTGCAATAAGTATATGAGTTCTTTATGACTAATGTGAGTCCATGGATTATACGCACTCTCACCCTTCCACCATTGCTAGCCTCTTCGGTACCGTGCATTGCCCTTTCTCACCTCGAGAGTTGGCGCAAACTTCACTGGTGCATCCAAACCCTGTGATACGATACACTCTATCACACATAAGCCTCATTATATCTTCCTCAAAATAGCCACCATACCTACCTATTATGGCATTTCCATAGCCATTTCGAGATATATTGCCATGCAACTTCCATCATCATCATATACATGACTTGAGCATTTATTGTCATATTGCTTTGCATGATCATAAGATAGCTAGCATGATGTTTTCATGGCTTGTCCATTTTTTATGTCATTGCTACGCTAGATCGTTGCACATCCTGGTACACCGCCGGAAGCATTCATATAGAGTCATATCTTTGTTCTAGTATCGAGTTGTAATATTGAGTTGTAAGTAAATAAAAGTGTGATGATCATCATTATAGAGCATTGCCCCATAAAAAAAGAAAAAAAAAGAAAAAAAAAGGAAAGGCCAAAGAAGCCTAAATAAAAAAGGGGGCCAAAGAAGCCCACCCAAAAAAGGGGCAATGTTACTATCCTTTTTCCACACTTGTGCTTCAAAGTAGCACCATGTTCTTCATATAGATTGTCTCCTATGTTGTCACTTTAATATACTAGTGGGAATTTTCATTATAGAACTTGGCTTGTATATTCAAACGATGGGCTTCCTCAAATGCCCTAGGTCTTCATGAGCAAGCAAGTTGGATGCACCCCCACTTAGTTTCAGTTTGAGCTTTCATACACTTATAGCTCTTAGTGCATTCGTTGCATGGTAATCCCTACTCCTCACATTGACATTAATTGATGGGCATCTCCATAGCCCGTTGATTAGTCGTGTCAATGTGAGACTTTCTCCTTTTTTATCTTCTCCACATAACCTCCATCATTATATTCTATTCCACCTATAGTGCTATATCCATGGCTTGCGCTCATGTATTGCGTGAGGGTTGAAAAAGCTGAAGCGCGTTAAAAAGTATGAACCAATTGCTCGGCTCGTCATCGGGGTTGTGGATGATGGAAGCATTTTGTGTGACGAAAATGAAGCATGGCCAAACTATATGATTTTGTAGGGATAAGCTTGCTTTGGCCTTGTTGTTTTGAAAAGACATGATTGCTTTATTGGTACGCTCGAAGTATTATTGTTTTTATGTCAAATGATAGACTATTGCTTTGAATCACTCGTGTCTTAATATTCATGCCATGATTAGACATATGATCAAGATTATGTTAGGTAGCATTCCACATCAAAAATTATCTTTTTTATCATTTACCTACTCGAGGAAGAGCAGGAATTAAGCTTGGGGATGCTGATACGTCTCCGTCGTATCTATAATTTTTGATTGTTCCATGCCAATATTATTCAACTTTCATATACTTTTTGGCAACTTTTTATATTATTTTTGGGACTAACATATTGATCCAGTGCCCAGTGCCAGTTCCTGTCTGTTGCATGTTTTTTGTTTCGCATAAACCCAATATCAAACGGAGTCCAAACGGGATAAAAACGGACGGAGATTATTTTTGGAAAATATGGAAAAATACAGAAGAAGAATCCACGCAAGACGGTGCCCGAGGTGGTCACGAGGTAGGGGGCGCCCCCCTTGGGCGCGCCCCCTACCCTCGTGAGCCCACCATAAGGCGATTGATGCTATTCTTTTGCCGCAAGAAAGCTAATATTTGGAAAAAAATCACGGCGAAGGTTTCAGGCCAATCGGAGTTACGGATCTCCATATATACACGAAACGGTGAAACAGAGCCAGGAGAGAACGCAGAGAACGCAGAAACAGAGAGATAGATCCAATCTCGGAGGGGCTCCCACCCCTCCCAAGCCTGGGAGCAAAGGACCAGAGGGGAAACCCTTCTCCCATCTAGGGAGGAGGTCAAGGAAGAAGAAGAAGAAGGGGCCCTCTCTCCCCCTTGCTTCCGGTGGCGCCGGAGCGCTGCCGGGTGCCATCATCATCACCGCAATCTTCACCAACACCGCCGTCATCTTCACCAACATCTCCATCACCTTCCCCCTTCTATATCCAGCGGTCCACTCTCCCGCAACCCGCTGTACCCTCTACTTGAACATGGTGCTTTATGCTTCATATTATTATCCAATGATGTGTTGCCATCCTATGATGTCTGA
Source organism: Triticum dicoccoides (assembly GCF_002162155.2). Classification (NCBI taxonomy): domain Eukaryota; kingdom Viridiplantae; phylum Streptophyta; class Magnoliopsida; order Poales; family Poaceae; genus Triticum; species Triticum dicoccoides. Next base: position 575,433,851 of record NC_041385.1, on the reverse strand, counting down.
GTAGATTTCTATTGTCCTATCGGTGATTGATGAATTGCTATGATTGGTTTGAGTTGCATGTTTTATTATTGGTGTTATCCTATGGTGCTCTCCGTGTCATGCAAGCGTGAGGGATTCCCGCTGTAGGGTTTGCAATATGTTTATGATTTGCTTATGGTGGGTGGCGTGAGTGACAGAAGCACAGACCCGAGTAAGTAGGTTGTTTGCGTATGGGATAAAAGGGGACTTGATACTTTAATGCTATGGTTGGGTTTTACCTTAATGAATATTTAGTAGTTGCGGATGCTTGCTAGAGTTCTAATCATAAGTGCATATGATCCAAGTAGAAAAAGTATGTTAGCTTATGCCTCTCCCTCAAATAGAATTGCAATAGTGATTACCGATCTAGTAACATAGTCAATTGCTTAGGGACAATTCCACAACTCCTACCACCACTTTTCCACACTCGCTATACTTACTTTAGTTGTGTCTTTATTTAAACAGCCCCTAGCTTTTATTTACTTGCTCTTTATTATCTTGCAAACCTTTCCTTTCATACCTACAAAGTACTTGTAGTTTCATATTTGTTCTAGGTAAAGCGAACGTCAAGCGTGCATAGAGTTGTATCGGTGGTCGATAGAACTTGAGGGAATATTTATTCTACCTTTAGCTCCTCGTTGGGTTCGACACTCTTACTTATCGAAAGAGGCTACAACTATCCCCTATACTTGTGGGTTATCACACCCCGAACTTATAGCATTATATGCATCAGCTGCGAATCATGTCTTAGGTCATTAGTTGGGTTTGCCCGGCTCCCATGTTTTGGTACCTTACGTTCCGCAATATAAGCTAAGGTAGCGCTGGGAGAACTGCTGCGATTGTGTCCCGGTTCTTCCGGACGAACACCTCAGCAGAGAAAGCTGAAAACTGACTGTCATGATAAGGCGAGAGCTGGTCAGCTGGTCACGAGGTTGTAAAATCTCTAAGGATTTATTCTGCATAATGCCATAATACAATGCAGAGTGCGAAGGATCAATCTATCGATCAGGCGCTATTAGAGCCCCTCGTGCGGTCTTCCGAACACCAAGGGCTGCACCTCCCATACTCGAATTCCTATGGCTAAGTGAGAGTAATAAAGCCCTATAGTCTGATTGCCTGGTTCGCTGTGCTGAACACCTCCTTCATGGACCCAAGAATGGGATAAAGAGTGTTCAGGTGTATCCCGAACACCCCCGTAGTTCCTACGTGGGGGCAGAACCCGACGACTGGCCAACTCTCAAGATTAACATATAAAACGGCCGTGCAGGAATAAACTTTAAACATAACAGATACATACATAAAAGTGACTTTGTTCCGCCTTACAAAGGATAGCACAACGGCCTTTAGGGAAAATAATGTCTTTTGCACATTGCTCTGCCACAAGGCGGGCCCCCTTCAGGACACCATTGTAATATAATTCGGGCTTGCGGTGCTCCTTCCCCTCCGGCGGCCCCTCGGTCATCAGCTTCTCAGCATCAAGCTTCCCCCAGTGCACTTTCGCACGGGCAAATGCCATTCGTGCACCTTCTATGCAAACCGACCGCTTAATCACGTCCAGCCGAGGGCAGGCACTCACAATTCGCTTCACGAGCCCAAAGAAGCTGCTCGGAATGGGCTCGATGGGCCATAGCCAGATAACCAAATCCTTCATGGCTAGTTTGGCCGCCTGATGCAGTTCGATCAGCTGCTTCAGCTGGTCGACAAACGGCACCGGATAATTCGGCGCCAAATACTGTGACCAGAAGAGATTCTCTGTAGTTTCCTTCTCCTCAGCTCGGCAGAATTGGGCAGCATCAGATATGCTGTGCAGCAGATCCGCAAATGCCCCTGGAAAAATCAGGATTCAATGGGTCACCATGAATCTTCCCTGCGATCGCATACAAATCGCTTTGAATAAGAAAAACCCTTACCAGCCGCAATCTTCTGCGCCTCCTGAATATCCTTCAAAGTAGCCTGGGCTTCATCCCGAGCATCATTTGCGGTCTGGAGAGCTTGGACGAGTTCGGATTTTTTCAATAATAGACTCTGCTCCAAAGTCTCGCTCTTCTTCACGGCCTCCTGAAGCTCTCGTTTAGCTTCCATGACCCTGGCCTCGTGCTTCTCGCGGAGAGCCTACTCCGCGGCTGCCTTCTTTTCGGCCAAGGCAACATCCTTCTTAAGCGCCTCAATTTTGGCATTTGCCCCTAGAGTGCGCGTTATAAATACTTTAAGTTAGACACAACTACCTACTTGTGCTAAAACTTACTAAAAGTTTCAACATACCTTGTCTATCCTCCAGCTGCTTCTTCACTTGGCCGAGTTCCTCTTCGGCCCGCTCCAGACTCCGTTTGAGTCCGGACACCTACGCAGTATGAGAGGAGGCAGTCACTGCAGACGCCTGATTCATAAAGAAATAGATATATGTCATTAGCCGAGTCTCTTGCGGACGAAAATTTGACCCCCTGTTCGGTTCCTGTCCTCTCCGGGGCTACTATCTATATTATGACAGTCTTCTAAACATATCTCCAAGCCTTTTATAAGGCTGACGCATGATTCATTCAGTCCGCTGTCAGCGGCCTGAATCTTTTCTATCACCACGTCCATAAGGGCGCGATGTTCATCAATGATGGAAGCGCTCTTCAGCGTTGTCAATAGGCCGCTCGGCACCTTTGGTTGGATAGAGGTCGCAGGTGGAGCAGTATCGCCCCCTCCAGTTAAGATGGGCTGCCTGCCTGATCCCGGAGCCTCAATGGTCTCTGGGACTATGTCCGGCCGTGGGCCGAATCCAAGATCGCCCCCGCCATCGACGTTCACGGGAACCGCCGCTCCCACGTGTCCGGCCCCCGAGGTACGCCCCCTGGCTCAGGTCCTTTTGGGACGACACCTCGGTGTCACAACCAGGCTTTGGGGAAGGGGCCCTTGGATGAGTCTCGCTCTCCAAGGCATTGGAACTCAACGAATCCTCCGATGAGGACTGTTTGGCAGGAGACCTCGCCAGACTGTAAAAAGCACGGTGCAAATCGAAATATTACACTCTAGTAATTCCGGATGCATGGACATGTTCGGATGTCATGCACTTACGAGTTTACCAGGGGCTGGGCCCTGGGATCCCACTCCGGGCTGCTGTTGGTAGCCATGGTGGACGCCTCGGGGATGAGTGTTCTTCCCCTCTTAGGCGAATCTGCCTCTAAGGATGAGGAGGCTGTCCTTTTCTTCCTCCCCCTCGTAGGGGACTCGTACTCTTCCTCCTCCTCGTCCTCTTCCTCCTCCTCGACCTCTTCCTACTCCTCGCCCTCTTCGGAGGACGGATGGTCACTAGAGTCTTCGGACTTCGTGTCCGAAGCACCACGACGACGGAGACCGCTCCTGGTCTCCTTGGCCTTTTTGTTGGCTTCTTTCTTTGGCGCCTCGTAAAGCGCTGGGACCAGCATCTTCGTCAGAAGTGGTTTGGCCAGTTCTTCCGGCAGTGGGGCCGGACAATGGATCCGCCCCGCCTTCTTCGTCCATCCCTAAGGTAATCATGGAAAAGCACGTTAAAAAACATCTCCCTCGGGACATACCAATAAAACATGTGGATGGCTGAGACATAATGACGACTTACCAGACTTGCGGGGTGGGACAGTTGGTACCCGCGGTCCGTGGCGGAGTCCGGCCATGGTTTGCCGGACTTAAAGAGCACCTTCCAAATGCCCTTGTGCGAGGAGCCTAAAAGCTCCCGCAGGGTCTGGTGATCGGCCGGGTCATACTCCCACAAATCGCAGCTTCTGTGCTGACAAGGAAGGATCAGGCGGACTAGCATCACCTGGACTACGTCAACAAGCCCGATGGCCCTGTCTTCCATGCCTTTGACACGCGCCTGGATCACTGACAGTTTGTCGGACGACGACCAGTTCACGCCCTTCTTGGGCCAGCACGTAAGCCGCAAAGGGGCTCCAGATCGAAACTCAGGAGCAGCTGCCCATTTTTTGCCGCGCGGCTCAGTAATGTAGAACCACTGCTGCTGCTGTTGGGGAACGTAGCAGAAATTCAAAAATTTTCCTACGAATCACCAAGATCTATCTATGGAGAGACCAGCAACGAGTAGAAAGGAGAGGAGAGTTTGCGTCTACATACCCTTGTAGATCGCTAAGCGGAAGCGTTCAAGTGAACGGGGTTGATGGAGTCGTACTCGTCGTGATTCAGATCACCGATGATCAAGTGCCGAACGGACAGCACCTCCGCGTTCAACACACGTACAGCTCGGTGACGTCTCCCACGCCTTGATCCAGCAAGGGGAGAGGGAGAGGTTGAGGAAGACTCCATCCAACAGCAGCACAACGGCGTGGTGGTGGTGGAGGAGCGTGGCAATCCTGCAGGGCTTCGCCGAGCACCTACGGGAGAGGAGATGTGTCACGGGAGGGAGAGGGAGGCAACCAAAGGCCTTAGGTATGATTGCTCCTCCTTTTCCCCACTATATATAGGGCCAAGGGAGAGGGGGAGGGCGCATCCTTGCCCCCTCCTCCAAGGAAGGGGTGCGGCTAAGGATGGGGAGGAGTCCATCCTCCCCAAGGCACCTCGGAGGTGCCTTCCCCCTTTAGGACTCTTCCCTCTCCAAGTTTCCTTGTGCATGGGCCTCTTGGGGCTGGTGCCCTTGGCCCATGTAGGCCAAGGCGCACCCCCTACAGCCCATGTGGCCCCCCGGGGCAGGTGGCCCCACCCGGTGGGCCCCCGGGACCCTTCCGGTGGTCCCGGTACAATACCGATGACCCCGAAACTTGTCCCGATTGCCGAAACAGGACTTCCTATATATAAATCTTTACCTCCGGACCATTCCGGAACTCCTCGTGACGTCCGGGATCTCATCCGGGACTCCGAACAACATTCGGTAACCACATACAAGCTTCCTTTATAACCCTAGCGTCATCGAACCTTAAGTGTGTAGACCCTACGGGTTCGGGAGACATGCAGACATGACCGAGACGTTCTCCGGTCAATAACCAACAGCGGGATCTGGATACCCATGTTGGCTCCCACATGTTCCACGATGATCTCATCGGATGAACCACGATGTCAAGGACTCAATCGATCCCGTATACAATTCCCTTTGTCTAGCGGTATTTTACTTGCCCGAGATTCGATCGTCGGTATCCTTATACCTTGTTCAATCTCGTTACCGGCAAGTCACTTTACTCGTTCCGTAACACATCATCCCGTGATCAACTCCTTGGTCACATTGCGCATATGATGATGTCCTACCGAGTGGGCCCAGAGATACCTCTCCGTTTACACGGAGTGACAAATCCCAGTCTCGATCCGCATAAAACAATAGATACTTTCGGAGATACCTGTAGTGCACCTTTATAGTCACCCAGTTACGTTGTGACGTTTGATACACCCAAAGCACTCCTACGGTATCCAGGAGTTGCACGCTCTCATGGTCGAAGGAAGAGATACTTGACATTGGCAAAGCTCTAGCAAATGAACTACACGATCTTTTGTGCTAGTCTTAGGATTGGGTCTTGTCCATCACATCATTCTCCTAATGATGTGATCCCGTTATCAACGACATCCAATGTCCATAGCCAGGAAACCATGACTATCTGTTGATCACAACGAGCTAGTCAACTAGAGGCTCACTAGGGACATATTGTGGTCTATGTATTCACACGTGTATTACGATTTCCGGATAATACATTTATAGCATGAATAAAAGACAATTATCATGAACAAGGAAATATAATAATAATACTTTTATTATTGCCTCTAGGGCATATTTCCAACAGTCTCCCACTTGCACTAGAGTCAATAATCTAGTTCACATCGCCATGTGATTAACACTCACAGGTCACATCGCCATGTGACTAATACCCAAGAGTTTACTAGAGTCAGTAGTCTAGTTCACATCACTATGTGATTGACACTCAATGAGTTTTATGTTTCATCATGTTGCTTGTGAGAGAGGTTTTAGTCAACGGGTCTGAACCTTTCAGATCCGTGTGTGCTTTACAAATCTCTATGTCATCTCCTAGATGCAGCTACCACGCTCTATTTGGAGCTATTCCAAACAACTGTTCTACTTGGAGCTATTCTAAATTATTGCTCCATTACATGTATCCGGTCTCTCTACTCAGAGCTATCCGGATAGGTGTTAAGCTTGCATCGTCGTAACCTTTACGACGAACTCTTTTACCACCTCCATAATCGAGAAAATTCCTTAGTCCACTAGTTACTAAGGATAACTTTGACCGCTGTCCTATGATCCATTCATGGATCACTCTTGTACCCCTTGACTGACTCATGGCAAGGCACACTTTCGGTGCGGTACACAGCATAGCATACTGTAGAGCCTACGTCTAAAGCATAGGGGACGACCTTCATCCTTTCTCTCTATTCTGCCGTGGTCGAGCTTTAAGTCTTAACTTCGTACCTTACAACTCAGGCAAGAACTCCTTCTTTGACTGGTTCATCTTGAACACCTTCAAGATCATGTCAAGGTATGTGCTCATTTGAAAGTACCATTAAGCGTTTTGATCTATCCTTATAGATCTTGATGCTTAATGCTCAAGTAGCTTAATCCAGGTTTTCTATTGAAAAACACCTTTCAAATAACCCTATATGCTTTCTAGAAATTCTACATCATTTCTGATCATCAATATGTCAACAACATATACTCATCAGAAATTCTATAGTGCTCCCACTCACTTCTTTGGAAATACAAGTTTCTCATAAACTTTGTACAAACCCAAAATCTTTGATCATCATCAAAGCATACATTCCAACTCCGAGATGCTCACTCCAGTCCTTAGAAGGATCGCTGGAGCTAGCATACCTTTTAGCATCCTTAGGATCGACAAAAACTTTCTGATTGTATTATATACAACCTTTCCTCACGAAAACTGGTAAGGAAACTCGTTTTGATATCCATCTGCCAGATTTCATAAATACAGCTAATGCTAACATGAATCCGACGGACTTTAAGCATCTCTACGGATGAGAAAATCTCATCGTAGTCAACTCCTTGAACTTGTGAAAAACTTTTCGCCACAAGTCGAGCTTCATGGACGGTGACATTACCATCCACGTCCGTCTTCTTCTTAAAGATCCATTTATCTCAATGGATTGCCAATCATCGGGCAAGTCCATCAAAGTCCATGCTTTGTTCTGATATATGGATACTATCTCGGATTTCATGGCTTCTAACCATTTGTCGGAATTTGGGCCCACCATCGCTTCTCCATAGCTCGTAGGTTCATTGTTGTCTAGCAACATGACTTTTAAGACAGGATCACCGTACCACTCCGAAGTAGTACGTGTCCTTGTCATCCTACGAGGTTTGGTAGTGACTTGATCCGAAGTTTCATGATCAATATCATAAGCTTCCACTTCAATTGGTGTAGGTGCCACAGGAACAACTTCCTGTGCCCTGCCACACACTAGTTGAAGAGACAGTTCAATAACCTCATCAAGTTTCCACCATCCTCCCACTCAATTCTTTCGAGAAAAACTTTTCCTCGAGAAAGGACCCGATTCTAGAAACAATCCATATTGCTTTCGGACCTGAATTAGGAGGTATACCCAACTGTTTTGGGTTTCCTATGAAGATGCATTTTATCCGCTTTGGGTTCGAGCTTATCAACCTGAAACTTTTTCATATAAGCGTCGCAGCCCCAAACTTTTAAGAAACGACAACTTAGGTTTCTCTAAACCATAATTCATACGGTGTCATCTCATCGGAATTATGCGGTGCCCTATTTAAAGTGAATGTGGTCGTCTCTAATGCCTAACCCATGAACAATTGCGGTAATTCGATAAGAGACATCATGGCATGCACCATATCCAATAGGGTGCAACTATGATGTTCGGACACACCATTACACTATGGTGTTCCGGGCGGTATTAATTGCGAAACAATTTCCACAATGTCTTAATTGTGTGCCAAAACTCGTAACTCAGATATTCATCTCTATGATCATATCATAGACATTTTATCCTCTTGTCACAATGATCTTCTACTTCACTCTGAAATTACTTGAACCATTCAATAATTCAGACTTGTGTTTCATCAAGTAAGTATATATACAACATCTACTCGAATCATCTGTGAAGTAAGAACATAATGATATTCACTGCATGCCTCAGCACTCATTGGACTACACACATCAAAATGTGTTACTTCCAACAAGTTGCTATCTTGTTCCATCTTTACTGAAACCGAGGCTTTTCAGTCATCTTGCCCATGTGGTATGATTTGCATATCTCAACTGATTCAAAATCAAGTAAGTTCAAACGGTCCATTTGCATGGAGTTTCTTCATGCATATATACCAATAGACATGGTTCGCATGTCTCAAACTTTTCAAAAATGAGTGAGTCCAAAGATCCATCAACATGGAGCTTCTTCATGCATTTTATACCGATATGACTTACGTGGCAGTGCCACAAGTAAGTGGTACTATCATTACTATCTTATATCTTTTGGCATGAAAATGTGTATCACTACGACCGAGATTCAATAAACCATTCCTTTAGGTGCAAGACCATTGAAGGTATTATTCAAATAAATAGAGTAACCATTATTCTCTTTAAATGAATAACCGTATTGCGATAGACATAATCCAATCATGTCTATGCTCAACGCAAACACCAATCTCGGTGGTAGAGGGAGCGTGCGATGCTTGATCATATCAACCTTGGAAACACTTCCAACATATATCGTCAGCTCACCTTTAGCTAGTCTCCGCTTATTCCGTAGCTTTTATTTCGAGTTACTAACACTTAGCAACCGAACCGGTATCCAATACCCTGGTGCTACTAGGAGTATTAGTAAAGTACACATTAACATAATGTATATCCAATATACTTCTATCGACCTTGCCAGCCTTCTTATCTACCAAGTATCTAGGGTAATTCTACTCTAGTGGTTGTTCCCCTTATTACAGAAGCACTTAGTCTCGGGTTTGGGTTTTACCTTGGGTTTCTTCATTGGTGCAGCAGCTGATTTGCCGTTTCATGAAGTATCCCTTCTTTCCCTTGCCCTTCTTGAAACTAGTGGTTTCACCAACCATCAACAATTGATGCTCCTTCTTGATTTCTACTTTCGCGGTGTCAAACATCGTGAATACCTCAAGGATCATCTTATCTATCCCTGATATGTTATAGTTCATCACGAAGCTCTAGCAGCTTGGTGGCAATGACTTTGGAGAAACATCACTATCTCATTTGGAAGATCAACTCCCACTCGATTCAAGTGATTGTTGCACTCAGACAATCTGAGCACAAGCTCAACAATTGAGCTTCTCTCCTTAGTTTGCAGGCTAAGAAAATCATCGGAGGTCTTATACCTCTTGACGTGGGCACGAGCCTGAAATCCTAATTTCAGCCCTCGAAACATCTCATATGTTCCGCGACGTTTCAAAAACGTCTTTGGTGCCTCTACTTAAACCATTTAACTGAACTATCACGTAGTTATCAAAACGTGTATGTTCGATGTTCGAAACATCCACAAACGACGTTTGGGGTTCAGCACACTGAGCAGTGCATTAAGGACATAAGCTTTCTACTGATCGCATAATCACTACTATCAACTTTCAACTATATTTTCTCTAGGAACATATCTAAACAGTAGAACTATAGCGCGAGCTATGACATAATTTGCAAAAGGTCTTTTGACTATGTTCAGGATAATTAAGTTCATCTTATGAACTCCCACTCAGATAGACATCCCTCTAGTCATCTAAGTGATTACATGATCCGAGTCAAACTAGGCCGTGTCCGATCATCACGTGAGACGGACTAGTCATCATCGGTGAACATCTTCATGTTGATCGTATCTTCTATACGACTCATGCTCGACCTTTCGGTCTCCGTGTTCCGAGGCCATGTCTGTACATGCTAGGCTCGTCAAGTTAACCCTAAGTGTTTTTGCTGTGTAAAACTGTCTTACACCCGTTGTATGTGAACGTAAGAATCTATCACACCCGATCATCACGTGGTGCTTCGAAACGACGAACTGTAGCAACGGTGCACAGTTAGGGGAGAACACTTCTTGAAATTTTAATGAGGGATCATCTTATTTACTACCGTCGTTCTAAGCAAATAAGATGTATAAACATGATAAACATCACATGCAATCAAATAAGAGTAGTGACATGATATGGCCAATATCATATAGCTCCTTTGATCTTCATCTTCGGGGCTCCATGATCATCTTGTCACCGGCATGACACCATGATCTCCATCATCGTGTCTTCATGAAGTTGTCACGCCAACGACTACTTCTACTTCTATGGCTAACGCGTTTAGCAATAAAGTAAAGTAATTTACATGGCGTTCTTCAATGACACGCAGGTCATACAAAAAATAAAGACAACTCCTATGGCTCCTGCCGGTTGTCATACTCATCGACATGCAAGTCGTGAATCCTATTACAAGAACATGATCAATCTCATACATTACATATATCATTCATCACATCCTTTTGGCCATATCACATCACATAGCATACCCTGCAAAAACAAGTTAGACGTCCTCTAATTGTTGTTTGCATGTTTTACGTGGCTGCTATGGGTTTCTAGCAAGAACGTTTCTTACCTACGCAAAGACCACAACGTGATATGCCAATTGCTATTTACCCTTCATAAGGACCCTTTTCATCGAATCCGATCCGACTAAAGTAGGAGAGACAGACACCCGCTAGCCACCTTATGCATCTAGTGCATGTCAGTCGGTGGAACCAGTCTCACGTAAGAGTACGTGTAAGGTCGGTCCGGGCCGCTTCATCCCACGATACCGCCGAATCAAGATAAGACTAGTAACGGCAAGAATATTGAACAAAATCAACGCCCACAACTACTTTGTGTTCTACTCGTGCAAAGAATCTACGCAATAGACCTAGCTCATGATGCCACTGTTGGGGAACGTAGCAGAAATTCAAAAATTTTCCTACGAATCACCAAGATCTATCTATGGAGAGACCAGCAACGAGTAGAAAGGAGAGGAGAGTTTGCATCTACATACCCTTGTAGATCGCTAAGCGGAAGCGTTCAAGTGAACGGGCTTGATGGAGTCGTACTCGTCGTGATTCAGATCACCGATGATCAAGTGCCGAACGGACAGCACCTCCGCGTTCAACACACGTACAGCTCGGTGACGTCTCCCACGCCTTGATCCAGCAAGGGGAGAGGGAGAGGTTGAGGAAGACTCCATCCAACAGCAGCACAACGGCGTGGTGGTGGTGGAGGAGCGTGGCAATCCTGCAGGGCTTCGCCGAGCACCTACGGGAGAGGAGATGTGTCACGGGAGGGAGAGGGAGGCGACCAAAGGCCTTAGGTATGATTGCTCCTCCTTTTCCCCACTATATATAGGGCCAAGGGAGATGGGGAGGGCGCAGCCTTGCCCCCTCCTCCAAGGAAGGGGTGCGGCTAAGGATGGGGAGGAGTCCATCCTCCCCAAGGCACCTCGGAGGTGCCTTCCCCCTTTAGGACTCTTCCCTCTCCAAGTTTCCTTGTGCATGGGCCTCTTGGGGCTGGTGCCCTTGGCCCATGTAGGCCAAGGCGCACCCCCTACAGCCCATGTGGCCCCCCGGGGCAGGTGGCCCCACCCGGTGGGCCCCCGGGACCCTTCCGGTGGTCCCGGTACAATACCGATGACCCCGAAACTTGTCCCGATTGCCGAAACAGGACTTCCTATATATAAATCTTTACCTCCGGACCATTCCGGAACTCCTCGTGACGTCCGGGATCTCATCCGGGACTCCGAACAACATTCGGTAACCACATACAAGCTTCCTTTATAACCCTAGCGTCATCGAACCTTAAGTGTGTAGACCCTACGGGTTCGGGAGACATGCAGACATGACCGAGACGTTCTCCAGTCAATAACCAACAGCGGGATCTGGATACCCATGTTGGCTCCCACATGTTCCACGATGATCTCATCGGATGAACCACGATGTCAAGGACTTAATCAATCCCGTATACAATTCCCTTTGTCTAGCGGTATTTTACTTGCCCGAGATTCGATCGTCGGTATCCAATACCTTGTTCAATCTCGTTATCGGCAAGTCACTTTACTCGTTCCGTAACACATCATCCCGTGATCAAATCCTTGGTCACATTGCGCATATGATGATGTCCTATCGAGTGGGCCCAGAGATACCTCTCCGTTTACACGGAGTGACAAATCCCAGTCTCGATCCGCATAAAACAATAGATACTTTCGGAGATACCTGTAGTGCACCTTTATAGTCACCCAGTTACGTTGTGACGTTTGATACACCCAAAGCACTCCTACGGTATCCAGGAGTTATACGATCTCATGGTCAAAGGAAGAGATACTTGACATTCGCAAAGCTCTAGCAAATGAACTACTCGATCTTTTGTGCTAGTCTTAGGATTGGGTCTTGTCCATCACATCATTCTCCTAATGATGTGATCCCGTTATCAACGACATCCAATGTCCATAGTCAGGAAACCATGACTATCTATTGATCACAACGAGCTAGTCAACTAGAGGCTCACTAGGGACATATTGTGGTCTATGTATTCACACGTGTATTACGATTTCCGGATAATACAGTTATAGCATGAATAAAAGACAATTATCATGAACAAGGAAATATAATAATAATACTTTTATTATTGCCTCTAGGGCATATTTCCAACAGCTGCCACTCCTTGACGGAATCATTGAAAGTACCCGTCGGCCATGTGACCTTGGGTATCCTGCTCACCATGGCGCCTCCGCACTTGGCGTGTTCGCCATTCACCACCTTGGGCTTCACATTGAAAATCTTCAGCCACAGTCCAAAGTGCGGCAAGATGCGGAGAAAGGCCTTGCACACGACGATAAACATCGAGATGTTGAGGAAGGAATTGGGGGATAGATCATGAAAATAAATCCCGTAGTAATACATGATGCCGCGAACAAAAGGGTGAAGGGGAAAACCAAGCCCGCGGATGAAATGGGGGAGGAAAACAACCCTCTCATGGGGCTCCGGAGTAGGGACAACCTGTCCCGCCGTCGGAAGACGGTGGCCGATTTTCTTGGCCAGATATCCGCCCGCCCGCAGTTTTTTAATATCCTTCTCTTGGACGGAGGAGGCCATCCACTTGCCTCCTGCTCCGGATCCGGACATTTTCGGAGAACCTTTGTTGGTGGGAAGATGAATGCTTGGGCGCTAGGGCTCGAGCGAAAGGAAAGGGACTAGCAGAAGGAGAAAGGCGTGGATGGAAAGAAGGGGGCTTTTCCTCTTTATAAAGGCGATGAAACTTTGCGCCTCCCCTCTTGCCTAATAAAACCTGCTCGTTCCCCACTCACCGCGTTTGACAGCATGGTTGGGTTGCCCATACCCGTATTGATGGAGATCCCGCGATAAGGGGACACGATCTCTGCTTTGACAAGAGGCGCCAAGGAAACCGCCTCGCAATATGTGCGGAAGCAGGTTGTAGAAAATGGTTCGAATAATGACCGGGCCGTGGCGTGATGTCACGCTACGAAGAGTTGTCGGCGGATTAGATTTGTGGTATATTATTCTCTCTATGGTGGTATATGAAAATTTTCTTGCAGAGCCGGACACGGTCCTTGTGTTCGGACTTTATCTTGGAGTATTCGGAGATGGAACCCGCCTCGCAATGCCGAAAACAATCTACGCGCCGGACTCATGTCATTGAAGCCTGATTCAGGGGCTACTGAGGGAGTCCTGGATAAGGGGGTATCCGGACAGCCGGACTATATACTTTGACCGGACTGTTGGACTATGAAGATACAAGATTGAAGACTTCGTCCCGTGTCCGAATGGGACTCTCCTTGGCGTGGAAGGCAAGCTTGGCGATTCGGATGTAGATCTCCTTCTCTATAACCGACTCTGTGTAATCCTAGCCCCCTCCGGTGTCTATATAAACCGGAGGGTTTAGTCCGTAGGACCCAACAACAACAATCACAATCATACCATAGGCTAGCTTCTAGGGTTTAGCCTCTCTGATCTCGTGGTAGACCAACTCTTGTAATACTCATATCATCAAGATCAATCAAGCAGGAAGTAGGGTATTACCTCCATCGAGAGGGCCCGAACCTGGGTAAATATTGTGTCCCCAGTTTTCTGTTACCATTAGCCTTAGACGCACAGTTCGGGGGCCCCTACCTGAGACCCGCCGGTTTTGACACCAACAGCGAGCCCTTGGATTCGCCTCTCCTCTGTTTGCCGCTTCGGCGGCCGGTGGCGGGGAGGGTATTCCTGGTGCCTCAGCTTAGATAGGCAAGGTTTTTGTTCTTGCAAGGACGGCGCTTAAATGGATGGCGGCGCTTCTTCTTTTAGTCGGTCTTTCGGGCTCCAATCCTCCTCAAGTTCGTTCGTCGAGGCGGATTAGACGGAGCACCGGCGTAGATTCCTGCCAGTTCCTCGGAGCGGCAAGGTTAGGGCTTCTCGTCGTGTGTACGCAACAGCGAGATTTGATGTTAGGTTCTTCAGAAAGATTCAATGGCGACGACTGCGGCTTCCGAACGCTAGTCCTTAGAGGGCATGTGCATGAAGTCAGACCGGCTTCGCTATGGGAGCGGCGACAGCGGTGTGGCGGCTCGTTCTGACGGCGGCAATGGTTGTTCGGCTGTCCATGGATCTTAATGTAATTTTTATTATGTTTGGGATACTTTGTACTTCCTATGAATCATTTATAATAAATCTAATATTGTCGAAAAAAAAAGCTGGGAAATGGGATAAGCGAACAAGCGGCAGAATGCATATGGCGTAGCTATATTCGTTTGCTTTGTACAGATGACGTAATTAACACGACGATGTAATGCCTGCATATCGTGCATGCACCAGACTAATCTGCACTGCCTGTCTTAGGAAGTAAGCTAAGCTGTACTCGAAAAGTCCATTCTACACCCGAGCTCATATGCTCCCGCGTGAACAGTAAAATCAAAAAAAAATTCAAAAAATTCCAATTTTTTTTTTGAGACAAACATTGACAAAAGTTCTAAGTGCCTGCAAAAATTCGTCATGAAATCACATTCCTAGAAGGCGTGGCAAAAAATAAATAAATTCAGTGCTTCAAAATGCGTTTGAAAGTAGCTTTTTCAGAGTACTTTTTTTGTTTTTTTTTGCCACGCCTTCTAGGAATGTGATTTCACGACGAATTTTTGCAGGCACTTAGAACTTTTGTCAATGTTTCACTCAAAAAAAATTTGGAATTTTTTGAATTTTTTTTTCGATTTTACTGTTCATGCAGGAGCATATGAGCTCGGGTGCAGATTAGCCGCGTCCAGCTGTACTACACAACTCTTGCAGAAGTAAGAAGTACAGAACTCTGCGACATAAATGGTCATTTCTTTTGCGCACAGCATTTCGAAGCTCACCGACCGACGTGTTGCTGCAACTTATCACTTGGTCAATCAATCAGCCAGTGACACTACAAAATCCGTGGGCCGCAGGGACAGATGTTCGCCAGGCTACTGTCGCAAGTGGCACGCGGAGGCACGCTCGGCTCCAAGGGAAACATGGCATGGCCCGCTCTCGAGCCTTTGCGTGCCCACCATTGGAGGGGAATAATGGGAAGGTGACACATAAATGTCAAAAGCCACGCAATGTGTTGCCCGACAAGGATGACTTTGGCACGGCAGCCAGCAGCTATGGCTCAGCACACGCACGAACCCGGCCAGGTTCATCCTCCTCCACCTCGGCGCGCCGGTGGTCCTCCGGCCGCCGATGTGTCATTCAGAAGAACAGAATCGGACCGTGCGGACTGGGGCGGGTCTCATCTTTTCATCAGTCTTTGACGCACGTACGCTACGTGCGTTGCATTGCATGCTTGCCGGCCAGCCGCGCATTCCACTTCCACGGTTGGCTGTTTGGCATCTCCAGGAGCCACACGAGGAGCACGGTGCACGGATGAGATCGATGGGGGCCTTCCAAATCTGATGAGCCAAGAACAAGACGTTAACTCGTAGTACAATCTTGCAATGCACCCAGACGTAATGCGATTCCGCCGTAAGCGAAGCGAACAGAAAATCGGCGAAAGGGGGTGCTCGACTGCTCATGCCGCTCCCCCTCGTGGTGTGACCCCCACTATGTACGTAATGGCGTTATGCTAGATGTTCGATGCTGCACTAGGATGGTTGGTTGCTGTGATTGATGACTGGGAGTCTGAGATCTTAATTCAAGTGTTGGCACTGACAGGAGGACAATCTTGTTACATAGATGTCCTCAGTGTTTGAATCTGATGCAACCACGGACATGATACACCTACACACAAAAATTACAAAGAGATGAGAAGTACGTCAGGACTTTCTTTAACAGTGATGAAAGTCGGCAGAGGCACCAAATTCATTGAGCTCAATAACAGTTTGCAGCATGTATGGACTAAGGGAGTTACTCAGAAATTTAGAGTGTAGTATATGAGTTTTGATCCGTCCATTAGCAACATTTGAGGCCCGGTCGAAGATGACAATGCACAGCTCAAGGCTCAATGTAGACACACTGAAAGGCTCCAAAGACGGGCTCCAGTTTCAGCCCATGCTGACAGGCTGAGTGAGCCTAAAAATCCATTGTGCATTAGTGCCTTGCAGCCAGATCACTAAGGCCCATAAGCTTCTCCAGTGCTTGATAGTTGAAACATCCAAGAAAATATCCTGCAAAAGAGCATCGTTAAAGTCAGTAAGCACATGGTTTCCCCAGAAAAAAGCAGCACCGTTCTGCCACCTACTCCCTCCGTTCCAAATTACTCGTCGCTGAAATGGATGTATCTAGAACTAAAATACATCTAGATACATCCATATGTGCGACAAGTAATTCGGAACGGAGGGAGTAGGTCTTAACTGAACTGAAAGGTAACTTCATGTAGCAAGGATGTGAAACTGTTTACTGTGGTTTGCTATTTTACTCTCTTTAGGAATAGGGAACATATGGATCCTATCGAGCTCCAGGTCGCGGGCTGCTCATTTGTCGGCTTAAGATTTGTCCAGTTGGTCAAGCATCGTTTTATGCATCTATAGCTTCTGGGAAATTATGCACGTTTGAACAGGGATAGGTGACCCAGACTGCAGGGGGACTGCCAGTGGGCCCAAGGATCTCAGTTTGGCATAAAAGCGATTGAAAATATCTTCTAATCAGTGGTACAGCACTGCCCATTGACCTCAACCTCCTACAAGAAAATTGTAGCAGACGGAGCTTCCTCCTTCTTCAACAACAGAAAGGAAGACCAGCATTTCCATGGCCGAACCTGTGCTTGCTTCTTTGATCCATGGCTTAGGCTCCCTGCTTAGCAGCAGAGCAACCGACCATGGCCGGCGCCTCTGGGCCGTATGTCGTGATGTCGGATGGCTCCGCGATGAGCTCCACAGCATGCAGCTCTTCCTTCACGAGATGGAGGTTTGCAGCATTGAGGGCAGCGTCGCCAGAGAAGCATGGATCGACCAGATGAGGGACATCATGTCCGACTCGGAGGACGCCATCGACATCTTCGACGCCAGGCAAGTACAAGGCTGCTGTGTTCTTGGTAAGCTGAGATCAAGGCATGATGTCGGGGCTCGGATCAGGCGTATCCGGGCTCAGCTGAGTGACATCTCCCGTCGCCGACTGGAGTATGCAGTTGAAAGACCTAGAGAGTCAAGTGATAAGTGGATCCATGGTCTTTTAGCCTCATCTCCGATGGTTCATGACATAGATGTTGTAGGCCTGGATAAATATCTGGATGTGTTGCTTCGGCATATCTTGGATGGAGGCTCAGAGTCGGAGCTAAGTGTCATATCCTTGGTTGGCATGGGAGGTGTTGGGAAGACCACACTTGCCAAGAAGGTGTACACCAACCCGGACGTGAAGAAGCATTTCGAATGCTGCGCGTGGATCTACGTGTCGAAAACGATGGAGCTGCGCTCTATCCTCTGTGAGATGGTCAAGGGGCTGATGAGGATCCCCTCTGCAGAGGCGAGCTCCCTCTGTGAGAAGCAGCTCCAAGAATTGCTCTTGAGTGGCCTTGGCTGTAAAAAGTTTCTGCTTGTGTTTGATGATGTCTGGGACAGAGGGTTGTGGGATATCATCAAGCTAGTACTGCCCAGAAATTGCAGCGGGAGCCGAGTGCTTGTGACGACTCGGAATGCCGCTGTGTCTGGCTCAGTTGAAGGTGCAAAGAGCACTGTACAGCAGCTTCAGCCATTGCCATTTGAAGATTCCTGGAACTTGTTTTGCAAAAAGGCATTCTTGCAGGATGGAATATGCCCGGACGCTGTAAAGGAAACTGCTGAGGACATTGTGAAGAAATGTGTTGGTTTGCCTCTTGCTATTGTTGCTGCAGGGAGTATGATGTCCGGGAAAGAACAAACAGATACTGAGTGGAAAAGTGTCCTGGCAATCATTCAGAAGGATCTAAGCAATGGTCAAATGGGAATTCAGCAGACACTGCTATCAAGTTATAGGGACCTCCCACACCCATTGAAGCCATGTTTTATGCTGCTCTCTGTAATCCCATATAAGTCACAGATCTCCCGAAAGAAATTAGTTCGGTTATGGATTGCTGAAGGGTTTGTGAAAGAAAAGGCTGATGAGGCACTTGAAATTACTGCAGAGAAGTACCTCATGGAGCTGATCAACAAAAGCATGGTAGAAGTGGCAACGGCAAGCATCAGTGGGAGAGTAAAAGCATGCAGAGTTCATGCTCTTCTTCATGATCTTGCCATTTGGCTGTCTGAAAATGAGAAATTTTCCATCATCTGTGCTGATAAAGGCCCAAGTGTTAGTGATCGGCGCGTATCACTGCAAATGCCTCATGTATCATTCAGCAATGAACGCAAGAAAAGATTGGATCTGTTTTCATGTTCAATGACAGTGCACCAACTGCAATTAAATGCAATGTTATTTCAAGGAGCTTTGGTCTGGTAAGAATTCAGGATTTTGAAGATGGTAACATGCTAGAACTTCCAAAAGAGATCGGAGGCTTAGTTCACTTGAGGTACCTTGGACTAAGGGGAACGAAGTTGAAGAAGCTCCCAAGAACAATGAATAAGCTCTATCACTTGCAAACTCTTGATATCAGGAAGACTCAGATGAAGAGAATCACGTTTCAAATCAAATGTTTAAGAAATCTACGACATCTAGAGATGAAACAAGATGACCAATGCATCCAGACCCCGATAGGATTTAATCAGCTTGACAAACTCCAGATATTAACTGGGTTGCAAGCAAGCACAGCCGTGGTTTGTGAGATTGCAAGCCTTACCCAGCTGAAGAAGCTTTCGATAGAGGATTTAGAAAATGAAGATGCCAAAGAGCTATGCTCTTCTGTGAACAATATGAAGGAACCATCATACCTATCCATCTTCCCTAGCGATGGCACCAGGCCACTTGACCTTGCAATGTTGGAACCTTCTTCATGTCTACAGAAGCTGCATCTAGCTGGATCTTTGCAGACATTGCCAAATTGGTTTGCTCAACTACACAACCTTACAAAGCTGCGCTTGAGCTTCTCACAGCTGGAAGATGACCCGCTTTCAGTTCTTGTTCGATTGCCAAATCTGCTGTTCCTCCAGCTGAACAATGCATACAAGGGGAAAGTAATGAGATGCTGCCGTTCCGGTTTTCTAAAGATGAAAATCTTCATCATAACTGAACTTGAGGAACTGGAGCGGTGGGATGTTGTTGATGGAGCAATGCCATGTGTTCAAGAAGTGTGGATCATGTCATGTGCAAAGCTGGCAGCTATTCCTGCTGGGTTCCAGTCACTTGCTACATTGCAGAGGTTGAGATTGGTGGGCATGCCAAGCTCCTTTCTTGGTAAATTGGGGGATAGTGGGGACGATTTTATAAGGGTCAAACATATTCCTTCTATCCAGATCATTCAACAGTTTGGGCATCCCTAAAATTGTCCTGCAAATAAGACTTGAAGATGATGATGATATCTTAAGAGTTGACAAGACTTGAAGATGATGATATCTTAAGAGTTTTTTTCCCTTTTGTGTGTGTGTGTGTGTCGCCATGACAGTGACAGCTTGGTTATTTTCCGTGTGCCATGCTTCGCTTCCTATGATCAGCAGAGCCTCCACTGCCTCGCTGCTCCCTCTACCGGTTAAAAACTATGTGTACATTTTAGCTGAAAGGTGCCCTTATGTTTAATCTTTAAGCCCCAATGTACCATAAACAAGCTTCTTCGAATATGTTAGCAATCAGTAGAATTGCTTGTTGTAAATTTGTAATTATGAGATATTAGAAGGTTTTTATATTCAGGCAAACTGGATTGCACAACAATATTTAGACAGATACTGATATAGCATCAAGAAAAGTACATGTTTTATTCCGAAACTCGTGTAAATTATGCATAACAAATGGCAGAGAATTTTATCTTCTGCAGTAGTTGTACATTACTAGTACCTCATGTTCCTCTTGACAAATGCTTCTCCGGTGAAGCAGCAAAGTATAGGTGCGTTTGATATACTCATCCAAAGCTGATCAATTAACGCAGCAGAAGAGCAATTCGTTCACAATTAGTAGGTTATCCATATCATCTAGCTTTCTCTTTTAGCAACCCAACTAGGTATTGTGCCGTGCTTCTTCCAAAAGTTTTTGCAGTCCTCTAATAACTTCAGATGTGTTAGCACGAGAGATGGTATATATAGAGAGAGGCATTTTAGCTCCCTGTCCAAAATTGTTTTCAATTTTTTTTCAGAAGTCAAATTTCAAAGCTTCCAAAATAAAACACATACATACATCTAGATGTGGTATAGATATACCGTATATGCACATTTTTTTTCAAAATATGTTCATTTGTAGGCAGCACATAAACAAAACAAACGTGTGGATCTATAACATTGACAGTACATCTATATAGATCCACATATTTGTCTTTTTTGTGTAACCTCAAATAAACATATTTATTTCTGAAAGTCTACAGGTATGTTACAAGTGTATATGTACTCATGGGACGAAAAAATCGGATTTCCTTTTCGAAACTTTATGAGAATGTGTTTTTCAATTTAAGAAAGAAAAACAGGCTCCAAGAAGCTCATTTAGTGATATTCGGGATAGTTTGTGCCTGCAATGAATAAGCTGTCAAGTGAGTGTGACAAATGCCCTGCTCACTAGCTGCTTTCACAGTTACCATAATCTGCATCCCTCTAATTTTCTTTTAAAAATAAATAACATGATCCGCAGAAGCAGTACACAAAACATAATAATCTGTGAAACAGTAGTAATCGCCTAGTTGTGATCAAACGGCGGTATTATGCCTATCATAAATTGCCAACTGACGATTCTCTTTCTGAACATTGTACTAGATTCGAATCACGTTTCTGAAGTCATGCGCATGGTCATGAATTGCATCCTCTAACAGCATAGGGCCGGGCGGCTAGGGTTAACTACCTTTTGCCCCATCTGTGCAAACCATACAAATTTGTGCAAGAATTAGCAGCAGAGACTCACGGCGCGTGCAATGCAGAGTAAGGGCCCCGCCGATTGAAACGCTGCCGTCCGGGTGTAGCGGCTGCTGCACCTTCGTCCGGACGCCCCAAGCCGGAGGGCTCCGGCGACGCTAACCGCTGGGCTGCGGCTGGCCACGCCGGCTTCAGTCGCGCAACACGCTCGCTCGACTCCAGTTGGCGAGCGGCGCGTGGCAACATCGCGAGCGTGAGAAGACGGGGCCGACGGCGGCTGTGGTTTCGACTTTCGAAGCCCGGCATCTCCAAGGGCGGCCCTAGTCCACATTTGTCTCGGTTTGTCCGTTTGGGAATTTGCCCAAAACCTGAGCACCTCCAACCGGACCCACACTCCAGACGGACAGCCTGGACACGGCTCGGACAAAAAACATCACCCTTTTTTTTAGGGTCCCGATAACTGCCACACGTGTGGTGTATCGGGTAGTTGTGCCACACGCCTCGTGTGGCATGGACAGCAACCAGCCCACACACCTACGTGTGGGCAAAATAACTAATGCCCACACACATCTTTTTTTTCCTTTCGAACCCTCTCACACGCGTGCGTGTGGGCGAAGTTGATGACGCCCACACGTCCGTATGTCAGGCCTCGTACCCTCCTGGTCCCGCACGCGACGCGTGACGCCCACCGCGCGTCCGCAGTTGCCATGGTCCAGACCCTCGTTCATGTTCGTTTAACTGCAATTGCCATGTCGCTGAACTACGGTTGCCATGTCGGACAACTGCAGTTGCCATGGTTGCTCAACTAAAGTTGCCATGTATGGTCTGATCAAATGTAGTTGCCATGATTTCATAATTTTAGGAGTTGCCACATACTAACACTAGGCAGTTGAGAGAGTTGCTATGTGCTCACAAGCATGCTAGGGCAGTTGCCATGTAAAAAGGAAGAGTTGCCATCTGCTAACGTGCACGTTAGGGCAGTTGCCATGTACGTGCACGTTGGGGCACTTGCCATGTACCATACAAAAACACATGGCAACTCGGTAAAAGAGAGTTGCCATCTGCTTACGTGCACACTAGGCAGTTGCCGTGTACCCTGCAAAAACACATGTCAACTTGGGTAAAAAAAGAGAGTTGCCACCTGCTTATAAAGCACACTAGGGGCAGTTGCCATGTGTGCTGCAAAAACACATGGCAACTAGCAGCTGGGGTGTGGGAGATGAGACGGGCGTGTGGGCGAGATGGCAAATGCCCACACACCAGTCCTTGTGCGTGACTGAAAACTGGTGTGTGGGTGAACTACTAAACGCCCACACATCGGGCCCTCCGTGTGGTAAAATGGATGTGTGGACGAACTATGTCACACACCACACACACGCCTTGTCCTACGTGGCACAAAAAATCAGCCAGATTGTGCCAAGATTCGTGCATATAATACTGGACGGTGATGAATGCGTGTGGCCGAGATAGTCAATGCCCACACGTGTGGGCGTTAACATTTTCGTTTTTTTACGTTCATACATACACGCACCTACACTCATCCTTGTTAACGTACGCGCTCCCTACCCTATGAGGACCTCCGAGAGATTGGACTGGCACATCATCTTGAAATTGACGAAGTTGCTATAGACACTTTCGTAGTTAACGGGAACGTCTTCTCACATCTTCGAAAGGACTGAAATAAATCCAGAAAAGTGCAACTACCAAGATTAAGTGTAGTTGGGCAAAACGTTTGGGTGGAAATAGGATGGGCGATCGCAAGGGCGACCTTGCTAGGGTTTGGGCCGCCGCCGCCGCCGGCGGCGTGGGCGGCAACAAATCCGTCGCTGGTGTAGGCGTCGTCTGCTGTTCTTCTCCTGCTCATCTGCTGGGCCTTGTAGTCCATGGAAAGTGCGGGCGTAAAAGGCATGTGTGGTAACTATATTGGGTGGTGATCTTGGCTACGGTATCACTGTAGTTGTCTGCAGTCCCAGCATGCTACGGTGTGGTGCTGGTTTGTTTGTCCCGACACGGATCTCTGTTGTGTGATGTTTTGTGATCGGTTTTCCATCTCTTGCTTTGTCAAGATTTTTGACTTTACTACGTGAAGTTCAATAGCTTTCGGCGGCGCCTGTCGAGCGGAAGCTGAAGGATCGCCGGGAGCAATGAAATGTGGAATACTTTCGCCCACGGCAATTTGAGAGCTCTTGGATCTCCAAGGGCGGCTGAAAGCGGATGTGGTATTTCTGTCGAAATCACATCTAATCAAAGATAAGGCAGAAGTTTTGAGAGTTAAGTTAGGCTTTGATCATTTTCACTTAGTGGCCAGTGATGGTCGTGCTGGTGGACGTGTACTCTACTACAACTTAGCAAATGAAGTGGTTTTGAATTATTCCTTGGCTACTATTATTGATGGCATAGTGATGGATGGGAGTAACCCAGCTTGGCGAATTACAGGATTCAATGGAGAACCGAGTTGGGAGAGGAAACATCTCTCTTGGACGTACTTGCGCGATATCCATGCTAATAATGTTGGGCCATGGGTTATCCTTGGCGATTTCAATGAAATTACTAACCACAAGTGAGAAGGAAGGAGGCAATATCCGACCGGATTAGTATATGCGAGACTTCAGAGATTGCATCGACGATGTGGGTTGCATGAAGTCATGTTCATTGGTGACACCTTTACTTGGAGCCGAGGTGACATTCAGGAGCGTCTTGATATGGCCTTGTGTAATGATGCCTGGGCTAAGAAATTTGCCCATGCAGCGCTGGTGCACGAACATCATATTCATTCCGATCACAGACCTATTTTGCTTGATACCGATTATTTCAAGGTCTCATTGGAACAACAACCAAGGAGTAAGCGCAAGTTTGAAGCTCGCTGGCTCAATGAAGTGATAGTTAATGAGATTGTTAAATCGGCTTGGGAGCGTGCAAAGCTAGCCGGCCTAGGGCCATCTCTATCTGATCGCTCATAGGCGGTCCTTAGTGACATGCATGATTGGGATCGGGAGATCCTAAAGAGCCCAAAGAAGAGGATCAATAATCTCAAAAAGGACTTAGAAAAATTAAGGCATGGCCCAAACACTTCTGAAGCACGCCAAAAAATGTAATACATGCAGGTCCTTATCGAGAACTTGTTGGATCAGGAGGAACTAATTTGGCTGCAGCGGGGTCGCGCCAATTGGTTACTCCATGGTGATCGTAACACAGCTTTCTTCCATAGAGCCGCTTCAGCCCGAAAAAAGAGAAACTGTATAAAAAAGCTCCTTGATGATACAGGAGTATGGAAGGAAGATGTGGATGACTTGAATTTTATCATATCTGGGTACTTCACCAATTTGTTCACCTCTCAGGTCCACGCCCCTGATATTAATCTTTTATCCAAAGTGCAACGAAGAGTCTCGGATGCGATGAATGACTCTCTTATGGCCCCGTACACGGCAGATGAGGTAAGAAAGGAATTGTTCATGATTGGTGATCTTAAAGCACCTGGACCGGATGGACTACATGCTGTGTTCTATAAGAGGCTTTGGCCAATGTTGGGTGATGACCTAGTGATGGAGGTTCTTAATGCAGTCAATTCTCAGGTGATGCCACAGGGTTGGAACGATACGACTATTGTTATGATACCTAAGGTAAACACACCTGAGACAATCTCCCACTTTAGACCCATTAGCTTATGCAATGTGGTCTATAAAGTTATATCCAAGATGATTGCAGCGAGGCTGAAAATTTTGCTCCCAGAAATTATCAGCCCGACGCAGAGGGCCTTTGTCCCAGGGAGATTAATCACTGATAATGTTCTGATAGCATATGAAAGCCTTCATGCAATAAAACAAAGGAGAACATGCAAAGAGGGCTGGTGCGCAGTGAAACTTGACATGCACAAAGCTTATGATCGGGTGGAGTGGATTTTTTTTGAAAGCAATGCTGCTGAAACTAGGGTTCAAGGCTGAATGGGTGAAAATGATAATGGTATGTGTATCGTCGGTGGAATATAGGGTAAGGTATAATTCAGTAGAGACTAGATCATTCAAGCCCTCAAGAGGGCTTCGTCAGGGTGACCCCCTATCACCATATTTGTTCTTACTATGTACCGAGGGACTTGCGGCCCTCCTGGATCATGCAGAGCAATCCGGAGAACTGGTGGGAGTCAAGGTTTGCCGCAATGCACCTTCCGTCACAAATCTCTTGTTTTCTGACGATTCTCTGATACTGATGAGGGCCGACGCACAAAATGCTAGTTGTCTCAAAGCCCTCCTGGACCTATATTGTGGGGCATCAGGACAATTAGTTAGTGTGGATAAATCGAGTATTTTCTTCAGCCCGAGTATAGATGTGAATATGAAGACTCAGGTTTGCTCCATACTCAATATCATGACAGAGGCTATTAATGATAAATACTTGGGATTGCCTGCCAACCTAGGTTTGGAGAAAAGTGATAGTTTTCAATACTTGATTGATCGGTTGATCCTAAGGCTGACAGGATGGAAAGAAAAAAGTTTGACTTCAGGAGGTAAGGAAGTGCTTATTAAATCTGTTGCACAGGCCATACCAACTTATGCGATGTCAGTCTTTAAAATTCCTAAGAAAATTTGCAAAGGAATAACGGATGCGATATCTCATTTTTGGTGGGGTGATGATGCATCACACAAACAAATGCACTGGTTTGCATGGTGGAAAATGTGCATACCTAATAAAAAAAGGAGGTATGGGTTTCCGGGATATTCATTGTTTTAACCTTGCACTGCTAGCAAAACAGGCATGGCGGCTCATCCCTGACTCCTTATGTGCATCAATTCTCAAAGCAAAATATTATCCTGAAGATGATCTTATGAATGTTCAGTTGAAAAAGAAGGCTTCTTATACATGGCAGAGCATAATGGCAGGAGTCGATACATTGAGGCATGGCCATATATGGAGAGTGGGAAATGGACAAAAAAAAGATTTGGGAGGATAATTGGATCCCACAATCACCTACCAGGAAGATAATTTCAAATAGAGGTAATCACCTTCTTTCCCGTGTTTCAGACCTCATTGATCCATCTTCTGGAAATTGGGATTCAGATCTGGTTAACCAGACCTTTTACCATGTTGATGCTCGTAGAATTCTTGCAATCCCCCTACCTATAAATGAGATGACAAATTTCCTGGCTTGGAGCTTGTAAAAAACAGGAGTCTTCACGGTTCGGTCAGCCTATCATGCTGTTTGGGAGCATCAATTTGGGAGTAAACTACAGGCTGGCAGTAGTTCATCATCTCCAAATACGAAGTGGGTGGCTTTATGGAGCATCCAATGCCCATCGAAAATCAAAAAATTTATATGGAGAGTAGTACAGAGTGCTATTCCCTATCGTGCGTTATTAGCTGATCGACACATTAAAATCAAGGCTGAATGCCCTTCCTGCAAATTGGGCCCAAAAACTATTCGGCACCTTTTGTTTGAATGCCCGATGGCTGTGGAAGTTTGGAAACTGTTGGGGTATCATGATGAAGTAATGAAGGCATTACAATCAAACAGAGCAGGAGAGATGGTCATGGAATATCTGCTCAATGTTTCGGACAATGAAGTGCATGTTCTCGGGCTTCCAAAGTTTAGAGAAACAATGGGAACATGTTGCTGGTACCTGTGGTGGGTACGTCAGAATCTAACACATGGGGGAGAAGCACAAAATGCAGACCAGATTAATCTAGCAGTAAGAGCTCTAGCGGCGAATCTTACCCTTTCTTGTACCTCTAAGGCAAAAGTACATACAGGAGCATGGACCAAACCCAGGCGTGGTTATGTAAAGCTGAATGTTGATGCGGGTTTTGACCCAGACTTGCTACAAGGAACTGTTGGAGCTGTTATTAGAGACCACACAGGAAAATTCATTGTTGCTACTAATGAAAGATTGGACATTTGTTATGATGCGTTCACAGCTGAAGCGATTGCGGTAAGGTTTGGCCTGAACCTTGCCCACACTGTTGGATGCAACAAAATTGAACTGAACTCAGACAGTCTAGAGGTTGTCGCTGCACTTCAGGAGGGGTATTCTTCTTCTGTGGCGAGTGCTGTTTTTGATGACTGCTACTTTATGTCCTTAGATTTCACCACTGTTGCAAAAGGCAGTGCCTAGGAGGCGCTTAGGCACACCTAGGCGCTAGGCGATGGCCAAACGCCTTGCTTAGGGCATAAATGGCAGTCTAGGCAGTGCATGCAACAAATTGTTTACCCAAGCGAGAAATCATGTCATATTGCACTGGAATGCCAAACATCACAAATTCAAATGGTAGTAGATGGTAGTTAACTTATTTATCTGCCCTAAATTAACATCAATGCACATATAATAACCACAAATATACACTGATTGTAGAATCTACATTACCGCCTAGGCTGCGCCTAGGGAGCTTAAGCACCGCCTAGGCACTAGGCGAAGGCCAACCGCCTCGCTTACGCCTACCGCCTTTTCCAACCTTGGATTTCACCCATGTTATTTTTGAGCATTGTAATAAAGAGAACAATAAGGTAGCTCATGAGTTAGCTAGGATAGCTAAATTCTCCCCTCCTAATGTTTGGATGGATACAGCCCCAGGGGCTATAATTCCTCTTATTACTTTCGATGCTACCATTGTAGCCAATTAATAAAGGAGGTGGTTATTGTAAAAAAAGTGTAGGACTTGAACCGTGATGGATTGGTTCCACCACAAGGACCTAATCATCTGAGCTACACTCGGTTCACCGCACCTAACTGGACTTTCAATACTTGGTTCATATATTTGGGTTGTTCGAAACCTTAAACCCAAACTGTACGTGGGACATATTTGAAACCATCCGAAACATGTCTGTCATGTTAAATCCAACACGCTCATAAGCCAAATCCCCTTAAATCGACCTTCACCTTCGCCCGCACTCTCCCTCTGGTATGTCCGCACCACGTCGTCCTTTTCCTGCCATGCTCCCCCACCCTAGCTTCATTGATATCCATGTCTGGCCCCAAGACGCAACGCCTCTACCGTCGCCCCCCATTGGCCCCAGACGTCCTTGCCGCCTCAGATACGGTCACCGCCTCGGTATGTCCTACTCTGCCCAACATACACCTCATATGTCATGTGTTCAATGGAATATCATAGCTATTTTTAGATTATTTTGCACATTTATAAGCAAAGTGATGGATTCATCAGAGGATGTGTTTGCTTACCAAGGAATAGGTGACCTAGATTACAAGGAACTGCCAGTGGGCCCAAGGATGTCAGTTTGGCATAAAGCGACTAAAAATATCTTCTAGTCGGTGCTACAACACTACCCACTGAACTCGGCTTCTTGCCAAGGAAATTGGTAGTAGATGAAGCTTCCTCCTTCCTTCTTCAACAACAGAAAGGAAGTTCAACATTTCCATGTCCACTTGCTTCTTTGATCCATGGCTTAGTCTCCCTACTTAGCAACAAAGCAACCGACATGGATGATGTCTCTAGGTCATAAGTCCTGATGTCGTATGGCTCTGTAATGATCTCCACATCATGCAACTCTTCCTTCACAAGATGGAGGTTTGGAGCATTAAGGGTTGTGTGGCGAGAAGCATGGATTGACTAGATGAAGGACATTGTGTCTGACTCGGAGGACATTGTCGACATCTTCAATGCCAGTGAAGTACAAGGAAGTTGTGTTCGCAAGATGAGACCGAGGCATGATGTCAGGGTGATACATCCCAAACGTATCTATAATTTTTGCATGATACGACTCTTGTGCACGTGTGGAATAATAAATGGAAAAAATAGATTCCTAGTCTCTCCTCTAAGACTAGCTCAAGTGTTGCATGATGATTATGTTTTCATGACCATGGGCATGTCAATGCCGGCAATTTTGAGGGCACAATCTTAGGAGAGCATATTGTGTTGAACCAACCCAAGTTTTTATGCTATGAGATCCATTCGTCACAAGTTAATGGTTAATAACCTAGAGAAAGTTAAATGTTTGCATAAGTCCTTAGACCATGAGAGTATCGAGTTCCTTCATACTTGCTCCATGCACTTTAGGGTTTGTCAAACGTCACCTTTAACATGGTGACAATTACGACAGCTTACAATTTCACAGAAAAGTATGACAAGGGACTTGATAGCTCGACTCTGGGATTTGCTCCTCCGTCGATGGAGAGATATTCTTAGGGCCTCTCGGTGTGACGATATCCATCATCGTCTGCCCAGACATAACGTGATTTTATCACAGGGATGTCAGAACACAGGAACGCAAAAAGAGAACAAAACCAGTAACGAGGAAACTGATATGGTGAACAAGTCGTCGATTCACCGGGATGCCAATATATCTCACCTGGGGTTTTTGTAACATATCTGGAAGCAATGGGAATACCACACGGTAACTAAAGGTTCTCTCAAATATCCATTCGTGTGGGTATAGAGGTCAATATGGATGTTCACAGTTCCGCTATTGATCATTGATCGGGAAGATGTTCCGCTCATGTCTATACTTCACCGAACCTACAGGGTCACACACTTAAGGGTTGTCTATCTGTTGAGTACTAGGAGGTTAGGAGTTTGAGAGAAAGCCACCGGAAAAGTTTCAGAGATGTTGAAAATGCTTCAGAGTAACTAAAAAAGTTTTGGGGAAAACCACAAACACCATAAAGCCAGAAAAGTTCCGGAGTACGTCCAGATATTTCCATAGGGTTCCAGAAATGTTCCGCGACCTCCCAAAAAATTTCGGACAACCCCAAGGGGCAGCCCACACAAAGGACCAAGTGTTGGGAGGGGTTCCCCCTCAGACTATCTACGAAAAAGGTAAAGTCATCTTTCCTAGGGTTCGACCGAAAGGAGATGTGTTCTATGGTTTGACATTGTGGAGGTCCAGGACTCTTCTAAATGAGAAAGATAGGATTCGTGCTACCTCCTACTTCAGACGATCGATTTGCGTGAACTTTTGACCGGAGGGGGGTAACCCCCCCCTTTGCGGGTTCTTGTTGGAGGGGCGCCCCCTTTGGGGGGTGTCGGTGTCAAAACCGGCAATCCTCGGATAGGGGGGCTCGAGCTATGAGATCGGATCAATGGGTAACAGGAGACGAGGGACATGATGTTTACCCAGGTTCGGGCCCTCTCAAGAAGGTAAAACCCTACACCCTGCTTTTGTTTATATTGTGGATGTATCAAAGTACAGAGTTGATCTACCTCGAGATCGTAAGTTGTGGGATGAATCCTAAGGCTAATGGTGATGGCAATGGATGTCATAATAATTATCTATTGACTAGCCTGGCCTTGGCTTATATAATGTACCGGAGGCCTAGGACAACAAGATTCCTAGTTGGATACGTCGGTGGAGAGGAGTCCTCGTCTTGATCACCAAGTCTTGTGGAATCTTTGTATATGTCATGGGCGGCCTGAAGTGGCCCATTTGTGAACCGCCATGGGGGTCCTTGGTGTCAGTGTCAAAACCGATAGACCTCGGGGTAGGGGGTCCCGAGCTGTGGATTCTCGGATCAATGGTAACAGGAACGAAGGAGACGATGTTTTACCCAGGTTCAGGCCCTCTTGATGTAGGTAAAACCCTACGTCCTGCTCTTGTTTATATTGATGGAGTATCAAGTATAGAGTGGATCTACCTCGAGATCGTATGTTGTGGTCTAAACCCTAATGGTATGATGATGAATGTTATAATAATCTATCGACTAGCCTAGACTCGGCTTATATAATGTACCAGAGGCCTAGGATAACAAGAGTCCTAGTCAAATACGTCGGTGGAGAGGAGTCCTTGTCTTGATCACCAAGTCTTGTGGAATCTTCCTCGTGTATGTCATCGACTTCCCGAAGTGGCCCAATAGTGAACCACCATGGGGGTCCTCGGCCCGATCCACCTGGTCAGGAGACAATGTGGTGAGTACCTGATGACCCACAAGTATAGGGGATCAATCGTAGTCCTTTCGATAAGTAAGGGTGTCGAACCCAATGAGGAGTAGAAGGAAATGACAAGCGGTTTTCAGCAAGGTAATGTCTGCAAGCACTGAAATTATAAGTGATGAGTAGTTTGATAGTAAGATAATTTGTAACGAGTAAGTACGGGTAATGGTAAAAAAGTGCAGCAAGGTAGCCCAATCCTTTTGAGGCAAAGGACAGGCCAAAACGGTCTCTTATGATAAGCAAAGTGTTCTTGAGGGTGCACGGGAATTTCATCTAGTCACTTTCATCATGTTGATTTGATTTGTGTTCGCTACTTTGATAATTTTATATGTGGGTGGATCGGTGCTTAGGTGCTGTTCTTACTTGAACAAACCTCCTACTTATGATTAACCCCCTCACAAGCATCTGCAACTACGAGAAAAGTATTAAGAACAAATCTAACCATAACATTAAACTTTTGGATCCAAATCAGCCCCTTACGGAATAACGTATAAACTAGGGTTTAAGCTTATGTCACTCTCGCAACCCTGTTGGAAATATGCCCTAGAGGCAATAATAAAAGCATTATTATTATATTTCCTTGTTCATGATAATTGTCTTTATTCATGCTATAATTGTGTTATCCGGAAATCGTAATACATGTGTGAATAACAGACACCGACATGTCCCTAGTGAGCCTCTAGTTGACTAGCTCGTTGATCAACAGATAGTCATGGTTTCCTGACTATGGACACTGGATGTCATTGATAACGAGATCACATCATTGGGAGAATGATGTGATGGACAAGACCCAATCCTAAACATAGCACAAGATCGTATAGTTCGTTTGCTAGAGTTTTCCAATGTCAAGTATCTTTTCCTTAGACCATGAGATCGTGTAACTCCCGGATACCGTAAGAGTGCTTTGGGTATGCCAAACGTCACAACGTAACTGGGTGACTATAAAGGTAGACTACGGGTATCTCCGAAAGTGTCTGTTGGGTGACATGGATCAAGACTGGGATTTGTCACTCCGTATGACGGAGAGGTATCACTGGGCCCACTCGGTAATGCATCATCATAATGAGCTCAGAGTGACCAAGTGTCTGGTCACGGGATCATGCATTACGGTACGAGTAAAGTGACTTGCCGGTAACGAGATTGAACGAGGTATTGGGATACCGACGATCGAATCTCGGGCAAGTAACATATCGATAGACAAAGGGAATAGCGTACGGGATTGATTAAATCCTCGACATCGTGGTTCATCCGATGAGATCATCGTGGAGCATGTGGGAGCCAACATGGGTATCCAGATCCCGCTGTTGGTTATTGACCGGAGAGTCGTCTCGGTCTTGTCTTCTTGTCTCCCGAACCCGTAGGGTCTACACACTTAAGGTTCGGTGACGCTAGGGTTATGAAGATATGTATATGCAGAAACCCGAATGTTGTTCGGAGTCCCAGATGAGATCCCGGACGTCACGAGGAGTTCCGGAATGGTCCGGAGGTAAAGAATTATATATAGGAAGTGCTATTTCGGGCATCGGGACAAGTTTCGGGGTTATCGGTATTGTACCGGGACCACCGGAAGGGTCCCGGGGGTCCACCGGGTGGGGCCACCTGTCCCGGGGGGCCACATGGGCTGTAGGGGGTGCGCCTTGGCCTAGATGGGCCAAGGGCACCAGCCCCTATAGGCCCATGCGCCTAGGGTTTCCACCATGGAAGAGTCCATGTGGTGGAAGGCACCCCTAGGTGCCTTGGGGGGGAGGGAAACCTCCCCTTGGCCGCCGCCCCCCCTAGTAGATGCCATCTACTAGGGCCGGCGCCCCCCCTGGCACCCCTATATATAGTGGGGGGAGAGGAGGGATTTTACACCAGCCCCTGGCGCCTCCACCTCCCCCCGTTACGTCTCTCCCTCGTAGTCTCGGCGAAGCCCTGCTGCTGTGACGCCCTGCATCCACCACCACGCCGTCGTGCTGCTGGATCTTCATCAACCTCTCCTTCCCCCTTGCTGGATCAAGAAGGAGGAGACGTCTCCCGTCCCGTACGTGTGTTGAACGCGGAGGTGCCGTCCGTTCGGCGCTGGTCATCGGTGATTTGGATCACGTCGAGTACGACTACATCATCACCGTTCTTTTGAATGCTTCCGTGCGCGATCTACAAAGGTATGTAGATGCATCTAATCACTCGTTGCTAGATGAACTCCTAGATGATCTTGGTGAAACGAGTAGGAAAATTTTTGTTTTCTGCAACGTTCCCCAACAGTGGCATCATGAGCTAGGTCTATGCGTAGTTCTTCTTGCGCGAGTAGAACACAATTTGTTGTGGGCGTAGATTTTTCAACTTTCTTGCCGTTACTAGTCCTTTCTTGCTTCAGCGGTATTGTGGGATGAAGCGGCCCGGACCAACCTTACACGTACGCTTACGTGAGACCGGTTCCACCGACTAACATGCACTAGTTGCATAAGGTGGCTGGCGGGTGTCTGTCTCTCCTACTTTAGTTGGAGTGGAATCGATGAACAGGGTCCTTATGAAGGGTAAATAGAAGTTGACAAATCACGTTGTGGCTTAACGTAGGTAAGAAGACGTTCTTGCTAGAACCCTAATTCAGCCACGTAAAACTTGCAACAACAATTAGAGGACGTCTAACTTGTTTTTGCAGCAAGTGGTTTGTGATATGATATGGCCAAAGTTGTGATGAATGATGAATGATCTATATGTGATGTATGAGATGTTCATGCTATTGTAATAGGATTCACGACTTGCATGTCGATGAGTATGATAACCGGCAGGAGCCATAGGAGTTGTCTTTATTCTTTTATATGACCTGCGTGTCATCAAGAAACGCCATGTAAATTACTTTACTTTATTGCTAAACGCGTTAGCCATAGTAGTAGAAGTAATAGTTGGCGAGCAACTTCATGGAGACACGATGATGGAGATCATGATGATGGAGATCATGGTGTCAAGCCGGTGACAAGATGATCATGGAGCCCCAAGATGGAGATCAAAGGAGCTATGTGATATTGGCCATATCATGTCACGTTTATTATTTGATTGCATGTGATGTTTATCATGTTTTGCATCTTGTTTACTTAGAACGACGGTAGTAAATAAGGTGATCCCTCATACTAATTTCAAGAAGTGTTCCCCCTAACTGTGCACCGTTGCGACAGTTCGCTGTTTCAAAACACCACGTGATGATCGGGTTTTTTATTCAGACGTTCACATACAACGGGTGTAAGACAGATTTACACATGCAAACACTTAGGTTGATTTGACGAGCCTAGCATGTACAGACATGGCCTCGGAACACGGAAGACCGAAAGGTCGAGCATGAGTCGTATAGAAGATACGATCAACATGAAGATGTTCACCGATGTTGACTAGTCCGTCTCACGTGATGATCGGACACGGTCTAGTTTAACTCGGATCATGTAATACTTAGATGACTAGAGGGATGTCTAATCTAAGTGGGAGTTCATTAATAATTTGATTAGTTGAACTTAATTATCATGAACTTAGTCTAAATATTTTACAATATGTCTTGTAGATTAAATGGCCAACGTAGTCCTCAACTTCAACGCGTTCCTAGAGAAAACCAAGCTGAAAGACGATGGCAGCAACTATACGGACTGGGTCCGGAACCTGAGGATCATCCTCATAGCTGCCAAGAAAGATTATGTCCTACAAGCACCGCTTGGTGACGCACCCGTTCTCCCTGCAGAACAAGATGTTATGAATGCTTGGCAGGCACGTTCCGATGACTACTCCCTCGTTCAGTGCGGCATGCTTTACAGCCTAGAGCCGGGGCTCCAAAAGCGTTTTGAGAGACATGGAGCATATGAGATGTTCGAAGAGCTGAAAATGGTTTTCCAAGCTCATGCCCGGGTCGAGAGATATGAAGTCTCCGACAAATTCTTCAGCTGTAAGATGGAGGAAAACAGTTCTGTCAGTGAGCACATACTCACTATGTCTGGGTTGCATAACCGCTTGACTCAGCTGGGAGTTAATCTCCCGGATGATGCGGTCATTGACAGAATCCTCCAGTCGCTTCCACCAAGCTACAAGAGCTTTGTGATGAACTTCAATATGCAGGGGATGGAAAAGACCATTCCTGAAGTATTTGCTATGCTGAAATCAGCAGAGGTAGAAGTCAGGAAGGAACATCAAGTGTTGATGGTCAATAAAACCACTAAGTTCAAGAAAGGCAAGGGTAAAAAGAACTTCAAGAAGGACGGCAAGGAGGTTGCCGCGCCCGGCAAGCAAGCTGCCGGGAAGAAGCCAAAGAATGGACCCAAGCCCGAGACTGAGTGCTTTTATTGCAAGGGAAGCGGTCACTGGAAGCGGAACTTGTTGGAAATATGCCCTAGAGGCAATAATAAAAGCATTATTATTATATTTCCTTGTTCATGATAATTGTCTTTATTCATGCTATAATTGTGTTATCCGGAAATCGTAATACATGTGTGAATAACAGACATCAACATGTCCCTAGTAAGCCTCTAGTTGACTAGCTCGTTGATCAACAGATAGTCATGGTTTCCTGACTATGGACACTGGATGTCATTGATAACGAGATCACATCATTAGGAGAATGATGTGATGGACAAGACCCAATCCTAAACATAGCACAAGATCGTATAAGTTCGTTTGCTAGAGTTTTCCAATGTCAAGTATTTTTTCCTTAGACCATGAGATCGTGTAACTCCCGGATACTGTAGGAGTGCTTTGGGTATGCCAAACGTCACAACATAACTGGGTGACTATAAAGGTAGACTACGGGTATCTCCGAAAGTGTCTGTTGGGTGACATGGATCAAGACTGGGATTTGTCACTCCGTATGACGGAGAGGTATCACTGGGCCCACTCGGTAATGCATCATCATAATGAGCTCAGAGTGACCAAGTGTCTGGTCACGGGATCATGCATTGCGGTACGAGTAAAGTGACTTGCTGGTAACGAGATTGAACGAGGTATTGGGATACCGACGATCGAATCTCGGGCAAGTAACATATCGATAGACAAAGGGAATAGCGTACGGGGTTGATTGAATCCTCGACATCGTGGTTCATCCGATGAGATCATCGTGGAGCATGTGGGAGCCAACATGGGTATCCAGATCCCGCTGTTGGTTATTGACCGGAGAGTCGTCTCGGTCATGTCTGCTTGTCTCCCGAACCCGTAGGGTCTACACACTTAAGGTTCGGTTACGCTAGGGTTGTAGGGATATGTATATGCAGTAACCCGAATGTTGTTCGGAGTCCCGGATGAGATCCCGGACGTCACGAGGAGTTCCGGAATGGTCCGGAGGTAAAGATTTATATATGGGAAGTCCTGTTTCGGGCATCGGGACAAGTTTCGGGGTTATCGGTATTGTACCGGGACCACCGGAAGGGTCCCGGGGGTCCACCGGGTGGGTCCACCTGTCCCGGGGGGCCACATGGGCTGTAAGGGGGTGCGCCTTGGCCTAATGGGCCAAGGGCACCAGCCCCACATAGGCCCATGCGCCTAGGGTTTAAGGGGGAAAGAGTCCTAGGAGGGTAAGGCACCTCCTAGGTGCCTTGGGGGGGAGGGAAACCCCCCTTGGCCGCCGCACCCCCTAGGAGATTGGATCTCCTAGGGCCGGCCACCCCCCTGGCACCCCTATATATAGTGGGGGAGAGGAGGGACTTCATACCTGAACGCCCTGGCCTTTGGTTGCCTCCTTCTCCCTCCCCAACACCTCCTCCACCTCCATAGTGCTTAGCGAAGCTCTGCCGGAGTGCTGCAGCTCCATCAACACCACGCCGTCGTGCTGCTGCTGGTGCCATCTCCCTCAACCTCTCCTCCCTCCCTTGCTGGATCAATAAGGAGGAGACGTGGCTGTTCCGTACGTGTGTTGAACGCGGAGGTGCCATCCGTTCGGCGCTGGTCATCGGTGATTTGGATCACGTCGAGTACGACTACATCATCACCGTTCTTTTGAACGCTTCCGTGCGCGATCTACAAAGGTATGTAGATGCATCTAATCACTCGTTGCTAGATGAACTCCTAGATGATCTTGGTGAAACGAGTAGGAAAATTTTTGTTTTCTGCAACGTTCCCCAACAGTGGCATCATGAGCTAGGTCTATGCGTAGTTCTTCTTGCGCGAGTAGAACACAATTTGTTGTGGGCGTAGATTTGTCAACTTTCTTGCCGTTACTAGTCCTTTCTTGCTTCAGCGGTATTGTGGGATGAAGCGGCCCGGACCAACCTTACACGTACGCTTACGTGAGACCGGTTCCACCGACTAACATGCACTAGTTGCATAAGGTGGCTGGCGGGTGTCTGTCTCTCCTACTTTAGTTGGAGCGGAATCGATGAACAGGGTCCTTATGAAGGGTAAATAGAAGTTGACAAATCACGTTGTGGCTTTAACGTAGGTAAGAAAACGTTCTTGCTAGAACCCTAATTCAGCCACGTAAAACATGCAACAACAATTAGAGGACGTCTAACTTGTTTTTGCAGCAAGTGGTTTGTGATATGATATGGCCAAAGTTGTGATGAATGATGAATGATCTATATGTGATGTATGAGATGTTCATGCTATTGTAATAGGAATCACGACTTGCATGTCGATGAGTATGACAACCGGCAGGAGCCATAGGAGTTGTCTTTATTCTTTTATATGACCTGCGTGTCATCAAGAAACGCCATGTAAATTACTTTACTTTATTGCTAAACGCGTTAGCCATAGTAGTAGAAGTAATAGTTGGCGAGCAACTTCATGGAGACACGATGATGGAGATCATGATGATGGAGATCATGGTGTCAAGCCGGTGACAAGATGATCATGGAGCCCCAAGATGGAGATCAAAGGAGCTATGTGATATTGGCCATATCATGTCACGTTTATTATTTGTTTGCATGTGATGTTTATCATGTTTTGCATCTTGTTTACTTAGAACGACGGTAGTAAATAAGGTGATCCCTCATACTAATTTCAAGAAGTGTTCCCCCTAACTATGCACCGTTGCGACAGTTCGCTGTTTCAAAACACCACGTGATGATCGGGTGTTTTATTCAGACGTTCACATACAACGGGTGTAAGACAGATTTACACATGCAAACACTTAGGTTGACTTGACGAGCCTAGCATGTACAGACATGGCCTCGGAACACAGAAGACCGAAAGGTCGAGCATGAGTCGTATAGTAGATACGATCAACATGAAGATGTTCACCGACGTTGACTAGTCCGTCTCACGTGATGATCGGACACGGTCTAGTTAAACTCGGATCATGTAATACTTAGATGACTGGAGGGATGTCTAATCTAAGTGGGAGTTCACTAATAATTTGATTAGTTGAACTTAATTATCATGAACTTAGTCTAAAATCTTTGCAATATGTCTTGTAGATCAAATGGCCAACGTAGTCCTCAACTTCAACGCATTCCTAGAGAAAACTAAGCTGAAAGACGATGGCAGCAACTATACGGACTGGGTCCGGAACCT
The DNA here is from genome assembly GCF_002162155.2 of Triticum dicoccoides. NCBI lineage: Eukaryota > Viridiplantae > Streptophyta > Magnoliopsida > Poales > Poaceae > Triticum > Triticum dicoccoides. Next base: position 575,395,194 of record NC_041385.1, on the reverse strand, counting down.
GAGGATCATCCTCATAGCTGCCAAGAAAGATTATGTCCTACAAGCACCGCTTGGTGACGCACCCGTTCTCCCTGCAGAACAAGATGTTATGAACGCTTGGCAGGCACGTTTCGATGACTACTCCCTCGTTCAGTGCGGCATGCTTTACAGCCTAGAGCCGGGGCTCCAAAAGCGTTTTGAGAGACATGGAGCATATGAGATGTTCGAAGAGATGAAAATGGTTTTCCAAGCTCATGCCCGGGTCGAGAGATATGAAGTCTCCGACAAATTCTTCAGCTGTAAGATGGAGGAAAACAGTTCTGTCAGTGAGCACATACTCACTATGTCTGGGTTGCATAACCGCTTGACTCAGCTGGGAGTTAATCTCCCGGATGATGCGGTCATTGGCAGAATCCTCCAGTCGCTTCCACCAAGCTACAAGAGCTTTGTGATGAACTTCAATATGCAGGGGATGGAAAAGACCATTCCTGAAGTATTTGCTATGCTGAAATCAGCAGAGATAGAAGTCAGAAAGGAACATCAAGTGTTGATGGTCAATAAAACCACTAAGTTCAAGAAAGGCAAGGGTAAAAAGAACTTCAAGAAGGACGGCAAGGAGGTTGCCGCGCCCGGCAAGCAAGCTGCTGGGAAGAAGCCAAAGAATGGACCCAAGCCCGAGACTGAGTGCTTTTATTGCAAGGGAAGCGGTCACTGGAAGCGGAACTGCCCTAAGTACTTAGCGGATAAGAAGGCCGGCAAAACAAAAGGTATATGTGATAATTGATGTGTACCTTACTAGTGCCCGTAGTAGCTCCTGGGTATTTGATACCGGTGCAGTTGCTCACATTTGTAACTCAAAGCAGGGGCTGCGGAATAAGCGGAAACTGGCAAAGGACGAGGTGACGATGCGCGTCGGGAATGGTTCCAAGGTCAATGTGATCGCCGTCGGCACGCTACCTCTGCATCTCCCTTCGGGATTAGTTTTAAACCTTAATAATTGTTGTTTAGTGCCAGCTTTGAGCATGAACATTGTATCAGGATCTCGTTTAATTCGAGATGGCTACTCTTTTAAATCTGAGAATAATGGTTGTTCCATTTTTATGAGAGATATGTTTTATGGTCATGCTCCTATGGTGAATCGTTTATTCTTTATGAATCTCGAACGTGATGCTACACATGTTCATAATGTGAGTGCCAAAAGAAGTAAGGTTGATAATGATAGTCCCACATACCTGTGGCACTGCCGCCTTGGTCACATAAGTGTCAAACGCATGAAGAAGCTCCATGCTGATGGACTTTTAGAGTCTCTTGATTATGAATCATTTGACACATGCGAACCATGCCTTATGGGTAAAATGACCAAGACTCCGTTCTCAGGAACAATGGAGCGAGCAACCGACTTATTGGAAATCATACATACTGATGTGTGCGGTCCAATGAGTATTGAGGCTCGCGGTGGCTATCGTTATGTTCTCACCCTCACTGATGATTTAAGTAGGTATGTGTATATCTACTTAATGAAACACAAGTCTGAAACCTTTGAAAAGTTCAAGGAATTTCAGAGTGAGGTTGAAAATCAACGTGACAGGAAAATCAAGTTTCTACGATCAGATCGTGGAGGAGAATACTTGAGTCACGAGTTTGGGGCACACTTAAGAAAATGTGGAATAGTTTCACAACTCACGCCGCCTGGAACACCTCAGCGTAATGGTGTGTCCGAACGTCGTAATCGCACTCTGTTAGATATGGTGCGATCTATGATGTCTCTTACCGATTTACCGCTTTCTTTTTGGGGCTATGCTTTAGAGACTGCCGCATTCACTTTAAATAGGGCTCCGTCGAAATCCGTTGAGATGACACTGTATGAATTGTGGTTTGGGAAGAAACCTAAGCTGTCGTTTCTAAAAGTTTGGGGATGCGATGCTTATGTCAAGAAACTTCAACCTGAAAAGCTCGAACCCAAATCGGAAAAATGCGTCTTCATAGGATACCCAAAAGAAACTATTGGGTACACCTTCTACCTCAGATCCGAAGGCAAGATCTTTGTTGCCAAGAATGGGTCCTTTCTGGAGAAAGAGTTTCTCTCGAAAGAAGTAAGTGGGAGGAAAGTAGAGCTTGATGAAGTATTACCTCTTGAACCGGAAAAAGGCGCAACTCAAGAAAATGTTCCTGAGGTGCCTGCACCGACTAGAGAGGAAGTTAATGACAGTGATCAAGATACTTCTGATCAAGCCCCTACTGAAATTCGAAGGTCCACAAGGACACGTTCCGCACCAGAGTGGTACGGCAACCCTGTCTTGGAAATCATGCTGTTAGACAACGGTGAACCTTCGAACTATGAAGAAGCGATGGCGGGCCCGGATTCCGACAAATGGTTGGAAGCCATGAAATCCGAGATAGGATCCATGTATGAAAACAAAGTATGGACTTTGACTGACTTGCCCGTTGAGCGGCGAGCCATAGAAAATAAATGGATCTTTAAGAAGAAGACAGACGCGGATGGTAATGTGACCATCTATAAAGCTCGGCTTGTCGCTAAGGGTTATCGACAAGTTCAAGGGGTTGACTACGATGAGACTTTCTCACCGGTAGCGAAGTTGAAGTCCGTCCGAATCATGTTAGCAATTGCCGCATTCTATGATTATGAAATATGGCAAATGGACGTCAAAACGGCATTCCTTAATGGTTTCCTTAAGGAAGAATTGTATATGATACAGCCGGAAGGTTTTGTCGATCCTAAGAATGCTGACAAAGTGTGCAAGCTCCAACGCTCGATTTATGGGCTGGTGCAAGCATCTCGGAGTTGGAACATTCGCTTTGATGAGATGATCAAAGCGTTTGGGTTTACACAGACTTATGGAGAAGCCTGCGTTTACAAGAAAGTGAGTGGGAGCTTTGTAGCATTTCTCATATTATATGTAGATGACATACTTTTGATGGGAAATGATATAGAACTCTTGGACAACATCAAGGCCTACTTGAATAAAAGTTTTTCAATGAAGGACCTTGGAGAAGCTACTTATATATTAGGCATCAAAATCTATAGAGATAGATCAAGATGCCTCATAGGTCTTTCACAAAGCACATACCTTGATAAGATATTGAAGAAGTTCAATATGGATCAATCCAAGAAGGGGTTCTTGCCTGTGTTACAAGGTGTGAAATTGAGCTCAGCTCAATGTCCGACCACGGCAGAAGATATAGAAGAGATGAGCGTCATCCCCTATGCCTCAGCCATAGGTTCTATTATGTATGCCATGCTGTGTACCAGACCTGATGTTAACCTTGCCGTCAGTTTGGTAGGAAGGTACCAAAGTAATCCCGGCAAGGAACACTGGACAGCGGTCAAGAATATCCTGAAGTACCTGAAAAGGACTAAGGAAATGTTTCTCGTTTATGGAGGTGACGAAGAGCTCGTCGTAAAGGGTTACGTCGACGCTAGCTTCGACACAGATCTGGATGACTCTAAGTCACAAACCGGATACGTGTATATTTTGAATGGTGGGGCAGTAAGCTGGTGCAGTTGCAAACAAAGCGTCGTGGCGGGATCTACATGTGAAGCGGAGTACATGGCAGCCTCGGAGGCAGCACATGAAGCAATATGGGTGAAGGAGTTCATCACCGACCTAGGAGTCATACCCAATGCGTCGGGGCCGATCAAGCTCTTCTGTGACAACACTGGAGCTATTGCACTTGCCAAGGAGCCCAGGTTTCACAAGAAGACAAGGCACATCAAGCGTCGCTTCAACTCCATTCGTGAAAATGTTCAAGATGGAGACATAGAGATTTGTAAAGTACATACGGACCTGAATATAGCAGACCCGTTGACTAAACCTCTCCCTAGAGCAAAACATGATCAACACCAGAATTCCATGGGTGTTCGATTCATCACAATGTAACTAGATTATTGACTATAGTGCAAGTGGGAGACTGTTGGAAATATGCCCTAGAGGCAATAATAAAAGCATTATTATTATATTTCCTTGTTCATGATAATTGTCTTTATTCATGCTATAATTGTGTTATCCGGAAATCGTAATACATGTGTGAATAACAGACACCGACATGTCCCTAGTGAGCCTCTAGTTGACTAGCTCGTTGATCAACAGATAGTCATGGTTTCCTGACTATGGACACTGGATGTCATTGATAACGAGATCACATCATTGGGAGAATGATGTGATGGACAAGACCCAATCCTAAACATAGCACAAGATCGTATAGTTCATTTGCTAGAGTTTTCCAATGTCAAGTATCTTTTCCTTAGACCATGAGATCGTGTAACTCCCGGATACCGTAGGAGTGCTTTGGGTATGCCAAACGTCACAACGTAACTAGGTGACTATAAAGGTAGACTACGGGTATCTCTGAAAGTGTCTGTTGGGTGACATGGATCAAGACTGGGATTTGTCACTCCGTATGACGGAGAGGTATCACTGGGCCCACTCGGTAATGCATCATCATAATGAGCTCAGAGTGACCAAGTGTCTGGTCACGGGATCATGCATTACGGTACGAGTAAAGTGACTTGCCGGTAACGAGATTGAACGAGGTATTGGGATACCGACGATCGAATCTCGGGCAAGTAACATATCGATAGACAAAGGGAATAGCGTACGGGGTTGATAGAATCCTCGACATCATGGTTCATCCGATGAGATCATCGTGGAGCATGTGGGAGCCAACATGGGTATCCAGATCCCGCTGTTGGTTATTGACCAGAGAGTCGTCTCGGTCATGTCTGCTTGTCTCCCGAACCCGTAGGGTCTACACACTTAAGGTTCGGTTACGCTAGGGTTGTAGGGATATGTATATGCAGTAACCCGAATGTTGTTCGGAGTCCCGTATGAGATCCCGGACGTCACGAGGAGTTCCGGAATGGTCCGGAGGTAAAGATTTATATATGGGAAGTCCTGTTTCGGGCATCGGGACAAGTTTCGGGGTTATCGGTATTGTACCGGGACCACCGGAGGGGTCCCGGGGGCCCACCGGGTGGGGCCACCCATCCCCGGGGGCCACATGGGCTGTAGGGGGTGCGCCTTGGCCTGCTTGGGCCAAGGGCACCAGCCCCACAAGGCCCATGCGCCTAGGGTTTCCAAGGGGGAGGAGTCCTACTAGTGGACACAAGGACACGTTCCGCACCAGAGTGGTACGGCAACCCTGTCTTGGAAATCATGTTGTTAGACAACGGTGAACCTTCGAACTATGAAGAAGCGATGGCGGGCCCGGATTCCGACAAATGGCTAGAAGCCATGAAATCCGAGATAGGATCCATGTATGAAAACGAAGTATGGACTTTGACTGACTTGCCCGTTGAACGGCGAGCCATAGAAAATAAATGGATCTTTAAGAAGAAGACAGACGCGGATGGTAATGTGACCATCTATAAAGCTCGGCTTGTCGCTAAGGGTTATCGACAAGTTCAAGGGGTTGACTACGATGAGACTTTCTCACCGGTAGCGAAGCTGAAGTCCGTCCGAATCATGTTAGCAATTGCCGCATTCTATGATTACGAAATATGGCAAATGGACGTCAAAACGGCATTCCTTAATGGTTTCCTTAAGGAAGAATTGTATATGATGCAGCCGGAAGGTTTTGTCGATCCTAAGAATGCTGACAAAGTGTGCAAGCTCCAACGCTCGATTTATGGGCTGGTGCAAGCATCTCGGAGTTGGAACATTCGCTTTGATGAGATGATCAAAGCATTTGGATTTACACATACTTATGGAGAAGCCTGCGTTTACAAGAAAGTGAGTGGGAGCTCTGTAGCATTTCTCATATTATATGTAGATGACATACTTTTGATGGGAAATGATATAGAACTCTTGGACAGCATCAAGGCCTACTTGAATAAAAGTTTTTCAATGAAGGACCTTGGAGAAGCTGCTTATATATTAGGCATCAAAATCTATAGAGATAGATCAAGACGCCTCATAGGTCTTTCACAAAGCACATACCTTGATAAGATATTGAAGAAGTTCAATATGGATCAATCCAAGAAGGGGTTCTTGCCTGTGTTGCAAGGTATGAAATTGAGCTCAGCTCAATGTCCGACCACGGCAGAAGATATAGAAGAGATGAGCGTCATCCCCTATGCCTCAGCCATAGGTTCTATTATGTATGCCATGCTGTGTACCAGACCTGATGTTAACCTTGCCGTCAGTTTGGTAGGAAGGTACCAAAGTAATCCCGGCAAGGAACACTGGACAGCGGTCAAGAATATTCTGAGGTACCTGAAAAGGACTAAGGAAATGTTTCTCGTTTATGGAGGTGACGAAGAGCTCGTCGTAAAGGGTTACGTCGACGCTAGCTTCGACACAGATCTGGATGACTCTAAGTCACAAACCGGATACGTGTATATTTTGAATGGTGGGGCAGTAAGCTGGTGCAGTTGCAAGCAAAGCGTCGTGGCGGGATCTACATGTGAAGCGGAGTACATGGCAGCCTCGGAGGCAGCACATGAAGCAATATGGGTGAAGGAGTTCATCACCGACCTAGGAGTCATACCCAATGCGTCGGGGCCGATCAAGCTCTTCTGTGACAACACTGGAGCTATTGCACTTGCCAAGGAGCCCAGGTTTCACAAGAAGACAAGGCACATCAAGCGTCGCTTCAACTCCATTCGTGAAAATGTTCAAGATGGAGACATAGAGATTTGTAAAGTACATACGGACCTGAATGTAGCAGATCCATTGACTAAACCTCTCCCTAGAGAAAAACATGATCAACACCAGAATTCTATGGGTGTTCGATTCATCACAATGTAACTAGATTATTGACTCTAGTGCAAGTGGGAGACTGTTGGAAATATGCCCTAGAGGCAATAATAAAAGCATTATTATTATATTTCCTTGTTCATGATAATTGTCTTTATTCATGCTATAATTGTGTTATCCGGAAATCGTAATACATGTGTGAATAACAGACACCGACATGTCCCTATTGAGCCTCTAGTTGACTAGCTCGTTGATCAACAGATAGTCATGGTTTCCTGACTATGGACACTGGATGTCATTGATAACGAGATCACATCATTGGGAGAATGATGTGATGGACAAGACCCAATCCTAAACATAGCACAAGATCGTATAGTTCGTTTGCTAGAGTTTTCCAATGTCAAGTATCTTTTCCTTAGACCATGAGATCGTGTAACTCCCGGATACCGTAAGAGTGCTTTGGGTATGCCAAGTCACAACGTAACTGGGTGACTATAAAGGTAGACTACGGGTATCTCCGAAAGTGTCTGTTGGGTGACATGGATCAAGACTGGGATTTGTCACTCCGTATGACGGAGAGGTATCACTGGGCCCACTCGGTAATGCATCATCATAATGAGCTCAGAGTGACCAAGTGTCTGGTCACGGGATCATGCATTATGGTACGAGTAAAGTGACTTGCCAGTAACGAGATTGAACGAGGTATTGGGATATCGACGATCGAATCTCGGGCAAGTAACATATCGATAGACAAAGGGAATAGCGTACGGGATTGATTAAATCCTCGACATCGTGGTTCATCCGATGAGATCATCGTGGAGCATGTGGGAGCCAACATGGGTATCCAGATCCCGCTGTTGGTTATTGACCGGAGAGTCGTCTCGGTCATGTCTGCTTGTCTCCCGAACCCGTAGGTTCTACACACTTAAGGTTCGGTGACGCTAGGGTTATGAAGATATGTATATGCAGAAACCCGAATGTTGTTCGGAGTCCCGGATGAGATCCCGGACGTCACGAGGAGTTCCGGAATGGTCCGGAGGTAAAGAATTATATATAGGAAGTGCTATTTCGGGCATCGGGACAAGTTTCGGGGTTATCGGTATTGTACCGGGACCACCGGAAGGGTCCCGGGGGTCCACCGGGTGGGGCCACCTGTCTCGGGGGGCCACATGGGCTGTAGGGGGTGCGCCTTGGCCTAGATGGGCCAAGGGCACCAGCCCCTATAGGCCCATGCGCCTAGGGTTTCCACCATGGAAGAGTCCATGTGGTGGAAGGCACCCCTAGGTGCCTTGGGGGGGAGGGAAACCTCCCCTTGGCCGCCCCCCTGGCACCCCTATATATAGTGGGGGGGAGAGGAGGGATTTTACACCAGCCCCTGGCGCCTCCACCTCCCCCCGTTACGTCTCTCCCTCGTAGTCTCGGCGAAGCCCTGCTGCTGTGACGCCCTGCATCCACCACCACGCCGTCGTGCTGCTGGATCTTCATCAACCTCTCCTTCCCCCTTGCTGGATCAAGAAGGAGGAGACGTCTCCCGTCCCGTACGTGTGTTGAACGTGGAGGTGCCGTCCGTTCGGCGCTGGTCATCGGTGATTTGGATCACGTCGAGTACGACTACATCATCACCGTTCCTTTGAACGCTTCCGTGCGCGATCTACAAAGGTATGTAGATGCATCTAATCACTCGTTGCTAGATGAACTCCTAGATGATCTTGGTGAAACGAGTAGGAAATTTTTTGTTTTCTGCAACGTTCCCCAACAAACCCATCATCTAATAGCTACTACACATTGCATTCCCTTAGGCCCAAATATGGTGAAATGTCATGTAGTCGACGTTCACATGACACCACTAAGGGAATCACAACATTCATACTATCAAAATATCGAACACATATCAAGTTCACATGATTACTTGCAACAAGATTTCTCTCGTGACCTCAAGAACAAAAGTAACCACTCACAAATAATAATCATGCTCAAGATCAGAGGGGTATTAAATAGCATAATGGACTAAAGATATAATCTTCCACCAAATAAACCATATAGTAATCAACTACAAGGTGTAATCAACACTACTAGTCACCCGCAAGTACCAATCTATAGTTCCAGTACAAAGATTTAACACAAGAGATGAACTAGGGTTTGAGAGGAGATGGTGTTGTTGAAGATGTTGATGGAGATTGCCCTCCCCAAGATGGGAGAGTTGCTGGTGATGATGGCGACGATGATTTCCCCCTCTGGGAGGGAAGTTCCCCCGGCGGAATCGCTTCGCCGGAGGACAAAAGTGCTCCTGCCCAAGTTCCGCCTCGAGACGGCGGCGCTTCGTCCCGAAAGTCCTCTCCTGATTTTATCTAGGTCAAAATGACGTATATACCAGAAGATGGGCACCAGAGGTGGGCCGAGGAGGGCACAACCCACCAGGGCGTGCCTGGGCTCCCTGGCACGCCCAGGTGGGTTGTGCCCACCTAGTGGGCCCCCTCTGGTACTTATTTGCTCCAGTAATTCTCATTTATTCCATAAGAATTCCCCATGAAGTTTCAGCTCATTTGGAGTTGTGTGGAATAGGTAGCCTGATGTAGCTTTTTCAGGTCCATATTTCCAACTGCCATAGTTCTCCCTCTTTGTGTGAACCTTGCATATTATGAGAGAAAAGGCATTAGAATTACTTCAAAAAACATTATTATGCATAAAACATAAATAACAGCAGGAAAACATGATGCAAAATGGATGCATCAACTCCCCCAAGCTTAGACCTCGCTTGTCCTCAAGCGAAAACCGAAATCAAAAACATGTCCACATGCTTAGAGAGAGAGGTGTCGATAAAAACAAAATATGGACATAGAAGCATCATGTATATTATTATAACAGCAACAAACTTTAATATGAAACTTTACCCTAGAACTTTTATCATAGACTTCTCATGAACAAGTAACAATTCATCACAACATCAAAGTATAAAGCATTAACCCTATTGAAAACCAACAAACTATGTTCTTAGTCAACTTTGCAACTACAATTCATCATCTTTTCAGGAAGGGTCACATATCGGAGCCTTTTTGGCAAGTCCACATACTCAACCATCATATATTCTTCTATGATTGCCAACACACCGCATACACATGAGCAAAACATTTCAATCGGACACATAGACATATAGGGGCTTATAGTTTCACCTCCCAACATACTCACCTCGAGGGTGATGTCAACAATAATAACTCATGCTACCCATATCCAACTGGATATATGTGCCTAGATCTTTCCTCAACACATGATGCTTGCCAAAAGAGAAAATAAAGAAGGAATAGAGAGGAGAACTTTGAGTCTTGCATAAAAGTAAATACATAAAAGTAAAAGATAGGCCCTTCATAGAGGGAAGCAGAGGTTGCCATGCACTTTTTGTTTGTATCCTCAATCCCTTAGTGCAAAAGAACATCACGTTATATTGCCCCTTATGATAGAAACCTTTATTATGTAGTCTATCACTTTTATTCTTTGCCATCACAAGTTCGTACAACACTCAATTTTCTCTTACACTAAATGATCTAACACTTTTAGAAGCAATTTTTATTGCCTTATTGCACCGATGACAACTTACTCGAAGGATCTTACTCAATCCTTAGGTAGGTACAGTGGACTCTTCTGAATAAGATTT
>NC_041385.1:575325363-575384550 GCF_002162155.2 Triticum dicoccoides | reverse complement strand
CTTCTAAGTGAATATGAACAAACATAAATCATTATGTTGTATTCCTTGTCCAACGTCAACAATTTTGGCATATAATATTTTGATGGGGGCTCACAATCACAAAATATTTCCAAGATAGTATATTTGCATGTGAATCTTCTCTTCCCTTATTAATTCTTTCATAAATTGCATCATTGACCAATGCTATGTTTGTCAATCTACAATAAAATTTTCTACTTCTACTCTTCCATATGTGATGTCATTACTTATCATAAGATTAGCATATGATATTTTTCATTTATTTACTTTCTTTCTATTAAACATGAAAGTAAAGAAAACAAAACTCAAACTAAACTTTCTTATATATCTCGCACACGATTACAAAGATAGATCACTGCTGCTTCTTGAGCTTGCGTTGGTTTTTCCCTTGAAGAGGAAAGGGTGATGCAGCAAAGTAGAGATAAGTATTTCCCTCAGTTAGAGAACCAAGGTATCAATCCAGTAGGAGACAACGCACAAATCACCAATACCTGCACAAACAATCAAACATCTTGCACCCAACGCGATAAAGGGGTTGTCAATACCTTCACTATCACTTGCAAAAGTGAGATCCGATAGAGATAGATGAAACTAAACAAAAGATAAAGTAAATATTTTTGGTATTTTTTGGTTTGTAGATCTGAAAATAAAAGATTGCAAAATAGTAGATCGGAAACTAATATGATGGAAAATAGTAGATCAGAAACTTATATGGTGTAAAATAGACCCGGGGGCCATAGGTTTCACTAAAGGCTTCTCTCAAGATAGCAAATAATACGGTGGGTGAACAAATTACTGTCGAGCAATTGATAGAAAAGCACAGAGTTATGATGATATCTAAGGGAGTTTGCTACCTCTTGAGCTTGCATTGGTTTTTCCCTTGAAGAGGAAAGGGTGATGCAGCAAAGTAGAGTAAGTATTTTCCTCTGCTTTTGAGAACCAAGGTGTCAATCCAGTAGGATACAACGCAACAAGCCACTGAATACCTGCACAAACAAACACCAACTTGAACCCAACACGATAAAGGGGTTGTCAATCCCTTCATGGTTATTTGCAAAGTGAGATCTGATAGAGATGGATAAACGGTAAAGTATTTTTTTTGGTATTTTTGGTTTATGGAACGGAAAGTAAAAGATTGAAAAGAAAGTAATAGGAAACTAAAATTGTAGATCAGAAACTTATATGATGGAAAATAGAAGATTATATGATGGAAAATAGAAGATTATATGATGAAAAATAGACCCGGGGGCCATAGATTTCACTAGAGGCTTCTCTCAAGATAGAAATTATTACGGCGGGTGAACAAATTACTGCCAAGCAATTGATAGAAAAGCGCAAAGTTATGACGATATCTAAGGAAATGATCATGAATATAGGCATACATCCGTATCAAGTAGATCGAAACGATTCTGCATCTACTACTATTACTCCACACATCGACCGCTATCCAACATGCATCTAGAGTATTAAGTTCATAAGAACAGAGGCAAGATGACATGATGTAGAGGAATTAACTCAAACAATATGATGAAAACCTCATCTTTTTATCCTCGATGGCAACAATACAATACATGTCGGTTCCACTTCTATCACTAGGATCGAGCACCACAAGATTGAACCCAAAGCTAAGCACTTCTCCCATTGCAAGAAAAACCAATCTAGTTGGCCAAACCAAATTGATAGTTCGAAGAGACTTAAGATATCAAATCATGCATATACGAATTCAGAGGAGATTCAAATAATATTCATAGATAAGTTGATCATAAATCCACAATTCATCGGATCTCGGCAAACACACCGCAAAATATTATTACATCGAATATCTCTAAGAATATTGAGGAGAACTTGGTATTGAGAATCAAAGAGAGAGAAGAATCCATCTACCTACTAGCTATGGACCCGTAGGTCTGTGGTAAACTACTCACGCTTCATCGGAGAGGCAATGGTGTTGATGTAGAAGCCCTCCGTGATCGAATCCCCCTCCGGCAGTATGCTGGAAAAGGCCCCTAGATGGGATCTCACGGGTACAAAAGGTTGCAGCGGTGGAAAAGGGGTTTCGTGGCTCGCCTGGAAGGTTTTGGGATATTTGAGAATATATAGGCGGAAGAAATAGGTCGGTGATGGCCCACAAGTATAGGGGATAAGTTGTAGCCTCTTTCGGTAAGTAAGAATGTCGAACCCAACGAGGAGCTAAAGGTAGAACAAATATTCCATGAAGTTCTATCGACCACCGATACAACTCTATGCACACATAACGTTCGCTTTACATAGAACAAGTATGAAACTAGAAGTACTTTGTAGGTGTGATAGGCTAGGTTTGCAAGATAATAAAGAGCATGTAAATATAAACTAGGGGCTGTTTAGATAAAGACACAACTAAGTTAGTTTTAGTAGAGAGCTTTTTGTCACGAGAAAGTTATTTGTCCCTAGGATTTCAATAACTAGACCGGTAATCATTATTGCAATTTTATATGAGGGAGAGGCATAAGCTAACATACTTTCTCTTCTTGGATCATATGCACTTATGATTGGAACTCTAGCAAACATCCGTAACTACTAAAGATCATTAAGGTAAAACCCAACCATAGCATTAAAGTATCAAGTCCTCTTTATTCCCATATGCCATAACCCACTTATCTGTGTTTGTGTTTCTATCACTCACGCAACGCAGACAATAAGCAAACCATGAACATATTGCAAAACCTATAGCGGGGATCCCTCACGCTTGCGCAATACGGAGATCACCATAGGACATCACCAATAATAAAACATGCAACTCAAACCAATCACGGTCATCAATTAACCCATAGGACAAAACGGATCTACTCAAACATCATAGGATAGCCATAAATCATTGGGAAATAATATATAGCGTTGAGCACCATGTTCAAGTAGAGATTACAATGGGTAGAAGGGGTGTTACACTGCTGCATAGAGGGGGAGAGAGTTGGTGATGACGGCAGCGAAGTTGTTTGTGTAGACCCCCATCACGATGATGGCCCCGGCGGTGTTCCGGTGCCACCGGGAGAGAGGGGGAGAGAGCCCCCTCCTTCTTCTTCTTCCTTGCCCCCCTAGATGGGAGAAGGGTTTCCCCTCTGGTCCATGGCCTCCATGGCAGCAGAGGGGCGAGAGCCCCTCCGAGATTGGATCTCTCTCTCTCTCTGTTTCCTTCTGTTTCTGCGTTCCCAGATTCTGCCCTTTCACCGTTTCTTAAATTCCCGGAGATCCGTAACTCCGATTGGGCTGAAATTTTAACACGATTTTATCTGGATATTAGCTTTCTTGCGGCAAAAGAAGGGCACCAACTGCCTTACGGAGTGGCCACAAGGGCCCAGGACACGCTCCTCACCCTTGTGGGCCCCTCGGGTATTGTCTCGTGTTGATTCCACTTCCCAAAATTCACATATATTCCAAAAAAAATCTCCGTAAGTTTTTATCCCATTTGGACTCTGTTTGATATGGATTTTTTGCGAAACAAAAAACATGCAACAAACAGGAACTGGCATTGGGCACTGGATCAATATGTTAGTCCCAAAAATAGTATAAAAAGTTGCCAAAAGTATGTAAAAGTTGTAGAATATTGGCATGGAACAATAAAAAATTGTAGATACGAAGGAGACATATCAGCATCCCCAAGCTTAATTCCTACTCGTCCTCGAGTAGGTAAATGATAAAAAATAATAATTTTTGATGTGGATTGCTGCCTAGCATAATCTTGATCATATATCTAATCATGGCATGAATACTGAGACACGAGTGATTCAAAGCAATAGTCTATCATTTGACATTAAGACAATAATACTTCAAGCATACTAACAAAGCAATCATGTCTTTTCAAAATAACATGGCCAAAGAAAGTTATCCCTACAAAATCATATGGTCTGGCTATGCTCCATTTTCACCACACAAAGTATTTAGATCATGCACAACCCCGGTTTTAGCCAAGCAATTGTTTCATACTTTAGTATTCTCAAACTTTTTCAACTTTCACACAATACATGAGCGTGAGCCATGGACATAGCACTATAGGTGGAATAGAATATGGTGGTTGGGGAGAAGACAAAAAGAAGGAGATAGTCACACATCAAATAGGCATATCAATGGGCGATGGAGATGTCCATCAATCGATATCGATGCAAGTGAGTAGGGGTTGCCATGCAACAGATGCACTAGAGCTATAAGTGTATGAAAGCTCAAACTAAAAACTAAGTGGGTGTGCATCCAACTTGCTTGCTCATGAAGACCTCGAGCATTTGAGGAAGCCCATCATCGGAATATACAAGCCAAGTTCTATAATGAAAATTCCCACTAGTATATGAAAGTGATAACTCAAGAGACTCTCTATATGAAGAACATGGTTCTACTCTGAAGCACAAGTGTAGTAATAGGATAGTAGCATTGCCCCTTCTCTCCTTTTCTCTCATTTTTACTTTTTTTTGTTTTTTGGTGGGCTTCTTTGGCCTCTCTTTTTATTTGGGCTTTTTTGGCCTCTTTTTTTAAAGTCCGGAGACTCATCCCAACTTGTGAGGGAATCATAGCTTCCATCATCCTTTCCTCATTGGGAAAATGCTCTAATAATGATGATCATCACACTTTTATTTACTTACAACTCAATATTACAACTCGATACTAGAACAAAGATATGACTCTATATGAAAGCCCCCGGCGGTGTACCGGGATGTGCAATGATCTAGTGTAGCAATGACAACAAAAAACGGACAAGCCATGAGAACATCATGCTAGCTATCTTACGATCATGCAAAGCAATATGAGAATGAATGCACAAGTCATGTATATGATGATGATGGAAGTTGCATGGCAATATTTCTCAGAATGGCTATGGAAATGCCATGATAGGTAGGTATGGTGGCTGTTTTGAGGAAGATATAAGGAGGCTTATGTGTGACAGAGCGTATCATATCACGGGGTTTGGATGCACCGGCGAAGTTTTCACCGACTCTTGAGGTGAGAAAGGGCAAGGCATGGTACCGAAGAGGCTATCAATGATGGAAGGGTGAGAGTGCATATAATCCATGGACTCCATATTAGTCATAAAGAACTCACATACTTATTGCAAAAATTTATTAGCCATCAAAACAAAGTACTACACGCATGCTCCTAGGGGAAGGGTTGGTAGGAGTTAACCATCGCGTGATCCCGACCTCCACACAAAGGATGGCAATCAAAGAATAAATCATGCTCCGACTTCATCACATAACGGTTCACCTTACGTGCATGCTACGGGAATCACAAACTTTAACACAAGTATTTCTACCAATCCACAGTTACTCACTAACATGACTCTAATACCACCATCTTTATATCGCAAAACTATTGCAAGGGATCAAACATATCATATTCAGTGATCTACAAGTTTTATGTAGGATTTTATGACTAACCATGTGAATGACCAATTCCTGTCAACTCTCTAAATAGATATAAGTGAAGCATGATAGTTTAACTCTTTCTACAAAAGATATGCCCACACTCTAACAAATATAAGTGAAGCAAAAGAGCATTCTAAAAATGGCGGTTTTCTATGTGAAGAGAAACAGGCAATCCAAACTTCAAATGATATAAGCGAAGCACATGAAGCATTCTATAAAGCCATACTCAAAAGATATAAGTGAAGTGCATGAAGCATTCTATAAACCAACCAAGGACTATCTCATACCAGCATGGTGCATTTATTAAAGGAGAAAAGTAAAAATCAAACGACGCTCCAAGATTTACGCATATCATGTGACGAATAAAAATATAGCTCCAAGTAAAATTACTGATGATCGTTAGAAGAAAGAGGGGATGCCTTCCGGGGCATCCCCAAGCTTAGTTGCTTGGGAGTCCTTGAATATTACCTTGGGGTGCCTCGGGCATCCCCAAACTTAGGCTCTTGCCACTCCTTATTCCTTCATCCATCGTGATCTTACCCAAAACTTGAAAACTTCAATCACATAAAACTTAACAAAACCCTCGTGAGATCCATTAGTATAATAAAACAAACCACCACTTTAAGTATAGTTGCAAAATCATTCATATTTTAGTTTTTCATTGTAGCAACTGTATTATAACTTCTCCATGGCTTATACCACCGATAAAATCTATAGTTTCATCAAAACGAGCAAAACAATGCATCAAAAAACAGAATCTGTCTTAAATAGGACAATCTGTAGTAATCTGAACATCTACCATACTTCTATAACCCCCAAAATTCTGAAAAATTAGGACAAAATAAACAATTCGTATAGAAGTATTGTGCAAAAAGTTTCAGAAACATTCGATGTTCCAAGAAAAAAATGAAAATTCATGCACATATTATTATTATAATACAATGGATTTATAGAAGGGGATAATTATTTTTGTTGAGAAGTTTATGTAATTAAGATTCACAAAGTTTCCCTGGGCATGAACAAAGTTCAAGGCATGCTCCCACTTTAACAATGCTCATCTCTCTCACTTTCACTTTTCTTTTTGAAAAAGTTTTAGGTTCCCCTCTTTATTTTTTTGTTTTTAAACTTTATAAAAGCACTCAACAGAAATAAATGACTCTCTAAAACTTCCGGGTTGTCTCCTGGCAGCGCTTTCTTTAAAGCCATTAAGCTAGGCATATAGTGCTCAAGTAATGGATCCACCTGGATCCCAAGGTATATCAAAGCCAATTTTAATTAACAATGATTTGTGATTTAGTAGTGAGCACAAAGTAACATATGTCATGCAACAAAGAAGCCTAACTCTCTTCCTATGCATCGGCATGTCATAAAAGAACAATTCATGCACACAAAGTAAAGGCCGATGCATAGTATAAACAATTTCTTGCAATTTTATCATATTGGAAACATAGAGAGGCAGAGATGTAGTTCCTCTCTCATAATAATTGCAAGTAGGAGTAGCAAGCACATGCATATTATATTTATCAAAAGCATCATGTGCAATAGTAGAACGCAACCCATCAATATAGTCCTTAATAAGCGTAAACTTCTCTGATATAGTGTATTGAGAGAATTCAAAAAGATAATAGGACTATCATGCGTGGGTGAAATAGCAATAGTTTCATTCTTAACATAAGGAACTATAGCAAGTTCGTCTCCATAAGCATATTTCATATTGGCATATTGGCCACAAGCATCAAGTTCATCAAAAAGGGATATTTCAAACGGATCAAAGGGATCATAACAATCATCCTTTGATAAGCATGAAGGGAAATTAAACAATGTATGGTATAAAGACTTACTCTCATTAGAAGGTGGGCACGGGTGATCAATCCGTTCTTCCTCATTTTGTTCTTCGCTCTCCTCATCATCTTTTTCATCTAATGAGCTCACAGTTTCAGCAATTTCGTGTTCCATAGTTTCTTGCAAAATATTATTCTCTTCTTGGACAACGGAGACTTTCTCAATAAACGCATTAATATCAGCATTGTATTCATAATTCTCATAGCAATATTTAAGTATAGCAAAATTTGCAGGCCTATAAACATCATCATCAAAAGCTTCATATTTTTCAAACAAAGATTCAATTTCATAAGCACCCTTAAAAGCAACGAATTCTTCTATTCGTTCCACATCATAGTAATCATATATACCATTAGCATAAGAAGCCAAGGTTTCATTATCATTAAATCTACAAGAAAAGGGAAGGTGTCGAGCCTTCATCCTAGAGCAACAAGTATAATCATATCTCTGGCATACATTCCAAGCATATACCAATGCAACATATAAATTTGATCCCATAATAATTTCCCTTTTTGAGTCAAGCGATAATCCCTAAAGTATTCACATTGATCCAACGTGTCTCCCATTATATAGTTGAACGGGGTTTTCTCAGGATTATTAAAGTAGTGCATAATATCTTTCACATAATGAGCATCGAGGGTTTTAGGAGGTTCCTCATCTCCATGAGTAGCAAGTACACCTAATTTTTTGGTATTTCGTGCTCCATATCCATAACTAAAGATAGAGAACAACTTAGAACAACAAATAAAATCTACTTAGTGATAAAGTAAACAAGCACACACACGAGAATATTCACCCCACGCTATTGCTCCCTGGCAACGACGCCATAAAAAGGTCTTGATAACCCACAAGTATAGGGCATCAGTTGTAGCCTCTTTCGATAAGTAAGAGTGTCGAACCCAACGAGGAGCTAAAGGTAGAACAAATATGCCCTCAAGTTCTATCAACCATCGATACAACTCTATGCACGCTCAACGTTCGCTTTACCTAGAACAAGTATGAAACTAGAAGTACTTGGTAGGTGTGATGGGGTAGGTTTGCAAGATAATAAAGAACACACAAATATAAACTAGGGGTTGTTTAGATAAAGACACAACTAAGTTAGTTTTAGTAGAGAGCTTTTTGTCATGAGAAAGTTATTTGTCCCTAGGCAATCAATAACTAGACTGGTAATCATTATTGCAATTTTATATAAGGGAGAGGCATAAGCTAACATACTTTCTCTTCTTCAATCATATGCACTTATGATTGGAACTCTAGCAAACATCCTGTGACGCCCCCGATTCAATCATACACTAATCATACACACAAATGTGTACGATCAAGATCAGGGACTCACGGGAAGATATCACAACACAACTCTAGACACAAATTAAAATATTACAAGCTTTATATTATGAGCAGGGGCCTCGAGGGTTCGAATACATAAGCTCGACAACAAACAAGTCAGCGGAAGCAACAATATCTTAGTACATACATGAGTTAAATAAGTCTGCCTTAAGAAGGCTAGCACAAAAGTAACAACAATCAAAAAGGCAAGGCCTCTTTCCTGGGAGCCTCCTAACTACTCCTGGTCATTAGCGTCCGTCACGTGGTAGTGGCACCCTTGGGATAGTAGTATTCGTCAGTGGTGGCGGCGGTCTTAGGGGCTCTGTCATCTGGTTGTATCAAATGGACATGGGGGGAAAAGAAAGCAGAGCAAATGTCAGTACTCATCCGAAGTACTCAGCAAGCAAGGATCTACACTACATATGCAACATTATCAAAGGAAGACGGTATATGTGGACTGGGCTGCAGAAATGCCAGAATATAGGGGACAACCTAGTCCTATCAAAGACTAGCATCTTCAGCGGTCTTGCAGCATTAGAAGAGTGCAGACTAGCATAAAGTAAAGTAGTAGTAGTGTCATCAACCTCGCCTAGAGATCCTTCCTCGACTCCCTGCGAGAAAGCAATCCCAGAGCCATACTATCCATTTCTCATCTCAAGTATCTAGTTCTAGTTGTATCAATCGGGATACAACTCCGAGTGTCCGTTACCGTAGGACAAGCTATTGATAGATGTTTTCTTCCCTACAGGGGTGCACCAACTTACCCACCACACTCGCTTAACTCGGGCAGGACACACTTTACTGGGTCATGCCCGACCTTGGCCAAACGATACGCCGCAACCCTACCTAAGCTTAATAGAGAGGTCAGCACGCCGGTCTACATCCTAAGCACGCAGGGGTCTCGGGCCCATCGCCCTTTGCACTCCTGCATGTTGCATACATGGCCAGCGAGCAGACCTAGCCCCCCTTATACAAGGCGAGGCGTTCCAGTCCAATCCGACACACGCCGCTCAGTCACTGACATCTACTAAGCTTTGGCTGATGCATACGATGCATAACGCCCATACTATGCCCACATGATGGTTAGTGCTATCAGGCCAGAGGCCTCTCGGATCAAATATCCAAACCGTTAGTGTGTTGGTAGTGCGGTCACGAGCAGAGACTCGCGAAAGATGTGACCCCGTCGCCTCGTCTCGAGGACTTGCGGCAAGGGCTAAGAATTCCCGGCCACGCCTCGTATTCAACTCTCAGGTACCCTCCAGGTCAACCCATCTCCACATCACTCGTGGGTACCCCTTGATACGTCTCCAACATATCTATAATTTTTTTTATTGTTCCATTCTATTATATTACCCGTTTTTGATGTTTATGGGCTTTACTTTACACTTCTATATCATTTTTGGACTAACCTACTAACCGGAGGCCCAACCCGAATTGCTGTGTTTTTGCCTATTTCTTTGTTTCGAAGAAAAGGAATATCAAATGGAGTCCAAATGGGATGAAACCTTCGGGAGTGATCTTTTTGGAACAAATGCAAACCTGGAGACTTGGAGTGGAAGTCAAGCAACAAGCGAGGCGGCCACGAGGGTGCCCGGCGCGCCCCCTACAGGTGGGCGCGCCCCCACCCTCGTGGGCCCCTCGGGCATCCACCGACCTACTTCTTCCTCCTATATATACACCCATACCCTGAAACCATCAGAACAGACCACAAAAACCTAATTCTACCGACGCAACCTTCTGTATCCGCGAGATCCCATCTTGGAGCCTTCGCCGGTGTTTCGCCGGAGGGGGAATCGACCATGGAGGGCCTCTACATCATCTCCAAGGCCCTTCCGATGAGTTGTGAGTAGTTTACCACAGACCCTCGGGTCCATAGTTATTAGCCAGATGGCTTCTTCTCTCTCTTTGATTCTCAATACCAAGTTCTCCTTGATCTTCTTGGAGATCTATTCGATGTAACTCTTTTTGCGGTGTGTTTGTCGAGATCTGATGAATTGTGGGTTTATGATCAAGTTTATCTATGAGAAATATTTGAATCTCCTCTGAATTCTTTTATGTGTGATTAAGTTATCTTTGCAAGTCTCTTCGAATTATCAGTTTGGTTTGGCCTACTAGATTGATCTTTCTTGCAATGGGAGAAGTGCTTAGCTTTGGGTTCAATCTTGCGGTGTCCTTTCCCAGTGACAGCAGGGGCAGCAAGACACGTATTGTATTGTTGCCATCGAGGATAAAAAGATGGGGTTTATATCATATTGCATGAGTTTATCCCTCTTCATCATGTCATCTTTCTTATTGTGTTACTCTGTTCTTTATGAACTTAATACTCTAGATGCAGGCAGGAGTCGGTCGATGTGTGGAGTAATAGTAGTAGATGCAGGCAGGAGTCGATCTACTTGTCATGGGCGTGATGCCTATATACATGATCATGCCTAGATAATCTCATAACTATGTGCTTTTCTATCAATTGCTCGACAGTAATTTGTTCACCCACCATAATACTTATGCTATCTTGAGAGAAGCCACTAGTGAAACCTATGGCCCCCGGGTCTATCTTTTATCATATAAGTTTTCAATCTACTTTTATTTGCATCTTTACTTTTCCAATCTATATCATAAAAATACCAAAAATATTTATCTTATCATATTATGTCTATCAGATCTCACTTTCGCAAGTGGCTGTGAAGGGATTGACAACCCCTTTATTGCGTTGGTTGCGAGGTTCTTGTTTGTTTGTGTAGGTGCATGGGACTTTTGAGGAGCCTCCTACTGGATTGATACCTTGGTTCTCAAAAACTGAGGGAAATACTTATGCTACTTTGCTGCATCACCCTTTCCTCTTCAAGGAACACCAACGCAAGCTCAAGAAGTAGCAAGAAGGATTTCTGGCACCGTTGCCGGGGAGGTCTTCGCTCAAGTCAAGACATACCAAGTACCCATCACAAACTCATCTCCCTCACATTACATTATTTGCCATTTGCCTCTCGTTTTCCTCTCCCCCACTTCACCCTTGCCATTTTATTTGCCCTCCCTTTCCCGTCCGCCTCTCTCTCTCGCTTGTCTTTTGTGTGCTCGTCGCTATGGCTAGTCCTCCTATTATCGTTAATACTCCCGATCATGAAGTTCTCAATTTTAAACAAAGGGAGGGAGAAAATTTAAAAGATGCTTGGCATAGAATTTGCAATGCTCAAAATAGATCTACTAGGAAGCAATCTACTTCTGTTCTTCTTCGCAATTTTTATGTAGGCATTACTCCTTGGAAGATATATTTTTGATACCATTACCAGAGGAAATTTCTTGGGTAGCCATACTTTTGATGCTTATAATACCATGTTAGATTTGTTTGGTCCATCCCCTCTTTTGGTTAATGGAACTGTTTTAACTTTGGAACATGTGATGCAAAGGCTTGAAATTATCGAAAACAAAGTTGCCACTGTTGAGTTAATTGGATAAAGAGATCGACAATCAAATTACCCAATATGGATCTAGGGTTGGAGTTACCTTGAATTTTTTTAAAGAAAAAGAACCTATAGTTAATGAAAGAATAGATCTAGATTCTACAAGTATTGGTAAACTGGAGGACATTATCACCAACTTAGGGTCTGCCGTTTCATCTGTGAAAAATACCCCAACTCCTCCTACCAAAATTGCCAAGGTCATGTATGTTCCTAAAAATAAGGGTGAATCTTCTAGTAAAGGAAGTGCCGATCTCAAATCAATAAGTGTTCATCCCAATTTTCTTGCTATCATTAAGGAACCGAATACTTATATGCTTCAAACGAATAAGTATATGCTTCAAACGAATTTCTTGCTTTCTTGCCTAACAGCTTAATCATTACTAAAAATTAAAGAAACTCCTAAGGATTATAAGTGCTCTATTGAAGAATTGAGTGCCAAAGATGGCACTACTTAGATCTATCCTCGCTTTTATGCCTAGCTAGGGGCGTTAAACAATAGCGCTAGTTGGGAGGCAACCCAATTTTATCTTTGTTTTTTGTTTTTGCTTCTGTTTAGTAATAAATATTTCATCTAGCTTCTGTTCAGATGTGTTTTTATGTTTTAATTAGTGTTTGTGCCAAGTAGAACCTATAGGATAACCTACGGTGATAGTTAATTTGATTATGCTGAAAAACAGAAACTTTGCACGCATGAAAATAATTTTAGTAATTCACAGAAACGTGATTTTGCGTTGATTCGTTTTGATGTAGATCAATAGACAGATTGGCCAGGATTTCCTATTTTGGTAGGATTTTTAGAGTTCCATAAGTATTCGAGAGTTACAGATTGCTACAGACTATTCTGTTTTTGACAGATTCTGTTTTTCGTGTGTTGTTTGCTTATTTTGATGCATCTATGGCTAGTATCGGTGGGTATGAACCATAGAGAAGTTGGAATACAGTAGGTTTAACACCAATATAAATAAAAAATGAGTTCATTACAGTACCTTATGTGGTGGTTTTTCTTTCTTGCACTAATGGAGCTTATGAGATTTCCTATTGAGTTTTGTGTTGTGAAGTTTTCCCTTCTCTCCTTTCTCTCATTTTTATTGGGCCTTCTCTCATTTTTTTGGCCTCTTTTTTTTCGTCCGAAGTCTCATCCTGACTTGTGGGGGAATCATAGTCTCCATCATCCTTTCCTCACCTGGGACAATGCTCTAATAATGAAGATCATCACACTTTTATTCACTTACAATTCAAGAATTACAACTCGATACTTAGAACAAATATGACTCTATGTGAATGCCTCCGGCGGTGTACCGGGATGTGCAATGAATCAAGAGCGACATGTATGAAGGAATTATGAACGGTGGCTTTTCCACAAATACGATGTCTACTACATGATCATGCAAAGCAATATGACAATGATGATGCCTGTCAGAATAAACGGAACAGTAGAAAGTTACATGGCAATAAATCTTGGAATGGCTATGGAAATGCCATAATAGGTAGATATGGTGGCTGTTTTGATGAAGGTAATGGTGGGTTTATGGTACCGGCGAAAGTTGCGTGGTACTAGAGAGGCTAGCAATGGCGGAAAGGTGAGAGTGCGTATAATCCATGGACTCAACATTAGTCATAAAGAACTCATATACTTATTGCAAAAATCTATTAGTCATCGAAACAAAGTACTACGTGCATGCTCCTAGGGGGATAGATTGTTAGGAAAAGACCATCGCTCATCCCCGACCGCCACTATAAGGAAGACAATCAATAAATAAATCATGCTCCGACTTCATCACATAACGGGTCACCATACGTGCATGCTACGGGACTCACATACCTTAACACAAGTATTTCTCAAATTCACAACTACTCATTAGCATGACTCTAATATCACCATCTTCATATCTCAAAACAATCATAAATAATCAAACTTCTCATAGTATTCAATGCACTTTATATGAAAGTTTTTATTATATCCCTCTTGGATGCCCATCATATTAGGACTAATTTTATAACCAAAGCAAATTATCATGCTGTTTAGAGACTCCCAAAATAATATAAGTGAAGTGTGAGAGTTCATTGATTTCTATAAAATAAAACCACCGCCGTGCTCTAAAAAATGTAAGTGAAGCACAAAGAACAAAAATTGCCCAGCTCAAAAAAATATAAGTGAAGCACATAGAGTATTCTAATAAATGACGATTCATGCGTATCTCTCCCAAAAGGTGTGTACAGCAAGGAGGATTGTGGAAAACTAAAAAGAAAAGACTCAAATCATACAAGACGCTCCAAGAAAAACACATATCATGTGGTGAATAAAAATATAGCCTCAAGTAAAGTTACCGATAGACAAAGACGAAAGAGGGGATGCCTTCCCGGGGCATCCCAAAGCTTAGGCTTTTGGTGTCCTTGAATATTACCTTGGGGTGCCTTGGGCATCCCTAAGCTTAGGCTCTTGCCACTCCTTATTCCATAGTCCATCAAATCCTTACCCAAAACTCGAAAACTTAACAACACAAAACTCCAACAGAAAATCTCGTAAGCTCCGTTAGTATAAGAAAATAAATCACCATGTTTGGTACTATTGTGAACTCATTCTTTATTTATATTGATGTAATATCTAATGTATTCCAACTTTTCCATGGTTCATACCCCTCTATACTAGCCATAGATTCAACAAAATAAGCAAACAACACGCGAAAAACAGAATCTGTCAAAAAACAGAACAATTTGTAGCAATATGGATATTTCGAATACTTATGTAACTACAAAAATCCTTAGAAATTAGCAAGTCCTAAGAAATTTGTTTATTAATCTTCTTCAAAAATAATCAACTTAAAAGCACATTTTTGTGATTTATGAAAATTATTTTCGTGAATGCAAAAGTTTCTATTTCTCGCAAAATCAAATCAACTATTACCGTAGGCTATCCCAAAGGTCTTACTTGGCACAAACACTAATTAAAACACAAAACCACATCTAACCAGAGGCTAGATGAATTATTTATTGCTAAACAGAACCTAAAAAGCAAAAAAAAAAAAAAATTTGGGCTGCATCCCAACAAGCACTATTGTTTAACGCCCTTAGCTAGGCATAAACCACCAATAGATCTAAGTGTTATCATCTTTGGCATGCAATCCATAAGTGGCTCTCATAATAGATTCATAAGGCAATTTAATTTTCTTTCAAGGGAAGTGTTCCATGTCCTTACTTAATGGAAATTGAAATCTAATGTTACCTTCTTTGATATCAATAATTGCACCAATCGTTCTAAGGAAAGGTCTACCAAGAATAATAGGACATGTGGGATTGCAATCTATATCAAGAACAATGAAATCTACGGGTCCATAATTCCTATTTGTAACAATAAGAACATCATTAATCCTTCCCATAGGTTTCTTCGCAAGATGTAAATTTAAAGAGCAATCATGAAATTCACAGAAACCTAACACTTCACATAGAGTTTTCGGAATCGTGGAAACACTAGCACCCAAATAACACAAAGCATAGCACTCATAATCTTTAATCTTAATCTTAATAGTAGGTTCACTCATCATAAAGTTTTCTAGGGATAGAAACTTCCAATTCAAACTTTTCTTCAAAAGATTGCATCATAGCATATCCGATATGTTTAGTAAAAGCTTTGTTTTGATTATAAGCATGAGGAGAATTCAACATGGATTGCAACAAGGAAATACAATCTATTAAAGAAAAATTATGATAATTAATTTCCTTGAGATCCAAAAGAGTGGGTTCATTGCTATTTAAAGTTTTGACCTCTTTGTCGGTGTCAAAACCGGCGGATCTCGGGCAGGGGGTCCCGAACTGTGCATCTAAGGCTAATGGTAACATGAGACTAGGGACACGATGTGTACCCAAGTCCGGGCCCTCTCGATGGAGGTAATACCCTACTTCCTGCTTGATTGATCTTGATGATATGAGTATTACAAGAGTTGATCTAACACGAGATCAGAGAGGCTAAACCCTAGAAGTTAGCCTATGGTATGATTGTTGTTAATGATGATGAGTCCTACGGTCTAAACCCTCCGGTTTATATAGACACCGGAGGGGGCTAGGGTTACACAGAGTCGATTTACAGAGGAGGAGATCTACATCCGGATCGCCAAGCTTGCCTTCCACGCCAAGGAGAGTCCCATCCGGACACGAGACGAAGTCTTATGTCTTGTATCTTCATAGTCCAACAGTCCGGCCAAAGTATACAGTCCGGCTGTCCGGATACCCCCTTATCCAGGACTCCCTCAGTAGACCCTGAACCAGGCTTCAATGACAATGAGTTCGGCGCATAGATTGTCTTCGGCATTGCAAGGCGGGTTCCATCTGTGAATACTCCAAGATAAATCCCGAACACAAGGACCGTGTCCGGCTCTGCAAGATAATCATCCCATATATCACCGTAGAGAGAACAATAATAATCCACGAATTCAATCTGCTGACAATCCTTGGAAAAGTGACACCACGCCACGGTCCGGTTTTTATTTGAACCATCTTTTACAACCTGCTTCTGCACATACTGCGAGGCGGTTTCTTTGGCACGTCTTGTCAAAGCAAAGATCGTGTCCCCTTAATACGGGATCCTCTTCAATACGGGCATGGGTAACCCAACCGCACCATCAATTACGGCAAGTGGGGAACGAGCAGGCTCTGTTAGGCAAGCGGGGAGGCGTAAAGTTTTATCGCCTTGATAAAAGGGGGAAAAGCCTCATCCCTTCTACGCACGCCTTCTTCTACTTCTGCTCGCCCCTTTTCTTTTGCCCAAGCCCTAGCGCTCAAGCATTCATCCTCCCCACAAAAAAGGGTCCTCCGAAAATGTCCGGATCCGGAGCACGAGGCAAGTGGATAGCCTCCTTCGTCCAGGAGAAGGATATTAAGAAGCTGCGGGCAGCCGGATACCTGGCCAACAAAATCGGCCACCGTTTTCCAACGGCGGGACAGATTGTCCCTACTCCGGAGCCCCACGAGAGAGTTGTTTTCCTCCCCCATTTCGTCCGCGGGCTCGGGTTTCCCCTCCACCCTTTTGTTCGCGGCATCATGTATTACTACGGGATTGATTTCCACGATCTATCCCCCAATTCTTTCCTCAACATCTCGACATTTATTGTCGTATGTGAGGTCTTTCTCCGTATCTCGCCACACTTTGGGCTATGGCTCAAGATCTTCAACGTGAAGCCCAAAGTGGTGAGTGGCGAACATGCCGAGTGCGGAGGCGCCATGGTGAGCAGGATGCCCAAGGTCACATGGCCGACGGGTACTTTCAACGACTCCGTCAAGGAGTGGTAGCAACAGTGGTTCTATATCACTGAGCCGCGCGGCAAAAAGTGGGCCGCTACTCCTGAGTTTCGATCTGGAGCCCCTTTGCGGCTCACATCCTGGCCCAAGAAGGGCATAAACTGGTCGTCGTCCGGCGAACTGTCAGTGATCCAGGCGCGCGTTAAAGGTATGGAGGACAAGGCCATCAGGCTCATTGACATGGTCCAGGTGATGCTGGTCTGCCTAATCCTTCCTTGCCAGCACAGAGGCTATGATTTGTGGGAGTACAACCCGATCGACCACCAAACCCTGCGGGAGCTTTTCGGCTCCACGCACAAGAACATCTGGAAGGTGCTCTTTAAGTCCGGAAAACCATGTTCGGACTCCACCGCAGACCGCAGGTACCAGTTGTCCCACCTCGCCAGTCTGCTAAGTCATCGTCATAGCTTGGTTATTCGCATGTGCCATTGCTATGTCTTGAAGGAGATGTTCTCTAACATGTCTTTCCACGGTTGCCCCAGGAATGGACGAAGGTGGCGGGGCGGATTTGTTGCCTGGCCCCGTTGCCGGAAGAACCAGCGCGACCTCTTCCGATGAAGATGCTGGTACCAGCGCCTTACAAGGCGCCGAAGAAAGAGGCCAACAAAAATGCCAAGGAGACCAGGAGCGGTCTCCGTCGTCGGGGTGCTTCGGACACGAAGTTCGAAGACTCCAGCGACCCTCCCTCCTCCAGAGAGAATGAGGAGGAGGAAGAGGATGAGCATGAAGAGAGGAGGAAGAAGAGCCCGAGACCCTTACGAGGGGGTGGAAGAAAAGGGCAGCCTCCTCATCCTTAGAGGCAGATTTGCCTAAGAGGGGAAGAACATCCGTCCCCGAGGTGTCCACCATGGCTACCGACAACAACCCGGAGTGGGATCCCAGGGCCCAGCCCCTGGTAAAATCATAAGTGCACGAAATCCGGACACATCCATGCATCCAGAATTTACTAGAATGCAGTATTTTGATTCACACCATACTTTTTACAGTCCGGCGAGTTCTCCAGCCCAACATGACTCATCAGAGGACTCATTGAGTTCCGATGCCTTGCAGAGTGAGACCCCTCCTAGGGCCCCTTCCCCAAAGCCTGGCTGTGACACCGAGGTGTCGTCAAAAAGGACCCAAGCCAGGGGGAGCACCTTGGAGGCCGGACGCGCGGGAGCGGCGCTTCCCATGAATATCGATGGCGGGGGCGATCATGGATCCGGCCCATAGCCGAACACGGTCCTGGAGACCCTGACGGCTCCGAGATTAGGCAAGCAGCCCCCTTTGACTGGAGGGGGCGATCCTTCTCTACCTACGGCCTTCGTCCAACCAAAGGCGTCATGCGGCCTATCGACAACACTAGAGAGTGCGTCCATTATTGATGAACACCGCGCCCTTATGGGCGTGGTGATAGAAAAGATTCAGGCCGCCGAGAGCGGACTGAATGAATATTGCGTAAGCCTTATAAAAGGCTTGGAGGTATGTATAGAAGTCTGTCATAGTATACATAGTAGCCCCTGATACACTGTTCGGAGAGGACAGGAACCCGACAGGGGATCAACTTCCCGTCCGCAGGAGACTTAGCTAATGACATATATGTATTTTTGTGAATCAGATGTCTGCAGCAACTGCCTCCTCTCATACTACGGAAGTGTCCGGACTCAAGCAGAGTCTGGTGCAGGCCAAAGAAGAACTCGGCCGACTGAAGAAGCGGCTGGAGGAGAAACAAGGTATGTTTGGAAAACTTTTAGTAAGTTTTGCCACGAGTAAGTAGTTGTGACTATCTTAAAGTATATATATTGCACGCTCCAGGGGCAGATGCCGAAATTGAGGTGCTCAAGAAGGCTGTTACCTTGGCCGAAAAGAATGCTGCCGCGGAGCGGACTCTCCGTGAGAAACACAAGGCGAGGGTCATGGAAGCTGAACAAGAGCTTCAGGAGGCCGTAGGGAGAAACGAGAGCTTGGAGCAGAGTCTATCGTTGAAAGAATACAAACTTGCCCAAGCTCTCCGGACCGCGAGTGAGGCTCGAGAGGAAGCCCAGGCCGCGCTGAAGGATATTCAGGAGGCGCGGAAGATTGCGGCTGGTAAGTTTTTTTTTTGTTTTCTCAAGGTGCCTTACGCTTTCGCAGGGAAGATTCATGGTGACCCATTGAATCCTAATTTTTTCAGGAGCATTCGCGGATTTTCTGCGCAGTATATCTGATGTTGCCCAATCCTGCCGAGCTGAGAAGAAGGAAACTGCGGAGAAGCTCTTCTGGTCGCAGTATTTGGCGCCGAACTATCCGGTGCCATTTGTCGACCAGCTAAAACAGTCGATCGAGCTGCATCAGGCGGCCGAACTAGCCATGAAGGATTTGGTTATCCGGCTGTGGCCCGCTGAGCCCATGCCGAGCAGTTTCTTTGCACTCGTGAAGCGGATTGGGAGGGCCTGCCCTCGGCTGGACGTCATTAAGCGATTAGTTTGCATAGAAGGGGCACGAATGGCATTTGCCCGCGCAAAAGTGCACTGGGGAAGCTTGATGCTGAGAAGCTGATGACTGAGGGGCCACCGGAGGGGAAGGAGCACCGCAAGCCCAAACTGTATTATGATGGCGTCCTAAAAGGCGCCCACCTCGTGGCCGAGGAATGTACGAAAGACATTATTTTTCCCTGAAAGCAATTGTGCTATGCTTTGTAAGGCAAAACAGAGTCACTTATATGTAGGTGCCTGTTATGTGTAAATTTTATTCCTGCACGGCAGTTTTAATATGTTAGTCTTGAGAGTTGGCCAGTCGTCGACTTCTGCCCCCATGTAGGAACTACGGGGGTGTTCGGGATACACCTGAACACTCTTTATCCCATTCTTGGGTCCATGAAGGAGGTGTTCAGCACAACAAACCAGGCAATCGGACTATAAGGCTTTATTACTCTCACTTAGCCATAGGATTTTGAGTATGGGCGGCACAGCCCCTGGTGTTCGGAAGACCGCACGGGGGGCTCTAATAGCGCCTGATCGGTGGATCGATCCTTCGCACGCTGCATTTTATTAGCGCATTATGCAGAATAAATACTTAAAGATTTGACAACCTCTCGAACAGCTGACCAGCTCTCGTGTATCATGACAGTCCGTTTTCGGCTTTCTCTACCGAGGTGTTCGTCCGGCAGAATTGGGACACAATCGTAGTAGTTCTCCCAGCGCTACCTTAGCCGATATTGCGGAACGTAAGGTACCAATACATGGGGGCCGGACAAACCCAACCAATGACCCAAGACATGATTCGGAGCTGATGCATATAGTGCTATAAGTTCGGGGTGCCAAACGACCGAGAAGGTGTTCAGGCTTTAGACGCCGTAGTATGGGTGCGAGGAATGTAGGGGAACGTAGTAATTTCAAAAAAATTCCTACGTACATGCAAGATCATGGTGATGGCATAGCAACGAGAGGGGAGAGTGTTGTCCACGTACCCTCGTAGACCGTAAGCGGAAGCGTTAGCACAACGCGGTTGATGTAGTCGTACGTCTTCACGATCCGACCGATCCAAGTACCGAACGTACGACACCTCCGAGTTCAGCACACGTTCAGCTCGATGACGATCCCCGGGCTCCGATCTAGCAAAGCTTCGGGGATGAGTTCCGTCAGCACGACGGCGTGGTGACGATGATGATGATCTACCGGCGCAGGGCTTCGCCTAAACTCCGCGACGATATGACCGAGGTGGAATATGGTGGAGGGTGGCACCTCACACGGCTAAGGAACGATCCGTAGATCAACTTGTGTGTCTATGGGGTGCCCCCCCGCCCCCGTATATAAAGGAGCCAGGGGGGAGGAGGCGGCCGGCCAAGGAGGGCGCGCCAAGGGGGGAGTCCTACTCCCACCGGGAGTAGGACTCCCTTCTTTCCTAGTTGGAATAGGAGAAGGGGGGAAAGAGGAGGAAGAGGGGAAGGAAAGGGGGGGCGCCGCCCCCTTTCCCTTGTCCTATTTGGACTAGGAAGGGGAGGGGCGCGTGGCCCCCTCCTGCCTCCTTCCCTCTTCTCCCTCGAGGCCCATGTAGGCCCAATAACCCCCGGGGGGTTCCGGTAACCTCCCGGTACTCCGGTAAAATGCCGATTTCAGCCGGAACGATTCTGATGTCCAAATATAGGCTTCCAATATGTCAATCTTTATGTCTCGACCATTTCGAGACTCCTCGTTATGTCCGTGATCACATCCGGGACTCCGAACAAACTTCAGTACATCAAAACTTATAAACTCATAATAAAACTGTCATCGTAACGTTAAGCGTGCGGACCCTACGGGTTCGAGAACTATGTAGACATGACCTAGAACTATTCTCGGTCAATAACCAATAGCGGAACCTGGATGCCCATATTGGTTCCTACATATTCTACGAAGATCTTTATCGGTCAAACCGCATAACAACGTACGTTGTTCCCTTTGTCATCGGTATGTTACTTGCCCGAGATTTGACCGTCGGTATCCAATACCTAGTTCAATCTCGTTACCAACAAGTCTCTTTACTCGTTCCGTAATGCATCATCCCGTAACCAACTCATTTGGTCACATTGCTTGCAAGGCTTATAATGATGTGCATTACCGAGAGGGCCCAGAGATACCTCTCCGACAATCGGAGTGACAAAACCTAATCTCGAAATACGCCAACTCAACATGTACCTTCGGAGACACCTGTAGTACTCCTTTATAATCACCCAGTTACGTTGTGACGTTTGGTAGTACCCAAAGTGTTCCTCCGGTAAACGGGAGTTGCATAATTCTCATAGTTACAGGAACATGTATAAGTCATGAAGAAAGCAATAGCAATATACTAAACGATCAAGTGCTAGGCTAACGGAATGGGTCATGTCAATCACATCATTCTCCTAATGATGTGATCCCATTAATCAAATGACAACACATGTCTATGGTTAGGAAACATAACCATTTTTTATTAATGAGCTAGTCAAGTAGAGGCATACTAGTGACTATATGTTTGTCTATGTATTCACACATGTATCATGTTTCCGGTTAATACAATTCTAGCATGAATAATAAACATTTATCATGATATGAGGAAATAAATAATAACTTTATTATTTCCTGTAGGGCATATTTCCTTCAGTCTCCCACTTGCACTAGAGTCAATAATCTAGATTACATAGTAATGATTCTAACACCCATGGAGTCTTGGTGCTGATCATGTTTTGCTCGTGAGAGTGGCTTAGTCAACGGGTCTGCAACATTCAGATCCGTATGTATCTTGCAAATCTCTATGTCTCCCACTTGGACTTGGTCCTGAATGGAATTGAAGCGTCTCTTGATGTGCTTGGTCCTCTTGTGAAATCTGGATTCCTTTGGCAAGGCAATTGCACCAGTATTGTCACAAAAGATTTTCACTGGTCCTGATGCACTAGGTATGACACCTAGATCGGAAATGAACTCCTTCATCCAGACTCCTTCATTTGCTACTTCCGAAGCAGCTATGTACTCCGCTTCACATGTAGATCCCGCCACGACGCTTTGTTTAGAACTGCACCAACTTACAGCTCCACCGTTTAATAAAAACACGTATCCGGTTTGCGATTTAGAATTGTCCAGATCAGTGTCAAAGCTTGCATCGACGTAACCATTTACGACTAGCTCTTTGTCACCTCCATATACGAGAAACATATCCTTAGTCCTTTTCAGGTATTTCAGGATGTTCTTGACCGCTGTCCAGTGATCCACTCCTGGATTACTTTGGTACCTTCCTGCCAAGCTTATTGCTAAGCATACGTCAGGTCTGGTACACAGCATTGCATACATGATAGAGCCTATGGCTGAGGCATAGGGAACATCTTTCATTTTCTCTCTATCTTCTGCTGTGGTCGGGCATTGAGTTTGACTCAACTTCACACCTTGTAGTACGGGCAAGAACCCTTTCTTTGCCTGATCCATTTTGAACTTTTTCAAAATTTTATCAAGGTATGTGCTTTGTGAAAGTCCTATTAAGCGTCTTGATCTATCTCTATAGATCTTGATGCCCAATATGTAAGCAGCTTCACCGAGGTCTTTCATTTCAAAACTTTTATTCAACTATCCCTTTATGCTATCTAGAAATTCTATATCATTTCCAATTAATAATATGTCATCTACATATAATATCAGAAATGCTACAGAGCTCCCACTCACTTTCTTGTAAATACAGGCTTCTCCAAAAGTCTGTATGAAACCATATGCTTTGATCACACTATCAAAGCGTTTATTCCAACTCCGAGATGCTTGCACCAGTCCATAAATGGAACGCTGGAGCTTGCACACTTTGTTAGCACCTTTTGGATCAACAAAACCTTCTAGCTGCATCATATACAACTCTTCTTCCAGAAATCCATTCAAGAATGCAGTTTTGACATCCATTTTCCAAATTTCATAATCATGAAATGCAACAATAGCTAACATGATTCGGACAGACTTAAGCATCTCTACGGGTGAGAAAGTCTCATCGTAGTCAACTCCTTGAACTTGTCGAAAACCTTTCACAACAAGTCGAGCTTTATAGACAGTTACATTACCATCTGCGCCAGTATTCTTCTTAAAGATCCATTTATTCTCAATTGCTTGCTGATCATCGGGCAAGTCAACCAAAGTCCATACTTTGTTTTCATACATGGATCCCATCTCAGATTTCATGGCCTCTAGCCATTTTGCGAAATCTGGGCTCATCATCGCTTCCTCATAGTTCGTAGGTTCATCATGGTCAAGCGACATGACTTCCAGAATTGGATTACCGTACCACTCTGGTGCGGATCTTACTCTGGTAGACCTACGAGGTTTAGTAGAAACTTGACCTGAAGTTTCATGATCAATATCATTAGCTTCCTCACTAATTGGTGTAGTTGTCACAGGAACCGGTTCTTGTGATGAACTACTTTCCAATAAGGGAGTAGATACAGTTATCTCATCAAGTTCTACTTTCCTCCCACTCACTTCTTTCGAGAGAAACTCCTTCTCTAGAAAGGATCTGATTTTAGCAACGAAAATCTTGCCCTCAGATCTGTGATAGAAGGTGTACCCAATAGTCTCTTTTGGGTATCCTATGAAGACACATTTCTCCGATTTGGGTTTGAGCTTATCTGGTTGAAGTTTCTTCACATAAGCATCGCAGCCCCAAACTTTAAGAAACCACAACTTTGGTTTCTTGCCAAACCACAGTTCATAAGGCGTCGTCTCAACGGATTTTGATGGTGCCCTATTTAACGTGAATGTGGCCGTCTCTAAAGCATAACCCCAAAACGATAGCGGTAAATCAGTAAGAGACATCATAGATCGCACCGTATCTAGTAAAGTACGATTACGACGTTCGGACACACCATTCGTTGTGG
This sequence comes from Triticum dicoccoides, assembly GCF_002162155.2. Taxonomy (NCBI): domain Eukaryota; kingdom Viridiplantae; phylum Streptophyta; class Magnoliopsida; order Poales; family Poaceae; genus Triticum; species Triticum dicoccoides. The sequence continues at coordinate 575,359,909 of NC_041385.1, read as the reverse complement.
TGTTCCGGGTGGCGTGAGTTGCGAAACTATTCCGCATTGTTTCAAGTGTAAACCAAACTCATAACTCAAATATTCTCCTCCACGATCAGATCGTAGAAATTTTATTTTCTTGTTACGATGATTTTCCACTTCACTCTGAAATTCTTTGAACTTTTCAAATGTTTCAGACTTGTGTTTCATCAAGTAGATATACCCATATCTGCTCAAATCATCTGTGAAGGTGAGAAAATAACGATACCCGCCGCGAGCCTCAACATTCATTGGACCACAAACATCAGTATGTATGATTTCCAACAAATCAGTTGCTCGCTCCATAGTTCCGGAGAACGGCGTTTTAGTCATCTTGCCCATGAGGCACGGTTCGCAAGTACCAAGTGATTCATAATCAAGTGATTCCAAAAGCCCATCAGTATGGAGTTTCTTCATGCGCTTTACACCGATATGACCTAAACGGTAGTGCCACAAATAAGTTGCACTATCATTATCAACTCTGCATCTTTTGGTTTCAACACTATGAATATGTGTATCACTACTATCGAGATTCAATAAAAATAGACCACTTTTCAAGGGTGCATGACCATAAAAGATATTACTCATATAAATAGAACAACCATTATTCTCTGATTTAAATGAATAACCGTCTCGCATCAAACAAGATCCAGATATAATGTTCATGCTCAACGCTGGCACCAAATAACAATTATTTAGGTCTAAAACTAATCCTGATGGTAGATGTAGAGGTAGCGTGCCGACCGCGATCACATCGACTTTGGAACCATTTCCCACGTGCATCGTCACCTCGTCCTTAGCCAATCTTCGCTTAATTCATAGTCCCTGTTTCGAGTTGCAAATATTAGCAACAGAACCAGTATCAAATACCCAGGTGCTACTGCGAGCATTAGTAAGGTACACATCAATAACATGTATATCACATATACCTTTGTTCACTTTGCCATCCTTCTAATCCGTCAAATACTTGGGGCAGTTCCGCTTCCAGTGTCCAGTCTGCTTGCAGGAGAAGCACTCAGTTTCAGGCTTAGGTCCAGACTTGGGTTTCTTCTCTTGAGCAGCAACTTGCTTGCTGTTCTTTTTGAAGTTCCCCTTCTTCTTCCCTTTGCCCTTTTTCTTGAAACTGGTGGTCTTGTTAACCATCAACACTTGATGCTCCTTCTTGATTTCTACCTCCGCGGCTTTTAGCATCGCGAAGAGCTCGGGAATAGTCTTGTTCATCCCTTGCATATTATAGTTCATCACGAAGCTCTTGTAGCTTGGTGGCAGTGATTGAAGAATTCTGTCAATGACACTATCATCAGGAAGATTAACTCCCAGTTGAATCAAGGATTATTATACCTAGACATTTTGAGTATGTGTTCACTGACAGAACTATTCTCCTCCATCTTGCAGCTATAGAACTTATTGGAGACTTCATATCTCTCAATCCGGGCATTTGCTTAAAATATTAACTTCAACTCCTGGAACATCTCATATGCTCCATGACGTTCAAAACGTCGTTGAAGACCCGGTTCTAAGCCGTAAAGCATGGCACACCGAACTATCGAGTAGTCATCAGCTTTGCTCTGCCAGATGTTCTTAACGTCGTCAGTTGCATCAGCAGCAGGCCTGGCACCCAGCGGTGCTTCCAGGACGTAACTTTTCTATGCAGCAATGAGGATAATCCTCAGGTTACGGACCCAGTCCGTGTAATTGCTACCATCATCTTTCAACTTTGCTTTCTCAAGGAACGCATTAAAATTCAATGGAACAACAGCACGAGCCATCTATCTACAAACAAACATAGACAAGCAAAATACTATCAGGTACTAAGTTCATGATAAATTTAAGTTCAATTAATCATATTACTGAAGAACTCCCACTTAGACAGACATCTCTCTAGTCACCTAAGTGATCACGTGATCCAAATCAACTAAACCATGTCCGATCATCACGTGAGATGGAGTAGTTTCAATGGTGAACATCACTATGTTGATCATATCTACTATATGATTCACGTTTGACCTTTCGATCTCCGTGTTGCGAGGCCATATTTGTATATGCTAGGCTCGTCAAGTATGACCTGAGTATTCCGTGTGTGCAACTGTTTTGCACCCGTTGTATTTGAACGTAGAGCCTATCACACCCGATCATCACGTGGTGTCTCAGCACGAAGAACTTTCGCAACGGTGCATACTCAGGGAGAACACTTCTTGATTATTAGTGAGAGATCATCTTAAAATGCTACCGTCAATCAAAGCAAGATAAGATGCATAAAGGATAAACATCACATGCAATCAATATAAGTGATATGATATGGCCATCATCATCTTGGGCTTGTGATCTCCATCTTCGAAGCACCGTCGTGATCACCATCGTCACCGGCGCGACACCTTGATCTCCATCGTAGCATCGTTGTCGTTATGCCATCTATTGCTTCTACGACTGTTGCTACCGCTTAGAGATAAAGTAAAGCAATTACAGGGCATTTGCATTTCATACAATAAAGCGACAACCATATGGCTCCTGCCAGTTGCCGATAACTTCGGTTACAAAACATGATCATCTCATACAATAAAATATAGCATCACGTCTTGACCATATCACATCACAACATGCCCTGCAAAAACAAGTTAAACGTCCTCTACTTTGTTGTTGCAAATTTTACGTGGCTGCTATGGGCTTTAGCAAGAACCGTTCTTACCTACGCATAAAAACCACAACGATAGTTCGTCAAGTTGGTGCTGTTTTAACCTTCACAAGGACCGGGCGTAGCCACACTCGATTCAGCTAAAGTGAGAGAGACAGACACCCGCCAGCCACCTTTAAGCACGAGTGCTCGTGACGGTGAAACCAGTCTCGTGTAAGCGTACGCGTAATGTCGGTCCGGGCCGCTTCATCTCACAATACCGCCGAACCAAAGTATGACATGCTGGTAAGCAGTATGACTTGTATCGCCCACAACTCACTTGTGTTCTACTCGTGCATATAACATCAACGCATAAAACCTAGGCTCGGATGCCACTGTAGGGGAACGTAGTAATTTCAAAAAAATTCCTACATACACGCAAGATCATGGTGATGGCATAGCAACGAGAGGGGAGAGTGTTGTCCACGTACCCTCGTAGACCGTAAGCGGAAGCGTTAGCACAACGCGGTTGATGTAGTCGTACGTCTTCACGATCCGACCGATCCAAGTACCGAATGTACGGCACCTCCGAGTTCAGCACACGTTCAGCTCGATGACGATCCCCGGGCTCCGATCCAGCAAAGCTTCGGGGATGAGTTCCGTCAGCATGACGGCGTGGTGACGATGATGATGCTCTACCGGCGCAGGGCTTCGCCTAAACTCCGCGACGATATGACCGAGGTGGAATATGGTGGAGGGGGGCACCGCACACGGCTAAGGAACGATCCATAGATCAACTTGTGTGTCTATGGGGTGCCCCCCCCGCCCCCGTATATAAAGGAGCCAGGGGGAGGAGGCGGCCGGCCAAGGAGGGCGCGCCAAGGGGGGAGTCCTACTCCCACCGGGAGTAGGACCCCCTTCTTTCCTAGTTGGAATATGAGAAGGGGGGAAAGAGGAGGAAGAGGGGAAGGAAAGGGGGGGGGGGCGCCGCCCCCTTTCCCTTGTCCTATTCGGACTAGGAAGGGGAGGGGCGCGCGGCCCCCTCCTGCCTCCTTCCCTCTTCTCCCTCGAGGCCCATGTAGGCCCAATAACCCCCCGGGGGGTTCCGGTAACCTCCCGGTACTCCGGTAAAATGCTGATTTCACCCGGAACGATTCCGATGTCCAAATATAGGCTTCCAATATATCAATCTTTATGTCTCGACCATTTCGAGACTCCTCGTTACGTCCGTGATCACATCCGGGACTTCGAACAAACTTCGGTACATCAAAACTTATAAACTCATAATAAAACTGTCATCGTAATGTTAAGCGTGCGGACCCTACGGGTTCGAGAACTATGTAGACATGACCTAGAACTATTCTCGGTCAATAACCAATACCGGAACCTGGATGCCCATATTGGTTCCTACATATTCTACGAAGATCTTTATCGGTCAAACCGCATAACAATATACATTGTTCCCTTTGTCATCGATATGTTACTTGCCCGAGATTTGATCGTCGGTATCCAATACCTAGTTCAATCTCGTTACCGGCAAGTCTCTTTACTCGTTCCATAATGCATCATCCCGTAACCAACTCATTTGGTCACATTGCTTGCAAGGCTTATAATGATGTGCATTACCGAGAGGGCCCAGAGATACCTCTCCGACAATTGGAGTGACAAAACCTAATCTCGAAATACGCCAACTCAACATGTACCTCCGGAGACACCTGTAGTACTCCTTTATAATCACCCAGTTACGTTGTAACGTTTGGTAGTACCCAAAGTGTTCCTCCGGTAAACGGGAGTTGCATAATTCTCATAGTTACAGGAACATGTATAAGTCATGGAGAAAGCAATAGCAATATACTAAACGATCAAGTGCTAGGCTAACAGAATGGGTCATGTCAATCACATCATTCTCCTAATGATGTGATCCCATTAATCAAATGACAACACATGTCTATGGTTAGGAAACATAACCATCTTTGATTAATGAGCTAGTCAAGTAGAGGCATACTAGTGACTATATGTTTGTCTATGTATTCACACATGTATCATGTTTCCGGTTAATACAATTCTAGCATGAATAATAAACATTTATCATGATATGAGGAAATAAATAATAACTTTATTATTGCCTCTAGGGCATATTTCCTTCAAGGAAGCCCCTGACGTTCGAAGGCATAACAAGATGTTCGGATGCCATTATGACAAAATGTCGCTAAAAAATAGAAGATAAGTGTCAAATGACTCCACATGCTGTATTTAAGTAATACGTCTATGCGTATGGGTATGGTGCATGTTATAAAAGAGAGGCATGACGGCAGAACCTGTTGGGGTCGGGCGGTGGTTGGCTGTGCGCGGGTCCGGAGGAATATCCGGATTGTGTTCAGGTGGGGTTGACATCCCCCCTATATGCGTCTGAGCTGATTCCAAGCCGCCGCTCCGGTTGTGCGCGAGGGTGAACCTGCAAATAGTGCTTAAGAGGTGTGTGTGAGCAGTGGCTGAGCCGTAGATGTGATCCATCCAGCTTATGCTGAAGGGTCTGTATGATCTATGATTAGGTTGGGGTATCCTGAAGCAGTTCGGACTCCCTTGTCGGTGTGCGGGAGTTCGGCTGTCGAATTTAGGTTCGATTAAAGAAACCGTGACTCGCTGCTTCAGTGATGAAAGTAGCCGAATATTCTTCGGCGCCGAGGCAAAGCTCGGTCTTGACCGCATTTGTGACTTCGTCACGTGGGTCTTGGGTGGTAATGCATCGAGTCGTAGGGTATCATGTCGGTGCTGAGTAGCTCCTGCCTACGGGTGTTAGACCGAAAGTTGGTATGCCACTTTTGGCTATCCAGAGACCAGCTCCGGGGTGGCGGGGCCTGGATGGCCGTCATGCCTATTTATGATACTCTATAATGAGTTATTTGGTGAGTCTGATCCTCGAGTTATTGGTCCCTAGGCTTGATAATCTGGGCTTCTTCAAGCTCCTTCCGGTGCTGGCCTGCCGATTTGTTTAAAGACCTAGCATTCTCTATTTGTATGACTAGTTGACCCGTTGCGCCAAATGGCGCGGAGACCTGCTGAATACATGTTATCGATGAAAGTAGTTTCATGCTGCAAGAACCTTCAACTAAAGCCATGTTCGCGATGAAAATAGTTTCCTTTACTAAGGACATGCCATGTATATACAGTCGGTTTAGTTGTGGTCTGCTAAATCCATATGCGCCTTGGAAAAAAACATGGTTTAATTTGCAGAGCCTCACGTGTTTCAAGTATGAATAAGAACTACGAACTCTTTTTGTGCGATTCAAACACATTTCCAGAGTTTTTATTTCTTAGTACATGTTGTCTAAAGTAACATTTGCCCAGAGAGATAGAGAAGCATACCCCTCTCTCATTATGATTATTATTAAAAGGTATTAAATTCGAAATAAACAATTTCATTTACTTGAAGCACTTGAAGAAAGAGAACTTAGACATACTTTTACGCAATGCTCATTTAACCTATAAAGGACTACGCAATGCTCATTTAACCTGTGAAGGACAAAAATATTCCATCGTCTCTGAATGATGAACTAAACTAAATAAGAAATATATGCAGTAAATTCATTCAAAGTAGAAAAGGGATCTTACATCAAATAAGGCATTACAACAAACATGGTGTTATCTTAGTAAAAGAAATTACACCATTAGAAGAGAAAAAGGAAGAAAACTGAGGGAGTCCTGCATTAGGGGGTGTCCGGATGGCCGGACTATGACCTTTGGCCGGACTCTCAGACTATGAAGATACAAGATTGAAGACTTCGTCCCGTGTTCGGATAGGGACTTTCCTTGGCGTGGAAGGCAAGCTTGGCGATACGATATGAAGATCTCCTCCCATTGTAACCCACTCTGTGTAACCCTAGCCCTCCGCGGTGTCTATATAAACCGGAGAGTTTTAGTCCGTAGGACGAACAACAATCATATCATAGGCTAGCTTCTAGGGTTTAGCCTCTCTGATCTCGTGGTAGATCGACTCCTGTAATACCCATACCATCAATATTAATCAAGCAGGAGTAGGGTTTTACCTCCACCGAGAGGGCCCGAACCTGGGTAAAAACATTGTGTCCCTTGTCTCCTGTTACCATCCGCCTAGACGCACAGTTCGGGACCCCCTACCCGAGATCCGTCGGTTTTGACACCGACATTGCTGCTTTCATTGAGAGTTCCTCTGTACCGTCACCATTAGGAAGGATGCCGCACCCCGTCTTTAAAGATGGCGCTGTCGCTAAAGGAGCTTTGGCTGTCAGTCAAACTCTCCGGCTAGGCAGGTTCTTGATGACCGCCTGTTCGGCCGTCGCGCCGACGATGACCTCTCAGGCCATCGAAAGCAATCTTCACATCAGCTCGGAACTCGCCGAGCAGTTAGATCCGACGGAGCTCTCTTCCTTGAATGAGCTCCTGGATCGCATTGCCGCCCTGGGAGTCGCTACAGATTACGGCCAGATCGGGTTTAAACCCAACCAGAGAGAGATCGACTCTCCCCAGATCACCCACCACGTTGAATTGGTGGAAGAACAATGCGGCGCATCTTCGCCCGCTCTAAGGACCAGATGTGTCCGGATTCCCGACCCCTCCAAGCCGGATACCCGCGGAGGGGAGGATGTTGCCCAAGTCCTGAACCTAAAGTCAGGCAGCAGGCCTGATTCATTGAACAATGTCCAAGAAAGCAAGCTTCCGAATTCGGAAACTTCTTGGCCCCTGAATCTCTTATCGGGCAGGGTTCCGGATTTAAATCCACCCGCCCACCCAACTATAAGGGATTTATCCCAAATACGGCAAGCGCCCGGGGAAACAGTACACCACTATTGGGCCAGATTCCTCCTGGTTATGAACAGGATAAGGGACTGCCGTGAGGAAGAAGCAATTTCATTCTTCTGTAACAACTGCACGGACATCGGAACCTCAACGCCAAAAGTCGCCGCGAAATTACACGCTTCGCCGACTTGATATCCATAGTACGAAAGTACTGTGCGACAGAAAGCGTTCGGAAAACCGAAAATTAATTCTGGGACAATCCGGCCCTGAATTCAACACGAGTCCGAAACAAAAGGGCGCATTATCGCCAGGCACCTGAGCCAAACATCAAAAAACAAAAACCCTCTATAGGGTATGGGACCGTACTGGAGGGATGGCTCAATGGACCCTGTAAAATTCATAGTTCAGGGGAAGTCACACCAACTCACAGCCTTAGAGCATGTTGGATACTCTGGCAGGTGGCCAGAAGTGGCGAGGAGCTTCTAGCTCCAGAATCCGAAGAACACCACCCCAGAAAGGCCAGTACGGTGTCGACAGTCTTCGAGACCTCCGCATCAAACAATGCGAGGAAACGAACCCTCCGCAACCTTGCCGAAGTCTACCAAGTAGCAACAATAAACCCATGGAGTGACACGGCTGTTACTTTTAATGCCAGTGACGAACCTAAATTCCGGACAGCCGGAGCACCAGCCGCATTGATCCTCAGCCCGATAGTGGACGACTTCTGACTTACAAAGGTACTCATGGACGGCGGTAGCGGACTTAACCTCATCTACGAGGAAACCCTGCGAAAAATGGAAATAGACTCGAGTCGCATTGAGCGAAGCAACACAACCTTCAGAGGAATAATACCAAGCCGGGAAGCGTGCTGTTCAGGAAAAATCACACTTGATGTGGTGTTCGGCACGCCGGATAATTACAGATCCGAGGAGGTCACATTTCAAGTGGCCCCGTTCAGCAGCGGATACCACGCTCTGCTAGGGCGAGAAGCGTTTACAATTTTTCAAGCCATACCCCATTATGGGTACATGAAGCTCAAAATGCCCGGACCCAACGGAATCATCACTCTTGCAAGTGATCCGGATACAGCGCTCCGCACCGAAAACAAGACAGCCGCACTGGCCCTGGAGGCATTATCCGAAGCCCTAGCGGCCGAGGAACTAACTGCGTTGCGCTCCATGGTGGACAGGGACGATGTGATACTAGATAAGAGATCCAAGTCCACCTCTTTCAAACCAGCAGACGAAATAGTCAAATTCCAAGTCCATCCAACGGACCCCACAAAAACGGCATCCATCGGGGCACAACTAAAACCCGATGTAGATGCCGCACTCAGAGAATTCCTGCGAGAAAATTGGGACATTTTTTCCTGGCACCCTTCAGACATGCCGGGAATCCCACGCAGGCTGGCTGAGCACAGCCTGAATATCCTAAAAGGGTTTAAGCCCGTTAAGCAGACTCTGCGGCGTTTCTCCGAACCCAAGAGACAAGCCATGGGAGAGGAGCTAGCAAAACTGCTGGAAGCCGGATTCATCAGAGATATAAAACATCCGGACTGGCTAGCAAACCTGGACAGTCATTGCCACATGGACAGAACCATTCCTAGCCTACCTAACTAGGCAGGAACTTCCCGAGGACCAAAATAAGGCCCGCTGCATAGTGCGGCGATCTAAAGCCTACAAAGTCCACGAGGGAGAGCTTTATAAGAAAAGCACAACCGGAGTCCTTCAAAGGTGTATCTCTGAAGAGGAAGGGCGAAACCTTCTGGCTGAAATTCATGCCGGACTCGGCGGGCACCACGCCGCAGCCCGGGCCCTCGTAAGCAAGGCCTTCCGTACCGGATTTTATTGGTCGACGGCCCGGGCAGACGCTCAGGATTTAGTGCAGCGATGCGTCGGTTGCCAATTATTCGCTAATCAAAGCCACATGCCGCCTACCGCACTACAAACCATACCCATTACCTAGACTTTTGCGGTCTGGGGGCTTGACATGGTTGGACCCCTTAAAGGAGGAACCCACAAGAAAAAATATCTACTGGTTATGGTGGACAAATTCACCAAATGGATAGAGGCCAAGCCTGTAAAGACGGCTGAATCCGGACCGGTGATAGACTTCATATCCGGGGTTGTACACCGTTACGGCGTCCCCCACCGCATCATAACTGACAATGGCACAAACTTTACGGTCGACGAAGTTAAACTCTGGTGCAAAAACATGGGCATCAAGCTCGACTACGCTTCAGTCTATCACCCACAAACTAACTGTCAAGTCGAACGAGCCAACGGTCTTATTATGAGCGGCATCAAACCCAAACTAGTGCGATCCCTCAAGGAATCAAACACGCACTGGGTAGAGGAGCTTGACTCCGTACTCTGGCGGCTGCGGACCACGCCGAATCGCACTACCGGATTCACACCATTTTTTATGGTATACGACGCAGAGGCAGTTCTGCCCTGCGACATAATACATGACTCACCTCGAGTGTGCATGTACGAAGAAAGAGAAGCCGAGCTCGATGGCAGGACAGCTTGGACGCATTGGAGGAGGAGCACGACGTGGCAAAAGCTCGCTCCGCATTCTATCAACAGCAGGCTCGAAGATATCAAAGCAGAGAAGTACGGGCCAAAACTTACAACGTTGGCGAACTAGTTCTACGCCTCCCGGACAAGAAAAAGGACAAACTAAAGCCCAAATGGGAGGGTCCCTTCATAATCGACCAAGTACTGACTGGTGGAGCGTACCGTCTGCGAAACGCATCGGACAACCGACTCGAGCCGAACCCATGGAACGCAGCACGCCTACGAAGATTCTACGCCTAGCGCCGGATTCCGTGTTCGTCTCCTTCCTCTGTTCCCTTTTTTTTCTTTTTTACATTAGCTGTCCGGGATTTCTCTCCTTCTCCCTACCTTTTTTTCTCTCCCACGCCCTTAGGGGCTTGCATGTGCACTGTTCGCACATACTTGACGCGCCACCCGCGCTCATCATACCTGGGGGCTTCTTTATCAGAAGTTTATATTAAACGGGCCTCATGCCCAAAACATGCGTGACACTTCCGCGTGAACCTTTTATACACCATTATATGCATCGATATGACTTAAGTTTTGGCCAAGCTGGGTTGCCTGGCTCCTGTGCTTACCCCTACGTTCCCGTTCGTTCGGCTAGGTGGTAAAGGGAGCACCTCTGCGATTGTTACTGCCGGGTCAGCCGGATGTGTACCTCAGACTGGGTGAAGCCGAAAGCTAGCGTTCTTAAGGGAATATTCGGTCGGTGAAATAAAAGATGATTTTTCTTGTTTATTTATCTGCCCCCAGATGCTTTTCTGCTCTTTTTCGCAGTCCGGACATGCACTTTAGGGCATGCCTCCCAGGGAAAGGAACCCCTAACGGAACTATTCTCCCTGGAAGATGTTTCTTACTAACCATGTAATATAACATAACTAGTTGGGCACTTGTCTGCTAAAGCAATTATGACCCCTACGCCTTGTCTCCATGCATGCTCCGATTCTTACATAATCGAGAGGGTATTCGGACACACTCCGGACTATAGGGTCCGGAGGTCGAAGCGAAAAGGTCCGCAATGACAAACGATCTACAATCCGGCTAGAAGGCATTTTTCATGTCATTTTAAATTATAGAGTCAATCCGACTCGGTATACTCTTCTTCAATACCATCCAACAGGCGGTCTAATTTACAGTCCTGTTGCGAATACTTTGCAGCCAGCTCTACCTGGCCATATACTAAGCTGACAGGGATCTCCTTTCCGTCAGACCCATAGGGCCGACCTCGGCCATGTGGTTTGGGTCAGCCTTCGTGTACCGCGTCTTCACCATGGCCCAGGCCTCCCTGGCACCTTGACGGCAGGCCGATATCTTCCACAACCGGAAGCGCTGCCGCACTCCCTCCAGCTTCTTTGCAAGCTCCCCAAGGTCTTGGGGGATGGACAGGGATGGCCACATAGCCTGAACGACGCTCTGCATTGCCTGCTGAATTCGTTCGTGCAGTTGCAACAGCTCGGGAAGAAGGTCTCCCGTTGAACCGGGCATTTCCTTCGCAGGACGACCTGTCAGCAGACCTACAGACATAGCTCTATCAATCGATTTCTTCGCCGATTTTTTTTCGAGAATTCCTCAAGCACTTACTAAAAATGCCGCGTCGAAGTCGCCGATTTTCCTTTACGGAAGCAGACAGCTGGATACGAACATCCTTTAGTTCCTCGCCCAGCTGGGTATTGGCATCTTGAAGTTTGTTCTTCTCTTGCCTCACCCTTGTCAGCACGCTCTCGCCAGCCTTTAATTGGCGTAGGAGTTGTTGCTTGTCTGGATTTACTCCGGCCTCATCTGTATTGTTATCGTCAGCATTGCACACATGCCGCACTTCGCAATGGAATTATTTTTGGGAGCATACATTACCTGAGGGGTTCTCCTTGCCAATAGCTGAAACGGCGAGTGCGGCCTCGAGTTGGGCCTTGCACTCCGCTAACTCCTGAGACAGTTGCGTGTTCTTCTCTGTAAGACATTGCATAACATATGATACTTAAAATAGTTATCTTAACTATTTCAAGTCTCGGGGGCTACTGACATATATAACTATCAGATTTACTCACCAGTATGTCTTTTACATACTGCTCCGTGGCCCTGGCTAGACCATTTTGAGCGGCACGGAGGTACGCATCTCCTGTATTAAAGGCGTTTAACGCCTCTGGGGAAAAACATGCGTCCTGAAGAACAGTCCAGCGATGCCTGTGGTTCATGGCACTCGCCACCTCTGAATTGGTGGCAGATAGCCCGTCTGCATCCTCTGTCGGAGGAATGCCCGACGCGCGCCCCGTGTCCGCCTCCGCTTCCGGACCCGACCTTGAAGTCTGGCCGGTGGATATAGTCCGGCGGGCTCTCTTCTTCCTAAGGAGAACATGGGCGTTAAAATGACTTAAGGGCATAGACCCTAGGCATGAAATTCGCACGTCGTACCGTTGCACCGGAGTCTTGATCTGGTCCGCACTTCCTTTTTGCCCGCCTGGCTTTAGCGGCCCTTGTTGGCTGCCCACCGCGGGCCCGGCACTCCGCCTCAAGGATTTCCCCTGCAAAACGAAACAATATTGGTCTACAACATTGAAAATAAGGCATGGATGGATCTCCTTCAAAGTACCAGGACTTCGGTCTCGGCTACCTTTGAGGCTGGAAGTAATCCGGGATAGTCGACCGTAATGGCCACTAAGGTGTTGTCCTTACTCAATTGATGAAACACCCCATCAATTAACTCCACACATAAGTCCGGATCCTCTTGGGAATCCGGATCGAGGGACCATTCTGGGTCCTCGAGCTATGGGGAAGGGCTGTTGATCTCCTTCACCGTCTGGCGTAACTCCTGAGTTAATATCACCAGACTGAATCCTCAATCATGGGAATTTCGAAAGCGGGTAGATAAGTGAAATTGTTCGCTTACCCAACTTGGAGGATTGTACATGGAGAATCCGCCCTCCGGGTTGGCATAGAGGAATTTCTCTTCTTCTCCCTTGTACAAAGCGGATAAAATTCTCGTTAAGGTGGCAGCCGAATCTGGCCCCTTACGACCGCACCGGGTGGCGTCGTCCTCCCCGTTGAAATCCCACATGGGGTGGCCTCTGTATTGAGGCGGCTGCACCCCTCGCGTAATGCATATGGCCATGACCTTGATCATGGTCAGTCCGGAATGAGCCAACAACCTTATCCGGCTCATCAGGTAAAGGACGTCCCTGTCAGTTTCCCTCTGAGGGTTCCGCGGGCGCCATCTCAGGCGCTTCTTCAACGGAGCATTACTGAACTCAGGGAGGCCGATCTGTACAGGATCCGGCAGGGGGACGTCATCTATATAGAACCACTCTGAGGGCTAGTCCTCGGACGTCCTATTTGGGGTACCGGATAGATATCCGGTCCCAGCGATGCGCCATAGTTCGGCTCCGCCTGATGGGGTTATGTACCTAGGGTAGGGTCATGGACCTGATCCAAGTAACTTACCCCAGGACATCCTTAGAAGAGGTCGCCTTCCAGTCGACCAACGAGGATTCACTCGACTGGCCTGAAGGACTCGACCACGAAGACTCACTCGACCACCAGGAGGACAAGAGGCACTCTACACTGCAACGGCCTGTAATCAAGTAGACTTTATGATAGTAAAGGCCTTTATGTGGGGCGTTACCAGTAACGCCCCAGACTTAACTCACCTTAAACCCTCTCCTACGTGGGCTGGCTGGGGTCCTGGCGCACTCTATATAAGCCACCCCCCTCCACAGGCAGAAGGGTTCGGCACCTTTGTAATGCCCTCGATGCGGCTATAGCTCCCACGTGTCGAGGCACGACTTAGAGGCATAACCGCATTGAAAGCAATGTCGCAAGTCGGGCAATCATTACAACATCCCATGTAATATATAATAAGAGGGGGAGATAACATAGTTGGCTTACACTCGCCACGTCACATCAGAGTACATAAATAACATCCATCAAACAAACACTCATGGCCCGACTACGGCGCCAAAATAGAAAAGACCCCCCAACATGCGACAAGGTCCTGAATCGATAACCCCAACTAGGCACCACTACTGATCATCCGGAAAAGATACGTAGTATCGCTGAGAGTCCTCGTCGAACTCCCGCTTGAGCTCGTACTCGTCACCTGGAGCGGAATCCCCTGGACCTGCATCTGGAGTTGTAGTAACTGTGAGCCACAGGGACTCAGCAATCTCACACCCATGCGATCAAAACTATTTAAGCTCATAGGAATGGATAAGGCAAAAATATGTGGAGCTGCAGCAAGCGACTAGCATATGTGGTGGCTAACTTATACGCAAAAAAAGAGCGAGGAGAGAAGGCGAAGCACGAGCGAGAATCTAAAGGAACATCCTGCGCAAGCATAACTCCAACACCGTGTCCACTTCCCGGACTCCGCCGAGAAGGGGCCATCACGGTAACACTCACGGTTGATTCATTTTCATTAAGTTTAGTTCAAGTCATCTACAACCGGACATTAACAAATTCCCATCTTCCCATAACCGCGGGCACGGCTTTCGAAAGATCAATCCCTGCAGGGGGGTCCCAACTTAGCCCTTAACAAGCTCTCACGGTCAACGAAGGAATAGACCTCCACCCAAGACACACCGATCAGACTCGGTATCTCGGTACAACAAGATGATTCGACAGGTTAAAACAAGTCGAGCAACACCGCCCGAATGTGCCGACAAATCCCGATAGGAGCTGCACATATCTCTTTCTCAGGGCACACTCAGATGAGCAATCCGTACAACTAAAACCAAACCTCGAGTTTCCCCGAGGGGGCGCTGCACAGGGCTCTAGTTCGGACCAACACTCAGAGGAGCACTGGCCCGTGGGGGGGCTAAAATAAAGATGACCTTTGGGCTCCGGAAACCCAAGGGAAAAAGGGGCTAGGTGGCAAATGGTAAAACCAATGTTGGGCATTGCTGGAAAAGCTTTAATCAAGGCGAACTATCAAGGGGTTCCCATTATAGCCCAACCGCGTAAGGGACGCACAATCCGGGAACATAACACCGGCATGACGGAAACTAGGGCGGCAAGAGTGGAACAAATCACTAGGCGAGAGGCCGAGCCTTCCACCCTTTACCAAGTATATAGATGCATTAAGATAACATAGCAATATAATGATATCCCAACAAGTAAATAGATGTTCCAACAAGGAACGGCTCCAATCTTCACCTGCAACTAACAACGCTATAAGAAGGGCTGAGCAAAGCGGTAACATAGCCAATCAACGGTTTGCTAGGACAATGGTGGGTTAGAGGATCAACATGGCAATTGGGAGGCTGACAAGCAAAAGGTAGGCATCGTAGCAGTGGCAAAGCAAAAGAGCGAGCAAACTAGCATAGCAAAGATAGTAGTGATTTCGAGGGTATGATCATCTTGCCTGCACAGTTGTCAGAGTTGACTGGATCCTCACAAGCAAACTCAACGGGCTCCTCGGTAGCGAACTCGTCTCCCGGCTCTACCCAACAAGACAAACAAGCAACAAGGATACAATCAACCACGGGCAAGACCAAGCAATATGATGAAATGACGATATGCTATGCGGGATGCGATGCGGGATGCAAAATGCAAGATATGACAGGAAATGCATGAACCTGGCGTCAACTTGGAAAACCAAGTGTGCCACTGGATAGAGGGGATGAAATCGCTTGAAAACGATATAAAGATCATTGGAATCGGAGCTACGGTTTGGAAATGGCGAGCGTTTTAAGATATGACACCGGTCTGCGATTTACAGCAAGTAGGCATCTAAATGCAACGAAATGAACATGCTACAGCCACCAAACATGAAAACAAAATACATGGCAGAGATGTACACAAGATGGTTGACAAAACACTAGCACTGAGCCATAGGCAAATTCATCCATTAAGAGGTTCAAACAAGCATGGCTAAAACGCAAATGCAAAACAGATTTCAGACTTAGTGAAATTAACACTAGTCTGAAATTTCAGATCACGATGCTCTCTTCGGAGCAGCAAAACAACATGATAGAAAACCTGAACATGACAAGTAAGAACATGTCATGGAGCTACCCAACAAGCTTAACAAAACACCCAAAGTGACCTGGGGCCAAAAGGGTTCACAAAATACTCTACCGAGCTCACGAACATCGCTCGAACACAATCAGTTTTCGGACTTAGTGAAAACTGAGACATGCTGAAATTTAACTCACGAAGGCATGTAAACGAGCTCGATGCACTCACTACGGTGCAAGTCATGGCAAGGAAAGCATATCACCAGCAAGAAGGCACAAAGTGCTAGCTACACATGGCAAGAACGAAGGCATAGCATGCATGGAACACTAACGGTAGCATCGGCGAAATCGCAAACAAGTTGACGATCTGCCCAGATTAACAACGAAGCAAAAGTTGAGCTCGATTGAGTCAACCTAGAGCACTCCACAAATGACAAAAAAGACATGGATGGATAGAGCATAACTTAAATATCAAAACTCCCTTACTGATCATCCTCAAAAGAGGCACGGATCACTAGGAAACAAGCTGGACATATAGCATCATGAACTAAAATATCCCAGACTTAGTGAAAATCACTAAGTCCCTGAAATCTGCAATCTCAGGTACCTCTCTTCGCAAGCTTGCACAAGACAACACACACATCCTAAAAATGCATGGGTGGCACCTCTGGAAAGAAGACAAAATGCTTCACAATACATCCCAAAAGGGCACAGGCATATCATGCACGAATTAAACATGACAAAAATGACAAGAGTGCATGATGAACTAACGGATCTGCAATTTAACTCACGAAGCCTCCTTCTAACAGCATTTTGTGTATCAAGATGATCTCAAATGCAAATGATGCAATGGAATGAAATGATGTACATGTCGAGGCGAAGATTTTGATATATCATATGCCCAAAACGGAGCTACGGTTGCGGAGATACAAGCAGTCAAAAAATGCATAAAAATTAGAGGGAGAGGGAAAAAGTCAACCCTAGAATTTCGGATCTGAGATCCAGATCGGGGCACTGTTCACCGACGCGGAAACCGAGGTCCGCCGGGCTCTTGCCGGAGCTCACCGGAGGGAGACGCGAGGCGGCGCCGGGGAGGTTGGAGGAGGCCGGGCCGACCGGAGTCGGTCGCCGGAGCAGCGGGCGAGGGCGGCGGCGCTCGGCGGCGCGGGGCGGCGAGGAGGCCGGTGGCCGGAGCGGCGAGCGGTGGCGGGGCGCGGCGGCGCCGGCAGCCGGTCGGGAAGAGGACGGCGGCGGGGCACGGGACGAAGGGCGGCGACGGATCGGGCCTCGGGGGCCCCTCCTGGGCCTCCCGGGCCGGCGGCGGCGAACGGGCGCGCGCCCACGTGGCAGCGCCTGAGTGGCGGAGGCGGGCGGCGGCGGACGCGTCCGGCGCTGGGGCGGACGTGTCCGTCGGCGGCGGAGGATGTTTCTTTTTTTGAACTAGGGTTTCGGACGGGGGAAGAAGAGATCCGAATGGAGGGGGTATAAATAGGCATAAGTGGAGCTAGGAGAGTCCAAATGAGGTGCGGTTTTCGCCCACACGATCATGATCGAACGCTCTAGGACATGGAGCAGAGTTTGGTGGGTTTTGGGCCAAATTTGGGGGGTGTTGGGCTGCAACACACACGAGGCCTTTCCGGTCCCTCGGTTAACCGTTGGAGTATCAAACGAAGTCCAAATGACCCGAAACTTGACAGGCGGTCTACCGGTAGTAAACCAAGGCCACTTGACAAGTCTCGGTCCAATCCGGAAATGTTTAAACCCCACACAGGAAAGAAAGGTAGAAATGACCACCGGAGGAGAACGGAACGCCGGATTGCAAAACGGACAACGGGGAAAATGCTCGAATGCATGAGATGAACATGTATGCAAATGCAATGCACGTGATAACATGATGAGGGATGCACGAAAAGAAAAACAACACACGGAGACAAAGACCCAACCCGAGAAATAAATATAACTTAGCACCGGAGACGGCAAGAGTTGGATACAAATATGGAAAGTTACATCTGGGGCGTTACAACACTCCACCACTACGAAAAGATCTCGTCCCGAGATCTAGGACTGAAAGAACTCCGGGTACTCAGAACGGAGGTGATCCTCGCGTTCCCAGGTAGCTTCACGGTCGGAATGGTGTGACCACTTGACTTTGAGAAATTTAATTGACTTGTTGCGAGTCTTGCGTTCAGTCTCTTCAAGAATAGCAACTAGGTGCTCACGATAAGAGAGATCTTCTTGGAGCTCAATGTCCTCGAAGTTGACGGTGCGGTCAGGAGTCTTGAAGCACTTTCGAAGCTGAGAGACATGGAACACATCATGAACATTTGCAAAGTTTGAAGGAAGCTCGAGTTGATAGGCGAGGTCGCCTCTCTTGCTGACAATCTTGAAAGGTCCCACGTATCTAGGGGCAAGCTTCCCTTTGATACCGAAGCGACGAGTACCTTTCATAGGAGAGACACGGAGGTAAACATGATCTCCGATCTCAAAAACTAGATCACGGTGCTTACTATCATAGTAGCTCTTCTGGCGGGACTGGGCTGCTTTGAGGTTATCACGAATGACTTTGCACATATCTTCTGCTTCTGTGATTAGGTCATTACCCAGCAGCTGACGTTCACCGGTTTCAGACCAATTGAGAGGGGTACGACACTTCCTGCCATATAGAATTTCAAAGGGGGCCTTGCCCGAACTTGCTTGAAAGCTGTTGTTGTATGAGAATTCAGCATAAGGAAGACAATCCTCCCACTCCATGCCGAAAGAAATCACACAAGCCCTGAGCATATCTTCAAGAATTTGGTTGACACGCTCGACTTGACCGCTTGTTTGAGGATGGAAAGCTGTGCTGAAGCGGATGTTGGTGCCCATGGCCTTCTGAAAAGAATCCCAAAACTTGGAGGTAAAGATGCTGCCACGGTCTGAAGATATCACTTGAGGAATACCGTGCAGAGAGACAATGCGAGAGGTATAGAGTTCCGCCAATTGAGCTGCAGTGATTGACTCTTTGATAGGCAGAAAGTGAGCCACTTTGGTGAGCTTGTCGATGACGACGAAAATAGCATCATTGCCACGCTTGGACTTTGGAAACCCAGTCACGAAGTCCATTTCAATGTGGTCAAACTTCCATTCTGGAATGGCAAGAGGTTGGAGGAGACCTGCTGGCCTTTGGTGTTCTGCCTTCACTCTTCTGCAGACATCACACTCGTTCACGAATTGAGCGATCTCGCGCTTCATTCGAGTCCACCAATAAGTTTTCTTGAGATCCTGATACATCTTCGTACTACCAGGGTGGATGGAGAGGAGAGAGTTGTGAGCCTCGTTCATGATCACCTTACGAAGTTCACCTTTGGGCACAACAATTCGATCCTCGAAGAAGAGAGTGTCCTTGTCATCAAGTCGGTAGCACTTGTACTTGGACTGACTCTTTGCAATACCAATCTTCACCTTCTTCACCATAGCATCAAGAAGTTGGGCTTGGCGAATCTGGTCTTCTAAGGTAGGAGAGACTTGAAGGTTGGCGAGGAAACCTTGAGGAACAACTTGCAGATTAAGTTTGCGGAAAGCTTCACAAAGCTCGGGTTGATAAGGCTTGAGAATCAGACTGTTGCAATATGCTTTTCTGCTCAAAGCGTCAGCAATCACATTAGCCTTGCCTGGAGTATACTCGATACTCGGATTGTACTCTTGAATCATTTCGACCCAACGAGTCTGCCTGAGGTTGAGATTAGGCTGAGTGAAGATGTACTTGAGACTCTTGTGATCAATGAAAATATCCACTTTCCTTCCCAATAGAAGATGTCTCCAAGTCAACAAAGCATGCACAACTGCCGCCAACTCGAGATCATGAGTGGGGTAGTTCTTCTCATTAGGTTTCAACTGGCGAGAGGTATAAGCAACAACTTTCTTCTCTTGCATCAGTACAGCACCGAGACCTTGGAGAGAGGCATCACAAAAGACCTCGTACGGCTTGGTTTCATCAGGCGGAGTCAGAACTGGAGCAGTGATCAATTTCTCTTTCAAAGTGTTGAAAGCAATATCACACTCCGGAGACCAAACGTACTTGACGTGCTTCTGAAGAAGATTTGAGAGAGGCTTGGCGATCTTAGAAAAGTTTTCAACGAATCTTCTGCAATAGCTTGCGAGACCGAGAAAACTGCGGAGTTGCTTCACGTTCTGAGGAGGTTCCCAATTCACAATTGCGGACACCTTCTCAGGATTCACGGAAATGCCCTTGGCAGAGATGATATGACCAAGATAAAGAACCTCATCGAGCCAAAATTCACACTTGGAGAACTTGGCGTAGAACTTATGTTCTCTGAGCTTGTCAAGAACCAAACGCAAGTGCTTGGCATGATCTTCCTTGTTCTTCGAGAAAACCAGAATGTCGTCGAGATAGACCAAAACGAATTCATTGGTGTAGGGGTTGAAGATGAAGTTCATCATGCGAGAGAACGTCGGAGGAGCGTTGGCGAGGCCAAAAGACATGACTGTGTATTCATATGAACCAAAGCTTGTTCTGAACGCCATCTTGGGAATATCTTGCTCACGAATACGAATCTGATGATAACCCATACGGAGATCAAGCTTGGAGAATACTTGAGCACCCTTGAGTTGTTCGAACAGCTCATTGATGTTGGGAAGTGGGTATTTGTTCTTGATGGTCTTCTTGTTTACTGGACGGTAATCAACACAAAGTCGACTCGATCCATCCTTCTTCTTCACAAAAAGAACACCACAACCCCACGGAGAAGTACTAGGCCGAATGAGACCCAATCTTTCTTGCTCATCGAGTTGTTTCTTCAACTCCTTCAACTCTTCGGGGCCGAGCTTGTAGGGACGTTTGCACACAGGTTCCGTACCGGGCTCAAGTTCAATAACAAATTCAACCGGCCGGTTTGGAGGCATCCCTGGAAGTTCTTCTGGAAAGACGTCTTGATACTCACAAACGACAGGAATTTGAGAGATGGCATCCAATTCACCCTTCTCATTGAGAGAAAACAACCGGATGGTATTATCCCGAGCGGCAAAGACAATGACATCCTCAGACGAATGAGTTAGTTGAATCTGCCTGGCTGCACAATCAAGTTGAGCTTTATGCTTAGAGAGCCAGTCCATCCCAAGAATAAGATCAATGTCAGAATTGCCAAGAACCACCGGAGAAGAGAGAAACTTGCAGTCGCCCAAAGCGATTGTAACATCCGGAACACACACTCGAGATGTCAAGAGGCTGGCCGGAGAGTCAATAGACAACGGTCTCGGCAACATTTGAGTAACAAAATCATGCTTGGAAGCAAAAGGTCTCGAGATGAAACAATGCGATGCACCAGTGTCAAAAAGAACTTTTGCAGGAATATCATTAACAGGAAGGTTACCCATGATCACATCTGAAGAATCCTCTGCCTGAGCTGCATTCACCATATTGACCTTGGCGTGCTTGGGATTGTGCTTGACCACAGCTGTACTTGCCGATCTGACAGGAGGAGGAGGAGGAAGACGCCTCTGGTTGGTACACTTGTTGGCATAGTGACCCTTCTGTTGACACTTGTTGCACGTGACCTCTGAAAGCGGACGGTGATACGGAGCACTCGATCTTGGAGCTTGGGATGAAGACTTGTTCTGAAAGCCTGGGTTGGGTGGGTGGGAGAAACCACTGCCACCTTTGCTCTTCTGCTGATACGGCTGACGGAACGGAGGAGGAGGAAGCCAGAACTTCTGCTGCTTGACCACTTGAGTAGAGGAAGACGGAGTAACATCTCTGGCACGCTTCCTGGAAGCATCACATCTCATCTGAGCAGCCTCTTGCTTCAGTGCCATGTTGTAGAACTCATCGTATCTCAATGGCTCAAAGAGGACAAGAGCGAGCTGAATTTCCTCATGAAGACCACCCCTGAACTGATAGATCATGCTCTTCTCATCAGGAACATCCTGTTTGGCAAAACGGGCGAGCTTCTGGAACAATTTGTTGTAGTCATAGACAGACAAAGAGCCTTGCTTCAGATTGCGGAATTCCTGACGCTTAAACTCAACCACACTTTGAGGGATGTGATGAGCGCGGAAATCTTGACGGAAATCGTCCCAAGTGATAACACGTCCACCTCTGGAATCCTTGTACTGCTGGAACCACTCTGCCGCCTGATCTTTGAGCTGGAAAGAAGCGAACTTGACGAAATCTTCAGGCCTGACGTTGCTACATTCAAAATGCTTGCCCAGATCCACTAGCCAATCGTCAGCATCGGTAACCTCAACACAACCGTTGAACGTCTTTGGGCCATTAGCAAGGAACTGGTTCAGAGTAGCAAAGTGGTGCTGATTATGGCCTTGATTCCCTTGATTGCCTTGATTGCGCTCTTGAAGGATTTGCATGATCAACTGTGTATTTGCATTAGTAGCGGCCATCACAGCTTGCCATGCTTCCGGAGGAGGCGGAGGTGGAGGCGGATTAGGATTCGGAGTCGTGCGCGTTGGAGGAGCCATCCTAAAGAGGTTGACCACCATTAGCACATAGATAGACAACAATATAGAAGCTGAATCCAACGGAATGAAAATTACAACATATAGTCTTCACATCCGAACAAAATGAACGAATGCATTCCTCTTCAAATGATCACATATCCATAAATTGAGAAGCCACGTAGAATTACGGTAGAGAAATAAATCAACAAGGTACGGATCAAGAACGAATAATCGGTAAGAAATCCCAATCTCAAACCAATATTCGTGGAAGAAGAACTAGAGCTACTAGAATTCCCACCTATGAAATTCCCGAACCTTTCCGGTTATGCAATCAGGTGTTGGGGATACAGGGGAAGCACAATATCTCACCCAAACTAGCAAATCCTACATCCAGCTGTATCCATCCTTCAACACATAACCAAGAAAACTTCGGAAACCATCTACCTCAACCTTCGAAAAGCATCCGCTATACAAGTTATGGCGATACTCCCGAACTCCCGCCCCAGTACTGGGTGGCGTCGAGGTTATCTCACCAACGAACTGCATAAAAGAGATTTTCGATGTCGGCGAACATATCTCAAGTATACCAGAATTGCAACGATAAAATTGTGACGGCAACACCTCGGAGCTCAACTCCCCGGGACACTGCCACAACCCCTAAAGACAGGAGGCACCAAGAACAATGTTCTCGTCACAAAACCATCGTAACAAAACCAAGATACTCGCGTGATCCTAAAAAATTTTTTTTTGTGAAGTTTGAGAAGAGAAGAGTCAAAACTCTACGTCAGGATGCCTTACCAGAGCGATGAGGAGACTGGGAAGTAAAAAGAATTCCTAAGCTCTCCGATATATAATTCCTAAGGACTCAAAACATTTTTTTCTAGACACAACTCGGCTGCTAAAAAAACGATCAAGCAATGGGGCTCCTAAGGTCGGGGAAGGCTCTGATTACCAACTTGTAACGCCCTCGATGCGGCTATAGCTCCCACGTGTCGAGGCACGACTTAGAGGCATAACCGCATTGAAAGCAATGTCGCAAGTCGGGCAATCATTACAACATCCCATGTAATATATAATAAGAGGGGGAGATAACATAGTTGGCTTACACTCGCCATGTCACATCAGAGTACATAAATAACATCCATCAAACAAACACTCATGGCCCGACTACGGCGCCAAAATAGAAAAGACCCCCCAACATGCGACAAGGTCCTGAATCGATAACCCCAACTAGGCACCACTACTGATCATCCGGAAAAGATACGTAGTATCGCTGAGAGTCCTCGTCGAACTCCCACTTGAGCTCGTACTCGTCACCTGGAGCGGAATCCCCTGGACCTGCATCTGGAGTTGTAGTAACTGTGAGCCACAGGGACTCAGCAATCTCACACCCACGCGATCAAAACTATTTAAGCTCATAGGAATGGATAAGGAAAAAATATGTGGAGCTGCAGCAAGCGACTAGCATATGTGGTGGCTAACTTATACGCAAAAAAAGAGCGAGGAGAGAAGGCGAAGCACGAGCGAGAATCTAAAGGAACATCCTGCGCAAGCATAACTCCAACACCGTGTCCACTTCCCGGACTCCGCCGAGAAGGGGCCATCACGGTAACACTCACGGTTGATTCATTTTCATTAAGTTTAGTTCAAGTCATCTACAACCGGACATTAACAAATTCCCATCTGCCCATAACCGCGGGCACGGCTTTCGAAAGATCAATCCCTGCAGGGGGGTCCCAACTTAGCCCTTAACAAGCTCTCACGGTCAACGAAGGAATAGACCTCCACCCAAGACACACCGATCAGACTCGGTATCTCGGTACAACAAGATGATTCGACAGGTTAAAACAAGTCCAGCAACACCGCCCGAATGTGCCGACAAATCCCGATAGGAGCTGCACATATCTCTTTCTCAGGGCACACTCAGATGAGCAATCCGTACAACTAAAACCAAACCTCGAGTTTCCCCGAGGGGGCGCTGCACAGGGCTCTAGTTCGGACCAACACTCAGAGGAGCACTGGCCCGTGGGGGGGCTAAAATAAAGATGACCTTTGGGCTCCGGAAACCCAAGGGAAAAAGGGGCTAGGTGGCAAATGGTAAAACCAATGTTGGGCATTGCTGGAAAAGCTTTAATATAGGGCGAACTATCAAGGGGTTCCCATTATAGCCCAACCGCGTAAGGGACGCACAATCCGGGAACATAACACCAGCATGACGGAAACTAGGGCGGCAAGAGTGGAACAAATCACTAGGCGAGAGGCCGAGCCTTCCACCCTTTACCAAGTATATAGATGCATTAAGATAACATAGCAATATAATGATATCCCAACAAGTAAATAGATGTTCCAACAAGGAACGGCTCCAATCTTCACCTGCAACTAACAACGCTATAAGAAGGGCTGAGCAAAGCGGTAACATAGCCAATCAACGGTTTGCTAGGACAATGGTGGGTTAGAGGATCAACATGGCAATTGGGAGGCTGACAAGCAAAAGGTAGGCATCGTAGCAGTGGCAAAGCAAAAGAGCGAGCAAACTAGCATAGCAAAGATAGTAGTGATTTCGAGGGTATGATCATCTTGCCTTCACAGTTGTCAGAGTTGACTGGATCCTCACAAGCAAACTCAACGGGCTCCTCGGTAGCGAACTCGTCTCCTGGCTCTACCCAACAAGACAAACAAGCAACAAGGATACAATCAACCACGGGCAAGACCAAGCAATATGATGAAATGACGATATGCTATGCGGGATGCGATGCGGGATGCAAAATGCAAGATATGACAGGAAATGCATGAACCTGGCATCAACTTGGAAAACCAAGTGTGCCACTGGATAGAGGGGATGAAATCGCTTGAAAACGATATAAAGATCATTGGAATCGGAGCTACGGTTTGGAAATGGCGAGCGTTTTAAGATATGACACCGGTCTGCGATTTACAGCAAGTAGGCATCTAAATGCAACGAAATGAACATGCTACAGCCACCAAACATGAAAACAAAATACATGGCAGAGATGTACACAAGATGGTTGACAAAACACTAGCACTGAGCCATAGGCAAATTCATCCATTAAGAGGTTCAAACAAGCATGGCTAAAACGCAAATGCAAAACAGATTTCAGACTTAGTGAAATTAACACTAGTCTGAAATTTCAGATCACGATGCTCTCTTCGGAGCAGCAAAACAACATGATAGAAAACCTGAACATGACAAGTAAGAACATGGCATGGAGCTACTCAACAAGCTTAACAAAACACCCAAAGTGACCTGGGGCCAAAAGGGTTCACAAAATACTCTACCGAGCTCACGAACATCGCTCGAACACAATCAGTTTTCGGACTTAGTGAAAACTGAGACATGCTGAAATTTAACTCACGAAGGCATGTAAACGAGCTCGATGCACTCACTACGGTGCAAATCATGGCAAGGAAAGCATATCACCAGCAAGAAGGCACAAAGTGCTAGCTACACATGGCAAGAACGAAGGCATAGCATGCATGGAACACTAACGGTAGCATCGGCGAAATCGCAAACAAGTTGACGATCTGCCCAGATTAACAACGAAGCAAAAGTTGAGCTCGATTGAGTCAACCTAGAGCACTCCACAAATGCCAAAGAAGACATGGATGGATAGAGCATAACTTAAATATCAAAACTCCCTTACTGATCATCCTCAAAAGAGGCACGGATCACTAGGAAACAAGCTGGACATATAGCATCATGAACTAAAATATCCCAGACTTAGTGAAAATCACTAAGTCCCTGAAATCTGCAATCTCAGGTACCTCTCTTCGCAAGCTTGCACAAGACAACACACACATCCTAAAAATGCATGGGTGGCACCTCTGGAAAGAAGACAAAATGCTTCACAATACATCCCAAAAGGGCACAGGCATATCATGCACGAATTAAACATGACAAAAATGACAAGAGTGCATGATGAACTAACGGATCTGCAATTTAACTCACGAAGCCTCCTTCTAACAGCATTTTGGGTATCAAGGTGATCTCAAATGCAAATGATGCAATGGAATGAAATGATGTACATGTCGAGCCGAAGATTTTGATATATCATATGCCCAAAACGGAGCTACGGTTGCGGAGATACAAGCAGTCAAAGAATGCATAAAAATAAGAGGGAGAGGGAAAAAGTCAACCCTAGAATTTCGGATCTGAGATCCAGATCGGGGCACTGTTCACCGACGCGGAAACCGAGGTCCGCCGGGCTCTCGCCGGAGCTCACCGGAGGGAGACGCGAGGCGGCGCCGGGGAGGTTGGAGGAGGCCGGGCCGACCGGAGTCGGTCGCCGGAGCAACGGGCGAGGGCGGCGGCGCTCGGCGGCGCCCTCGGCGGCGCGGGGCGGCGAGGAGGCCGGTGGCCGGAGCGGCGAGCGGTGGCGGGGCGCGGCGGCGCCGGCAGCCGGCCGGGAAGAGGACGGCGGCGGGGCACGGGACGAAGGGCGGCGACGGATCGGGCCTCGGGGGCCCCTCCTGGGCCTCCCGGGCCGGCGGCGGCGAACGGGCGCGCGCCCACGTGGCAGCGCCTGAGTGGCGGAGGCGGGCGGCGGCGGACGCGTCCGGCGCTGGGGCGGACGTGTCCGTCGGCGGCGGAGGATGTTTCTTTTTTTGAACTAGGGTTTCGGACGGGGGAAGAAGAGATCCGAATGGAGGGGGTATAAATAGGCATAAGTGGAGCTAGGAGAGTCCAAATGAGGTGCGGTTTTCGCCCACACGATCATGATCGAACGCTCTAGGACATGGAGCAGAGTTTGGTGGGTTTTGGGCCAAATTTGGGGGGTGTTGGGCTGCAACACACACGAGGCCTTTCCGGTCCCTCGGTTAACCGTTGGAGTATCAAACGAAGTCCAAATGACCCGAAACTTGACAGGCGGTCTACCGGTAGTAAACCAAGGCCACTTGACAAGTCTCGGTCCAATACGGAAATGTTTAAACCCCACACAAGAAAGAAAGGTAGAAATGACCACCGGAGGAGAACGGAACGCCGGATTGCAAAACGGACAACGGGGAAAATGCTCGAATGCATGAGATGAACATGTATGCAAATGCAATGCACGTGATAACATGATGAGGGATGCACGAAAAGAAAAACAACACACGGAGACAAAGACCCAACCCGAGAAATAAATATAACTTAGCGCCGGAGACGGCAAGAGTTGGATACAAATATGGAAAGTTACATCTGGGGCGTTACAACCTTGTAGTTCATACACTCATAATCCACTCGACCGCCTCCGGGCTCCGAGACGTAGGGCTGTCACTTCTTCCGAGAAGGGCCTGAACTCGTACATCCTTTGTGCTTACAACCTCTCCATAGCTAGGACCTTGCCTCTCCATACCTACCCCCCACTCTACTGTCAGGCTTAGAACCATGACAGTTGGCGCCCACCGTGGGGCAGGTGTTTTAGCGATTTTATGGAGAAGTTGCGATTCTTCCGAGTACTTTCATCATGGTGTCTGCTGGAGTTTTGGTCGAGGGTCAAGAGATCCGTCTCGGCGCTCTCACCTTCATCGCCGACGACTCCGCATGGCTCCAGGAGGCTCCACTCGACGTAGATGCGCTCCCCGTCCGCGGTGCGACGCATTTTCGCGCATGTGTCTGCGGCGTTCTGCTGCGGCAACCGTCGACCCAGTATCGGTTGGCTCCTCCATCGTCCACCCTCCCGGTCTCCCGCCAGCGCAAGCGCTCAGGCCGGTCGAGGCTTCAGCGATGGGTGAGTCACGCGGTGGCTCGCCAATCGGCCACTACCCAAGTTGCGGCAATCGAGCCCAACGAATCTCTCTACGGCTTGTTCGATCAGTCGACTGGCTCCGTAGAGACTGCATCCGAGTGCGGAAGCAGTGATCCAGCGGCGGAAATCTTGATGGTTGACGGGCCCCACAGCCCTCCTGGCTTCGCCCGTGGTGGTGGAGCAGGTGACGGCGGCGACCCTGCACGAGGCTACGAAGAATACCAACCCGAGCCACTCGACTCTCTGCAAAGAGAGGAACTTCGCCGCAGGAACGAGGATCCCCTGCGTATTCCCATCGCAGGAGAAACCCCCGAGGCTCGTGCCTTGGAGGAGGCGCGTCTGGCCAATTTGGCCGAGCGCACTCGACTGGAAAACCTTCAGCGAGCACTCGACGAGCGCGCGCGGCAACGAGTTCCCGACACCAGTCGACGTCAACTCTTCCCGCCGACTCAGGTATATCGAACCCCAATTCAGAATTTAGCAGCTGCGACCCATATAGCAGAGTCCATCCAGCCTTCGCAGTCGGAAGCTGGCAGAGGTTTGCTGCAGATCAGGGATCTGCTCCGGGCAGCAAGAGATCAAAATTCAGCCGTGTCTCAGTCGCGCAACAGAATTCACAGTCGATCCGTCACTGTGAATACGGTCCAGTCGGCTCACAGCCCCAGATCGCCTCCGCGGCGCGTAGGGCGTGAGAATCGGCAAGATCAATATGGCGACAGACTCGACCGAGATGATAGGCGTCGAGTGCCCTATTCCCCTCCGAGGGGTGGGTCTTACGCTCCTCGGCAGCCAGATGATAGGCGTCAGTACAGTACAGGGCGTAGGGTTCCAGTTGACCCCAGAGATCCAGGCTTCGATGCGCGGTCCATTATCGTGCAAGGGTTGGTCGACCGGAACAGAGCCCATCGAGGCGCACTCGACAGAGATGTACCCACAAGCAGTCGAGTGCATGTTTCTGGTCCTGAATGTTTCAGCAGAGCTATCAGAGCCGCAGTTATCCCCCCCCAATTTCAGGTTGGCAACAGGAGTCAGCAAGTTCACTGGTGAGTCTAAGCCTGAAACTTGGCTTGAAGACTACCGAGTGGTAGTTCAGATTGGTGGTGGGAACGACGAGGTGGCCATGAAGCATTTGCCCCTCATGTTGGAAGGTTCTGCCAGGGCATGGTTGACTCAATTACCTCCTAGCAGCATTTACACTTGGGAAGATCTGTCCCGAGTGTTCGTCAGAACGTTTGAAGGGACTTGCAAGCGACCAGCTGGATTGACAGAGTTGCAAGTCTGCGTGCAGAAAGCTAATGAGACTCTCAGAGAGTATATTCAGAGGTGGATCACTTTGCACCACACTGTGGAAAATGTCTCTGATCATCAGGCAGTATGCGCCTTCAAAGACGGCGTCAAGAACAGAGAACTGAGTTTGAAATTTGGTCGAACCGGTGACATGACCTTGAGTCGGATGATGGAGATTGCTACCAAGTACGCCAATGGCGAAGAAGAAGACCGACTCCGAAGCGGCAAGCACAAGCCGAGTCAGTCGGAAAAAGGAAACACCAGTCGGAAACAGAAGCGGAAGGCTGAACTGGCAGCTCCCGGAGAGGCTCTGGCCGTGACTCAAGGAAAGTTTAAGGGGAAACCAAAAGGATCCTGGAACCCCAAGAAGGTAAAGGATAAAGAAGGGAACGACGTGATGGACATGCCATGTCACATTCACACGAAGAAAGACGAAGAGGGGAATATCATTTACCCAAAGCACACCACTCGCCAATGTCGACTCCTGATCCAGCAGTTTCAGGGAAAACAGTCTAAGGACAAGGAGAAGGAGTCGGACAAGGCCGAAGACAAAGAGGACAGTGAGGGAGGATATCCGCATATCAACTCCACTCTGATGATCTTTGCAGATGTGGAAAGCAGAAGTCGACTGAAAGTGATTAACCGAGAGGTGAACATGGTTGCCCCAGCAAAGGCAAATTATCTGAAGTGGTCTCAAACACCCATCACATTCGACCAATCTGATCACCCGACTCATATTGCCACCCCTGGGAGGCAAGCTTTGGTGGTCGATCCAGTTGTCGAAGGCACTCGACTGACAAAGGTGCTGATGGATGGTGGAAGTGGGCTGAATCTGTTATATGCAGACACATTGAAAGGAATGGGCATTCCGATGTCCCGACTGAGCACTAGTAACATGAGCTTTCATGGAGTTATACCAGGGAAGAAGGCCGAGTCACTCGGCCAGATAGCTTTGGACGTAGTGTTTGGTGATTCGAAGCATTTTCGCAAAGAAAAGTTGACGTTTGAGGTCGTGGATTTTCAAAGTGCATATCATGCCATTTTGGGAAGACCAGCCTATGCACGGTTCATGGCTCGACCATGTTACGTGTACCTCAAATTGAAGATGCCCGGTCCCAAAGATGTGATCACTGTCACCGGTGATAGGAAAAAGGCAGAGGAGTGCTTTCAGAAGGGCTCCAAGATTGCCGATTCCCAAGTGACAGCGGTCGAGTTCGAAGAATACAAGCAAAACGCAGATCCGAGTGACTTGCTGCGATCCAAGAAGCCCGCCACGGAATCTGCATTCCAGTCGTCCGGTGAGACGAAGCCTGTTCACATTCACCCGACCGACCCCGAAGCAGCTCCAACCCACATCTCCACCACACTCGACCCAAAATAGGAAGAAGCGCTCATCCAGTTCCTCCGTGAGAACTGGGACATTTTTGCATGGAAGCCCGCTGACATGCCAGGTGTTCCCAGGGGACTGGCTGAGCATCGCCTAAGAGTCGACTCGTCTGCAAAACCAGTCAAAGAGCATCTTCGGCGGTCCGCCGTCCAGAAGAGAAAGGCCATTGGTGAAGAAGTGGCTCGACTGTTGGCGGCAGGATTTATCCGAGAGATATACCACTCCGAGTGGCTCGCTAATGTCGTCATGGTTCCTAAGAAGGACAAGTCGCTCCGAATGTGCATTGATTTCAAGCACATCAACCGGGCC
Organism: Triticum dicoccoides; assembly: GCF_002162155.2. Lineage (NCBI taxonomy): Eukaryota > Viridiplantae > Streptophyta > Magnoliopsida > Poales > Poaceae > Triticum > Triticum dicoccoides. Next base: position 575,328,827 of record NC_041385.1, on the reverse strand, counting down.
TGCCCGAAAGATCACTTTCCTCTCCCTCGCATAGATCAAATTGTTGACTCGACCGCGGGATGCGAGAGGTTGTCTTTTTTAGATGCTTACTCCGGGTACCACCAGATCCGTCTGTACGGGCCCGATGAGGTAAAAACAGCTTTCATCACTCCATTCGGGTGCTTCTGCTATATCACCATGCCATTCGGCCTCAAGAATGCCGGAGCCACATTTATGCGAATGATTTAGAAGTGTCTACTCACTCAAATCAGTCGGAATGTGGAAGCTTATATGGATGATATTGTTGTCAAGTCACGAAAAGGTTCCGACCTGCTCGCTGACCTCGCCGAAACATTTGCCAACCTCAGAAGGTATGATATCAAGCTCAATCCATCAAAGTGCACATTTGGAGTTCCTGGTGGCAAGTTACTCGGTTTTCTCGTTTCCGAACGGGGAATCGACGCTAACCCAGAGAAGATTGGCACTATTCTCCGAATGAAACGCCCTGTGCGAGTGCACGATGTCCAGAAGCTTACTGGATGCTTGGCCGCATTAAGTCGATTCATCTCACGACTCGGTGAAAAGGCACTGCCTCTTTACCGACTGATGAAGAAGGCCGACAAGTTTGAGTGGACTCCAGAAGCTGATGCAGCGTTTGCCGAGCTAAAAGCTCTGCTCTCCACCCAGCCGGTGCTTGCTGCTCCAATCAGCAAAGAGCCTCTGTTGCTCTACATCGCAGCCACAGGACAAGTCGTCAGTACTGTGCTAACGGTCGAGCGGGAAGAAGAAGGAAAAGCTCTTAAAGTTCAGCGCCCAGTGTATTATTTGTCTGAAGTCTTGACTCCATCCAAGCAGAGATATCCTCATTATCAGAAGCTTGTGTATGGAATATACATGACCACAAAGAAGGTTGCTCATTATTTCTCTGACCATTCCATCACAGTCGTCAGCGACGCTCCACTATCAGAGATTTTGCACAACAGAGATGCAACTGGTCGAGTGGCCAAATGGGCGATTGAACTTCTTCCCCTTGATATCAAGTTTGAGGCAAAGAAAGCCATTAAGTCCCAGGCGATAGCAGATTTCCTCGCCGAGTGGATTGAACAACAGCAGCCGACTGAAGTTCACTCGGAGCATTGGACCATGTTTTTTGATGGCTCTAAGATGTTGAATGGTTCCGGTGCTGGGGTTGTCCTGGTTTCCCCCAGAGGAGATAAGCTCAGATATGTGCTCCAGATTCACTTTGATTCCTCCAACAATGAGGCAGAATATGAGGCCCTCCTATATGGGTTGCGCATGGCCATTTCACTCGGCGTCCGTCGCCTAATGGTCTATGGCGACTCGGATTTAGTGCTCAATCAGGTGATGAAAGAGTGGGACGTGAGAAGCCCAGCCATGACTGGATACTGCAGTGCAGTGAGGAAGCTGGAAAAGAAGTTCGAGGGGTTGGAGCTCCATCATATACCCCGACTGAAAAATCAAGCAGCTGATGATCTAGCAAAGATAGGTTCCAAGAGAGAAGCCATTCCGAGTGGTGTGTTCTTGGAGCATATACACACTCCGTCAGTCAAAGAAGATCCTTTCACCGAAGAAACTCCGCAGCCCAAGAGCGCCACAGATCCGACTGAAGTTGAAATCCCAGCGGTGGTCGACTTGATCATGGAGGTTTTGGTGGTCATTCCCGACTGGACGATTCCGTATGTCGCATATATCTTGAGGAAAGAGCTTCCGGAGGATGAGGAAGAGGCTCGACAGATCGTCCGTCGATCTAAGGCCTTTACCGTAATCAAAGGACAATTATATAGAGAAAGCGCGACTGGAGTCTGTCAGAAGTGCATAACACCAGAAGAAGGTCGACTCATCCTCAATGATATTCACTCGGGGACCTGTGGTCATCATGCGTCCTCTCGGACCATCGTGGCCAAAGCATACCGAGCCGGATTTTACTGGCCCAAGGCGAATGAGATGGCAAAAGAGATAGTGGATAAGTGCGAGGGATGTCAGTTCTACTCGAATATGTCGCACAAGCCTGCGTCAGCTTTGAAGACCATCCCACTCGTCTGGCCTTTTGCAGTTTGGGGGCTGGACATGGTCGGTCCTTTGAGAACAGGACGAAGCGGTTTCACGCATGTACTGGTGGCAGTCGACAAGTTCACCAAGTGGATCGAGGCTAAACCAATCAAGAGCCTTGACACCGGTACTGCTGTTAGCTTCATCAGGGAACTAATATTCAGATATGGAGTCCCGCACAGCATCATTACGGATAATGGGTCGAACTTTGACTCAGAGGAATTCAGAGTTTTCTGTGACTCCCAGGGCACACGGGTCGACTACGCTTCAGTCGCCCATCCGCAGTCGAATGGACAAGCAGAACGAGCTAATGGACTGATTCTTAAGGGATTGAAGCCTCGACTGATGCGTGATCTCAAACACGCGGCTGGAGCTTGGGTCGATGAACTTCCCTCTGTACTCTGGGGATTGCGGACCACACCTAATCGGTCGACCGGAAGAACTCCGTTCTTCTTGGTCTACGGAGCCGAAGCGGTCTTACCAAGTGATCTTCTGCATAATGCTCCCCGAGTCGAAATCTACAACGAAGCAGAAGCTGAACAAGCGCGGCAGGACGCAGTCGACCTTTTAGAGGAAGAAAGGGAGATGGCTCTGATCCGGTCGACCATCTACCAACAAGATCTGCGCCGTTTCCACGCCCGAAATGTGAGAGGTCGAGCCTTCCAGGAAGGAGATTTGGTTCTCCGAGTGGATCAGCACAAACCACACAAGCTTGCTCCTTCTTGGGAAGGCCCCTTCATAGTCACCAAGGTCCTCCACAATGGGGCGTACCGTCTTTACAACGTCGAGCATAATTTCGACGAGCCTCGAGCTTGGAACGCGGAGCTACTCCGCCCATTCTACACTTAAGTTTTATCATTCGGATGAGTTGCAATACAGTACTTTTGTAGTTCATGGACCTTAAAATAATAGTGTCATAGTTCCTCCATAATATCTGTCACTTTTTATTTTTGTCCAATGAAATTCCCCTCAGTGGGTGGCTTAGCTGTGAATCCATTTCGCCTAAGTTTGTAAAAATCCTACCGAGTGGTGAGCCAGACTCCCACTCGGAGGCTTAGCTGCGAATCCGTTTCGCCTAAGTTATCAAAATCCTACCGAGTGGTAAGCCAACCTTCCACTCGGAGGCTTAGCTGCAGCCTCGTGCTCGCCTAAGTTATAAAAATCCTACCGAGTGGTAAGCCAGCCTTCCACTCGGAGGCTTAGCTGCAGCCTCGTGCTCGCCTAAGTTATAAAAATCCTACCGAGTGAAGAGCAACCCTCTCACTCGGGGGCTTAGCTGCAGTCCAAGCACTCGCCTAAGTTATAAAAATCCTACCGAGTGGTAAGCCAGCCTTCCACTCGGAGGCTTAGCTGCAGCCTCGTGCTCGCCTAAGTTATAAAAATCCTACCGAGTGAAGAGCAACCCTCTCACTCGG
>NC_041385.1:575214414-575324918 GCF_002162155.2 Triticum dicoccoides | reverse complement strand
GCTTAGTTGCAGTCCAAGCACTCGCCTAAGTTATAAAAATCCTACCGAGTGAAGAGCAACCCTCTCACTCGGAGGCTTAGCTGCAGCCTCGTGCTCGCCTAAGTTATCAAAATCCTACCGAGTGAAGAGCAGTCCTATCACTCGGGGGCTTAGCTGCAGCCATGTGCTCGCCTAAGTTATAAAAATCCTACCGAGTGGTAAGCCAGCCTTCCACTCGGAGGCTTAGCTGCAGCCCTATGCTCGCCTAAGGTATAAAAATCCTACCGAGTGAAGAGCAACCCTCTCACTCGAGGGCTTAGCTGCAGCCCAGTGCTCGCCTGAGTGTACTAAAGAATAAGTCGATTGCAGTACAGGCACCTTGCTTTGAACCTGCAAAAGACATTCCGAACCGAAGGCAATCGTATTCAAGCACCAAATCCAAGTTTGAATCGACATCTAAAGGAACCGAAAGTGCTCAGGCGTCAAGCCTGTTAAGGTTTGTCGGTTACAATTCCACTCGGCATACCGAGGCAAATTTAAAGCGTCGAGCCAGAAGAAGTTTTTTACCCCTCCTGTGGAGGGCTGGAAGGTGCAACAAATTCATCAAGGTCAATCCCGTCGGCGATCCGAGTGGCAGCTGCAAGGAAAGTTTCCATAAAGGACCTGAAGTCGTGCTTCTTGGTATTGGCCACCCGAAGGGCCGCCAGCTTCTCTTCTCGCACATCTTTGCAGTGGACTCGGGCCAGACACAGAGCGACATCTGCACCACACCGAGCCGAGGACTTCTTCCACTCCTGCACTCGACCAGGAATCGTGTTCAAGCGGGCCATCAGCGACTCAAGGTCATTCTGAAGTGTCTCCTCAGGCCAGAGCGTCGAGTCGATGCGAGATGTGGCGGCCTTCAGCCTTGCGAGATAGTCCACGACAGCTGCAACACGAGACTCCAGTCGGAAAACATCCATGGCAACTTCGTCGTTCACCGGAGAATTGACGGGGTCGAGGTTTGGCTCAAGTCGGCTGGTTTCTTCTTCAAAGTTTTGACAAAATTCTGCAAAGATGATCACTAAGTCAAGGGGATAGTCGAATGGAAAAAGCCACAATTGGAAATATTTGCCAAACATGGAGGTTTACCTTCAAGCATAAGAAACAGCTTCTTGGCAAGGCCACTCAGGAAGGCCTCCAGTTCAGTTTTCTTCTCAGTCAATTTGCTGACTTGGTCGGTCAGAGCAGCTTTATCAGTTTTCAGTCGACTGACCTCCTTGTTGGCAATCCCAAGAGCAGCTTTCAGATTGGTATTGTCTTGTTCGAGTTTGGTGACTGAAGCTAACTTCTCGTCAGCAAGCTTGATCTTCTCAGCTAGCTCAAGGTCTTTCTTCTGCTGGGCCTCCCTTACCTTACCTGCAAGTTACAGCAAGATCAGATTTTGAAACAAGCAAGGGGAAAAGCAGTCGTCAGGGTCTCACCAAACATACCTTCGGTCTCCTCCTTTGCCTTTGTCAGCTTCTCCTGAACCAGCTTCAAGCTCAGCTCGACTTGAGTATGTTTTTGTTCCAGCTCTGAGTAGCGAGCCACAAGATCACAGGAGTTCTGCGAAGAACCAATCGACTAAATGTCAAATATAATTCACTTCCGAGTGAAAAAGGGAAAAACACACGTTTCTAAGACTACAGCCAAATACAAGCATTCGACCGTAGTCTCGGGGACTACACCCAGTGGGTGCACTCAGCGTGCCCCCACTAATCCCGATGAAGACAAAGTCGACCAGTCGACCTCAAAAAAAAAAGAGATGCATTCTCTAAGACTGTGATCAACTGCAAGCAGTCGACCACAGTCTCGGGGACTACAAATCCAGTCGACCAGTCGACTGACAGAAAGATTGACATCATAAAGCCTAAGGCCGACTGCCAGCAGTCGACCTTAGCCTTGGGGACTACACCCAGTGGGTGCACTCAGCGTGCCCCCACCGGTTTGTGAAATCCAGTCGACCAGTCGACTGACAGAAAGATTGACATCGTAAAGCCTAAGGCCGACTGCCAGCAGTCGACCTTAGCCTTGGGGACTACACCCAGCGGGTGCACTCAGCGTGCCCCCGCTAACACGGAGTTCGACACACCCAGTGGGTGACTACTATAAATTCCGGAAAAGAAAAGTTTTTGGTAGCATATCCAATAGAACAAACAGCGGTCGACTGACCTGGACATTGCTTTGGAGGGCAGAACTGGCGTCATAAGCTGCCTGGCTCGCGTCCCGGATGGTCTTCAGCTGCTCCATCATGAGTCCCGCCTGGCGTATTGCTTCCTTCGCTGCGCCAGCTTGGTCCTCGGGGACGTGGTGCGTCGTGAAGAGGGAAGGCTGCTGAGCACTCGTCAGTGGATTTGCGAAGGACACCGTGTGTCGAGTGGTGTTCTCTTCCTCCACAGTCAGAATCTCAGGCGCCGTCACATCCTGAGGCACCTTACTGGCGGACGCTTTCCGACTCCTCCTGCGTGTCAGTGGTTCTTCATCCTCGTCGTCGTCAGGGAGATTGATAACAGTGTTGGGTGGAGCTGCGGAGAAGAATCAGGATCAGAGATCGCGAGTCAGTCGACTAAGAATGGTGTTAAGAATACAGTACCTGGGTTCGAAGTTGCTGCATCCTCCATCTCGTGGTCATCAGCCCGGGCCGAGGTCTCAGAAGTAGCAGCACTGCAACTCCAAAGGATCAGTCGACTAACTTCAGCGTCGACCAGAGATAAAGTTCACACAGAATAAGAAAATATGAGCAGCACAGTTACCCTGATATGGTGGGGATGGACACCTTCATCTTCGGCAAGAGTTTGATCGGCTTCGACGAGGCTGCCCTGGGCTGCTTCGGCGCCTTTTCAGTCGGCACCGGAGAGGTGGTCCGAGGGCGCTTGGTCGATTGAGTGGCGGTCACAACCCCCTTACCACGTTCGGTCGAAGGGTCGTGGACAAGCTTCGACCGCCTTTCTGAGCGCGGCGGTACGACCTCCTCCTCCCCCTCTTCCTCGTCCTCGACGTCGTCTTCATCACCGACATCATCATCATCGTCGTCATCATCCTCTGCAACATCCGAGTCCCATTCCTCCTCTTCCTGGCTCTCGCCCCCGCTCGCCTCGCCCTCCTCAGTCGAAGCTTGTGCCCCATTGGGCATCGAGTACAGCTCGGTGAGGGCCTAGCAGATGCCCAGACAAGGATCAGTCGACCAGTCGGCAGGGTTAACAGAAATGAATATGACGAGGGCGCAGTGGAGAGCAGAGCAAGTGTACCTTGTTTGGATCACTGTTGTGGTCGAGTGGAGGAATCCTTCTGGCTCCGCGTGGATTGTCCTTGTTTCCGGTGACGGCTACCATCCATCTTTCCAGAGTGACGTCGTCGACTGCTTCTGGATGGACTCTAGTCTCGTCTTCGGTCCCACAGTACAACCACATGCAGTGGCTCCGGAACTGGAGAGGCTGGATGCGACGCCTGAGGAACACCTCCAGGAGGTCCATGCCCGTCACTCCCTCCCGAACCAACTGCACCACGCGCTCCATCAACATCTTCACGTCAGCTTTCTCCTCCGGAATCAGCTTCAGAGGGGAAGGCTTGCTCACTCGGTCCATGGTGAATGGAGGGAGTCCACTCGACTGCCCTGGCGTCGACTGGACCTGGCAGTAGAACCAAGTCGACTGCCAGCCTCTGACGGACTCGGGAAAGGTCATGGGCGGGAAGGTGCTCTTATTCCTCACCTGAATCCCCAGGCCTCCGCACATTTGGACGACTCGGGTTCTCTCATCACCCGGGCTCGCCTTCTTCACGGTCTGAGATCGACACGTGAATATATGTTTGAACAAACCCCAGTGCGGTCGACAGCCCAAGAAACCCTCACACATGGACACGAACGCGGCAAGATAGGCAATGGAGTTTGGGGTAAAGTGGTGGAGCTGCGCTCCGAAGAAGTTCAAAAAGCCACGAAAGAAAACACTCGGCGGCAAGGAAAACCCGCGATCAACATGGGTGGCCAAAAGCACACACTCACCCTCTTCTGGCTGGGGCTGCCACTCCTTCCCCGGAAGCCTCGCAGCTCCGTGGGGGATCAGGCCCTCGTTGGCCATGTCGAGGAGGTCATTCTCCGTGATGGTCGACTGGATCCAGTCTCCTTGGACCCAGCCCTTCGGCAGGCGGGATCTGGACGAGGACCCTCCACGGCTGGTGGATCTCCCCTTCGCCTTCTCCGATGCCGACGCCTTCTTTGCACGCTCCAGCGCCGCCGTCTTCTCCTTGGCCATGGTCGCCGGCGAGATGCGTGAAGGGAAGTGGTGCGGGGGCGAGAGCGAGCACGCTGAGCAGGGAGGAAGGAAGCAGAGAGAGGGGGAGAATGCTAAGGCGCAGCACAGAAATCCTCGCCGGGCACATTTATAAGGTCCCTTCCGAGTGGATGACAGGTGGGCCCGGTCGATCTAATCATATCTGGAACAGTTATGCAGACGGGATACGTGGCGAAAAAGGCGGCGCGGAGATCGAGGCGTCCATGCCCCGTCCCATCCGAACGCCACGGTCCGCCCCGCTTCGCGCGCGCCCCCAAATTTCGCATCCCGCGGAATCCGCGAGCAACAAATCAGTCTGTCAGGCGCGGTGTTTCCGGCGACCCGTCGCTCGGAGATCGTCAGAGCCTGAAAGATCACTCGACGCAAAAACAGAATGGATCGAGTCGACTGAAGGCAAGTTGCGTCCTGTCGACGAAGAGATTCTTTGGTCCAGAACAGCGCGCAACCAGAGCGCAAAAGTTAATCGGAAACGACATCAACTCTTTCTTCACTCGAAGCCTCAATCCATTCGGGGGCTAATGATGGGGTTATGTACCTAGGGTAGGGTCATGGACCTGATCCAAGTAACTTACCCCAGGACATCCTTAGAAGAGGTCGCCTTCCAGTCGACCAACGAGGATTCACTCGACTGGCCTGAAGGACTCGACCACGAAGACTCACTCGACCACCAGGAGGACAAGAGGCACTCTACACTGCAACGGCCTGTAATCAAGTAGACTTTATGATAGTAAAGGCCTTTATGTGGGGCGTTACCAGTAACGCCCCAGACTTAACTCACCTTAAACCCTCTCCTACGTGGGCTGGCTGGGGTCCTGGCGCACTCTATATAAGCCACCCCCCTCCACAGGCAGAAGGGTTCGGCACCTTGTAGTTCATACACTCATAATCCACTCGACCGCCTCCGGGCTCCGAGACGTAGGGCTGTTACTTCTTCCGAGAAGGGCCTGAACTCGTACATCCTTTGTGCTTACAACCTCTCCATAGCTAGGACCTTGCCTCTCCATACCTACCCCCCACTCTACTGTCAGGCTTAGAACCACGACACCGCCCACTTGATAAATAGACCCCTCCTGAGAACGGGGCACGAGGCAGAACAACCTCTTCCACAGCGCGAAATGGGCCTCAACGCCCAAAAATAGTTCGCAGAGGGCCACGAAGCCTGCAATATGCAGAATGGAGGCAGGCGTGAGGTGGTGTAGCTGGAGGCAGTAGAACTCTAGCAACTCTCGGAGAAACGGATGAATTGGAAATCTGAGTCCTCTTATTAAATAAGGGACTAGGCATACCCGCTCTCTTCGAGAGGGATGGGGGATGCTCTCTGCTTGCTCTCCGCCGCTATAAGTGGCGAGCCCAGCTCGAACTGGGACCATATATGCTGGGGGAAGGAGCCCCTTGGATTGAAGCACTACGAGTTCACTATGCGGGACCGAGCATCTCTCCCAATCCCCAGGCTTGGGGCTGGGAGCGCGAGAGGAGGAGCCGCGTCGGCTGTCCATGATGGAATGGATTTTTTGGTCAGAAGTGCTTTGATGAAAGCTTGCGAAGGGGAGATGGTGTGGTTCAGATCTAGATCCCCGTCTCTTTTTATAGACAGCTTATTTGAGTCGCTAGGGGGGGAAATGCAAAAATACCCTGGCTTTTCACATTCGTTCGACATGTGGAAAATGGCCTTTATTGGGTGTGGAAGCCAAGGAGCGCAACATTTATCAGAAGCCGGACACTATTCTACAAGTATATGAAGCTGGAGAAGAACCCGCCTTGCAATGCCGAAGACAATTTGCGCGCCGGACTCGTCGTCATTGAAGCCTGGTTCGGGGGCTACTGAGGCAGTCCTGGATTAGGGGGTGTCCGGATGGCCGGACTATGACCTTTGGCCGGACTCCCGGACTATGAAGATACAAGATTGAAGACTCCGTCCCATGTCCGGATAGGGACTTTTCTTGACGTGGAAGGCAAGCTTGGCGATACGATATGAAGATCTCCTCCCATTATAACCGACTCTGTGTAACCCTAGCCCTCTCCGGTGTCTATATAAACCGAAGAGTTTTAGTTCGTAGGACGAACAACAATCATATCATAGGCTAGCTTCTAGGGTTTAGCCTCTCTGATCTCGTGGTAGATCAACTCTTGTAATACCCATACCATCAATATTAATCAAGCAGGAGTAGGGTTTTACCTCCACTGAAAGGGCCCGGACCTGGGTAAAAACATCATGTCCCTTGTCTCCTGTTACCATCCGCCTAAACACACAGTTCAGGACCCCCTACCCGAAATCCGCCGGTTTTGACACCGACAAAAACCAAACATGAGATTGAGATTAATACATCTAGGAGGAGGTCGTAGACATCACTGTGTCCATTTTGCGGCCTGGGGAGCAAGGATCCATGGTTTTTATATGCCCTGTCCGGCTGCTAGAGTAGATGACATGGAAACAACCTCTCTACCATCTCGATGGCTTAGACCCAGGAAGCCGGATGCTCATCTCGGCCCTCCTAGCTTCCATCAAGTTACAGAAGAAGCACCTGAAATACTATACTGACAGTTAGTCCGGCACAAAACCTGTACATATTTTAGTGCAATTCACATCCTGTAGGCCATCGTTCTCATGTACTTTGGCCTACTAAGTAGAAAGCATATACAAAGTATGAAAAGGGGATACATATTACACAACAAATAGTAGTTTCAGAGCTTTAGAAGGCCATTCAGTTTTTGTACAGTATGTAAATGGGATTAGTATTCTTTCTACTACCTATGCCGAACTGGACGCCGTACTACTTATTTCAGAGTCAGACCATATTTCGATCTCTAAAACAAACCTGACATGAATCATCTACTACTCTAGAAATTAGATTTATCATGGCTAATCAACATGAAACGATAGCAGAATAACAAACCCACGACTAAAGTATGGCATCTTACTTTGTGGCTAAACTAATGTGTAGATATTTGGCAGATATAGACTATAAACTACTATTTGCGAAAGCAAGGAACATAAACAATAGGTTGTTGTAGCTAGATATAGTACTTGTTCAAATTGATTGCCATAATTTTATTAGAAAGTGCATGCCTACGAATAGCACATCTCAGGGAATCCAAGGCCGGGAGAAATGTAAAACGTCGAGATATAATTCAGACATTGGCATACAGAGAAACTAATAGGAAAACATACACCATTAATCAATCACCATAAGGGCAGCAGCTGGACAGTAGCTGAGCTGCAGGAGATGGTTCCCAAATAATGAACAGAAGGAGAATCTCGACAAAATAACCATGAGAGCACCAAACTATCTGCAAACATGAAGAAGGCCCTTTCTTGGATAAGAAGAGACGAATACGCCATGATAAAGCAATAAGGCAAGCGATAAACCTGCAAAAATATCCTCCAAGTTTTTTCCTCAAAAAACCACTGAATATATCCTTGATCGCATATTTATCTCTGTCAAGGTAGCGACTCTACTGGAAGTTTCTCCCAATAACAAAGTAATGTCGTTTTTCCTTTTTGAGAGATTGATAGCAAACCTACAATGCATCACAAAGGGATTAGAATTGATAAGAAAAGAAATCCCTGCTATTTTATAGTCGAAGAATAGGCTTGCATCGACAAAAATACAGAAACACTGAATTTGGACGGTGGGAACCTGCAATGATATACTGAGCCATAAACTACTTTGCAATGATCTACATGGAAGAGACTTTCAAGCAAGAAGAAATAAATATGGAGAGAGGAGGAGAATGAGCAATAGTGGATCGGGAGGTAGGAGGAGATACCATGGGGCTCGTCAGCTCGACTCGGGCGTCAAATTCATCCGAGGGCCAATGCCCGGCAAGCAGCACCATTCTGCCACTGCTGCTCCTTGCGCCCCACGCTGGCCTCTGCTCCATCCCGTGGATACTCCTTTTGCTTATTTATTATTTCCTAGAAATGCATAGTTTTGGTCCCAATTATCGTTTTCACTTTTAGTCCCAACAAAAGTATAGATTTGTTCTGCAATTAGTCTACATGACTTGACGATGACATCAATACTTTACCCTTGAAATGAACAATATGCATAGGAACCTGAAGAAAACATGAGAAAACAGTATAGCTCAGTATGGGAAACTGTGATTTGCATGTAAAGATATCCTCAACACAGACATGATAAAATATTAGTAGATAAGTGACTAATTAGTGCGGTGATGAAACCAGGAACATACCCTCTTCAATCCCCACGTCCTCACCCTCTTTCTCGGCCAGCCCTCCTGGTTTCCGGCCGCCGTCACCGACCCCATGATCTATCGCCAGAAAACACACACACAAAGATTATACCAAGCAAAAGAAAGCACATACCATCAATTGCAGAGGCAGCAGCATACGCAAAACTCATAAGAAATGCAAAGAAAAAAGCTAAGGAGCAGTGCATTACCAGAAGAAAGAAGCACCATCCAGGACGCCTCCTTGTACTGGCGCATGGCCGTGGACGCCACGCGCGCGTAGGGCAGCTCGTCCCACTTGCAGGCGCTCATGTAGACCACGGGGAGCTCGAGCACCTTGCGGAGAGGCACCTGTACCTCGCAGCGGAGCCGGTTGCGGACGCGGCAGGCGTAGTGCTTGTGGGGGATGGCGAGGTACTCGGGGCTCGAGTCGTGCGGGAAGACGCGACGCGCGATGGCCTCACTTGGCGGCGAACGCGATCTTGGCCGTGTCGCCCGCGCGCAGGTGCTCCAGGCTCGACTTGAGCAGCCCGGCGAAGAGGTCGGCAACGCCGTCGTAGAGGTTGCGGAAGGCCTCGTCAGAGTCGTAGCGCGCGGGCACGGCCTGCGCGTGCTCCGCCTCCTTCTCGCGCCGGGCCTTGGCGGCCTCAGCCGCGGCGGCCCTGCCGCCGCCGACGCAGCGCCGCTTGCCGCTCTTGCCCCCGGGGCCGCCACGGCGACGTCGTCCTGGTCCTTGCGCTCGTCGCGGGGGGCCGTGGAGGACACGATAGAGGATCTCGGGGAGGTCCTTGGCGGCGGCCCCCTGCGCGGCTCCAAGGCAGCGACAACAAACTACACAGAAAAAGGGTCAGCAAACTGTCATTTCATCGAACATCATATACGCATTTCATCGAACATCTTGTAGGAAATGCATGATCTAACCTCAAAGCGAAAGGTGGAACAATGCAGCGGCTCGATCAGGAGAGAACAGCAAACTGAATCGACCCCAAAGCAAAATCCCTCCATGGCCGACCCTGCCTCCTTGCTCCGACTGCTCCGTCCGGCGAGCCTCCCTCCACGGCCGACCCCGTCCTCATTTGCCGCTGCACCAACCCCCGCTCCTTTCCCCCGCAGGGGCCGGCCTTCTGCCCAGACCTGACCAGTGCGACCAGTGGTGTAGCCAGGCCCCAGGCTACACTGGCCATGGCCTGGGGCGTGGCAGCAAGCTCCTTTGTTAATTGTAGATATTGTAGCTACTATTCACCACCGTTTATCACTGTAGCACGAGCTCAGCCCGGGTCGTCGCTTGATCCTGAACTTCACCGGAAGGAGCACGTGCGACACCAGCAGCCTAAGCGACGGGCCAACGCTGGCGTCTTCCCTGTCTTGTACTCCCATCGGCCATCATTCTATGGTAGCCGGTGGAGGCGTCGCGGCAACAATGGGGAAGCAGGAGGAAAGGCGGTGACGAGCACGCACACGCAAGCGAGAGGGCTAGGGTTCGTGCCCAGAATTTCGGATTTCATTTTTTGATTTTTACCGGTCCTGGACGAAATGGGCGAAATTCGGATTTTTCGGATTTTTTCGGAAAATCTCGGACGAAAATCATAAAATAAAATTTGAATTTTGGGACGAAAATTGAACGAAAAATGAACGAAAAATGGGCGAAATTTGCCTAAAATTTTGAAATACAACAGAACAACAGATGAGTATTCAGAACTTTTAGCAAAATATGCATGTAAAAATCAAACAGCTGAATCTATTCATCAAATCACTACGTATCAGACTGAACATCAACACTCTAGTTGCAACCATTCAGACAATAGCATAGTGGATCAATTTGGAGAGCAGCAACCATTAGAAAAGCAACATGATAGTCCAGATTAACATGTGACTTGCTAGTTCAGATACTAAGAGTAACATGCGACTTAATAGTTCTACCAAGAGTCGAAACGAACACCCATAACGGTTCAGAATTACAGTCCACAATGAATTTAACACGGCATTCGAAGTTCAATTATGCCGACCCCAAAATACAAACAGAAAGTTCAATTCAGACTTCCTGTTCTTCAACTCTTGAGTCTTGCACCAAAAGTATTGAATCGAACAGAGACCTTTACTTCGGACTTCCTGTTCATCCACCCGTTAGTCTTCATCAAACCAAAAGCTCTTTTGCTCCCATGCCGCTTAACCTTGCAATTAAAGCATTGTGAATTATATAAACATTACAAGTAGATGGCAGAAACAACAACTCAATGATGGCAACCGCAATTAGAACAACATATAAAATCATATGGGCAGAAACAATGTGAATTATATAAATATTACAAGTAGACGGAAGAAACAACTCATAGATGACAGCCCAAATTAAGACTACATATAAATTTAGATGGACTAAAGCATTGTGAATTATATAAACATTACAAGTAGATGACAGCAATAACTCATAGATGGCAGCCCCAATTGAAACACCATATAGAATCATATGGACTAACGCATTGTGAATTATATAAACATCAAGTAGATGGCAGAAACAACAGTTAATAGATGGCAACCCCAATTGAAACAACATATAAAATCATATGGACTAAAGCAAACACCACATGTTTATGACAGAATATAAGAAAGTGCATAAATGGGAAATTTTTGATGTCATCACAAGGAACTTACTTGTCAATTGTAAAGGCTGGTGACCTCCTTGACCTTCTTTGCTTGCCTAACCCGTTCAGATCTACGGTTCACCAAACTACCATCACTTGTTACCTCAACATTGTTTCCAACTTGGCTTGTTAAATCCTTTTCAACTTGCATTGGCGAATCTCCTCCATCAGATTGACTTGCACCATCATCATGGCTATCATCATCATCATCAATTTCCAGGTCCAGCTCCTCATTTTCTTCATCATCATCCTCACTATCATGGTAGTCATCCTCTTCTTCCTCTACCCTCTTTCTTTTCCTGCCATTGTCCTTCCTTGCAAGACGAGAAACTTTCCTACTTGAGTTAAGCAAACGTATTTTCTCAAATACGACACTAGCAGCATCAACTCCATCCAAGATTGCATGCTCCTCATCCTCATTCAACCATTCCATCATAGGATTTGTTGCATCAAACATGGTTGTATCCATCATCATTGCACATGCATCAACTTCCTTCTGCTTATCATTCTCTCTCACCGGGTCTTCTTCTTCTTCAGCACGTATCTTCAAAATGTGAAAACAAAATCAGTCAATGACAACGAAGTACAAAGAATAAAATGGATAAAGTCGCTATGTATAAAACAATGCTTATTAGACAGCAGCCTTTACTCTAAATATTGCTAAGTAAACATCAACATTTACTTTAAATAACAACCTAGTAACAGCCTTTACTCTAACAGCATTTACTTAGTAAACAACATCCTTTATTTCAAACAATGCTTAGTAAACAACAGTATGCAGGTGAATCATGGCATATGGGTGAATAATGGCATATGGGCAAAACATATTTCATACCTTCAAGTTGTAGCGCACAGATACAAGCTTGTGCAGCTTGCCATATAGAAGACGGTTTCTTTGCTTGGTGTGGACCAAAGCAAAAGCGCTCCAATTCCTCTCACAGCCACTTGACGAAACGCATTGTGATACAATCCTCAAGGCACACTTCTGCAGATTAGGAACTTCCCCTCCAAATTGGAACCACCACTCAGCTGCCAAGTTAAAACAAAATTCACATAGTGAGATGAACTGAGTTGCAAAAACTGGGGTAATAGAGAATATTACAAGTGGGGTATTGGAACTTACTTGGTGACATTTTCTCTGCAGAGGAACGTGCCAGCCTTGAGCCAAACCTCCCACGACACTCCCTGTAAGTGCTGACTTCATCAATGGCCAAAACAGCGGTCTCAGGGTCTGCGATCTTCTCAATGGCATCTGTTAGTGCAAGAGCATAGTCCATAATCTTGCTCATGTTGATCTGATAATGTGTGTAAGGATCAAGGACAGCAGCTGCATAGGAGAAGGAAGAACAAAAGAAGTTAAAACCATGAAAAGAGAGCGTCATAATACAAATTTAGTTAGTTTTGTAACTACCTGCAACCAATAGTGTGCCTTCTTGCATAGCATCGATCCTCTTGGACACCTTGCTCATGACTCTATGAAACATTTGTGATCCACCACCAAGATGACTTTCCAACTTTTGTATGGCTGTCATCATACTCTTCTTGAATCCAGATAGGGTGCATCTCTTTTGTGTATCAACATATCTAAGGGCTTTATAGAGTGGCTCTAGCACAGCAAGAACCCACTCTAAAGCTGCCCACCACATATTACTAGATAGCAGCTCTTCAGCAAACACATAATCAACAACACCGTTCCAAGTACTTCCCTTCCAATCATCGGACACCATCCATTTCCTAAACTCATCTTTCTTACAATGGAAACTCTCCAAGAACATGAACACCGTTCCAAACCGGGCCGCATTCGGTTTTATGAGTTCACCACCAATGTTCTTTTTCATGCTATCATGTAGGTTATTGTGATTGTAGAAAAATCTACAGATCTGCTTAGCACTTTTAACTATCACGTCAATCTCACGAAACTTAGCAACATCCTTAAGCATGAGGTTAACAGTGTGGGCAGCACATGGCTGCCAAACAATATGACTAAACTCTGGTTGTTCTACTAGAGTTTTACATGCTTTCTTGTAATTTGACCCATTATCGGTTACGATTTGAACAACATTCTCAGAACCTATCTCTTCCACAACGACCTTTCTGATCTCTCTATAGATAAACTCTGCCAATTAATTGCAAGTAAATTTTTGTTTGAAACAAAAATGAAGCGAGTAATAACAGAAATAAGCATGAATAAACAGAAATAACATTTTTTACTCTAAATGCATCATAATATCATGTAAAAAATAGAAAAGGCATAATAGCCACATTTAACCATGAATAAACAAAATAGGAGATTTTCAACTCTAAATGCACCGTGATATCAAGTAAAATAGGATAAAGCATAATATACAGATTTAACAATGAATAAACAGAAATAACAGAGTTTCAACCATGAATAAACAAACATAACAGATTTTCAACTCTAAATGCACAATAAATGCATCATAACATCATGTAGAAAACTAACAAGCCATGGCTAGTCAGAATTAACAATGAATGAGCATGCGTAAACATAGTTTCAATCATTGGAAAACTAACTTGCAGTCTGAGTTTGACCAGAAGCATCAATGGATTTAT
This sequence comes from Triticum dicoccoides, assembly GCF_002162155.2. Classification (NCBI taxonomy): domain Eukaryota; kingdom Viridiplantae; phylum Streptophyta; class Magnoliopsida; order Poales; family Poaceae; genus Triticum; species Triticum dicoccoides. The sequence continues at coordinate 575,311,225 of NC_041385.1, read as the reverse complement.
GAAAGAACATCCGTGCATTGAAATACACCATGAAATTGATGAGACTCATACCAGTAGGCCCTGTCCATGAGTCACACATCACAATTACACCATAGTTCCTCCAGTCTTGCTTGAACATCTTCAGCCACTGCCCAGCTTCTTCATAATTCTTGTCCAAATATATCCCATCAATCTCCTTGGCAGTTGGAACAGGAGCTGGGCCAAGGTTTTGAGTTATCTTGACAGCCGCACGAAAATAGGGACAATTTGCTTTCAGACCAGCAATGTCATTAGCATGAAAAAACTTTGCCCAAGCTTGGCCAAGTACATCTTTTGACTCAACATTCAAAGCAGTGCTGATCTTTGGCTGCATTGGTACTTTGTTGCTCGATAATTCCTTGTCAAAGTATGTTGTGATACTCTGTTTCCCAAGAGACACACGAACACCACTGCCACTCCCACGCCTCCTCTCAACTGCGCGAGAGACATTCTTGTCTCTTAGTGTCTCCCGAAGTGCGGCCTGGATCTCTTCCTCATCATCTTCAATATTTATCACCCCTTCTCCGTGGTACAACCCTTCCATGATATCCCTTTCCAAACGAAATCTACGATTTTTCTTTTCCCTCTTCTTCCGCATTGAGTCATCCCGGGATTCCCTCATTGCAGCACGAATATTTCTTGGAACATTAGGGCACTCCCTCACATCACCTGGTATACCTCCAAGGTGCTCCCTAAAGCGGGTTGCACCTCCTCCTCTAGTGATTAGGGGGCAGTACCGACAATCAAATCCCCCACCAAACTTCGGGCCATGGTTCCAAATATAATAGATGTCATTGCTTACAAGCCCTACATATCAAAATTTCAAGCACCATGTTAGCAATGCATCATGATATATAGCTACAACACACTAAACAACATTTCAACTCTAAATGCATCATAATACAAAATAAAAACCGAGTAAGGAATAAAAAAGAATGAACCAGGACAGTAACAAGAATTAGGATAATGTTTACAACAGAATAAACAACATTTCTACTCTAAATGCACCATACAAGGATTAGCATGATTATTACAACAGAATAAACAACATTCCAACTTTAAATGCATAATAACATCAAGTAAAAAGATAATAAGGCAGAAAAAAGGGAATTGCCACATTTTTTTACTTTTAATGCATAACAAAATCAGGTAAAAGCTAACAAACAGAATTAGAACCATTTTAACTTTAAACATAATTAATACATTTTTTATTTAAATGTTTCCTCTCTAAAAGTATCACAATATCCATACAAAAAGTTAAGCAAATTAAGAAAATGCAGATCATGGTATTGACCTTTCCAAGCTGTCTCTCTTGGAGCTGAACCATTCCCCATCAGAATGTTATCTTCATTGTCGGGGTTGACATTTTCCCTCCTTTTGGCTTCATCGATGCTCACCCTGCTAACATAGGGTGCACTTCCATCACCTATAAATTCAAGCATGAGAAGCAAGCATGCGATAAAGATCAACTTTATTTGCAAAAAATGGCAATCTATTTTAACAATGGCATGCAACCAAAGTTGAGAACATATTATCATGTGTGGAAGATGGCATTGTCTAGCATGTTCAGAATCCGGATCAGCATTTGTAAATTTACCACTGATGGTAAAAGGGCTTGCTGTGTTTTGCAGAGATAAATGTTTGTACACATTGTTTGCGTCCTCATGTATGTCAGCACTTGAACAAAGAGTGAATCACAGAAAGAGAACCTTGATACAATACAAAAAAACTGTGGATTTATGGACCAGTTAGTGCTGTTGAAATTTTATTGGGATTTTTTTCTTCATCAAGTAATGTTGCAGGGTTGAGGACAGCATGAATAAATCAAGGGAGATAGTACAAGATATTAGAAACAATGCTACTGAACAAGCTAGTAAAAGATCCTTCCTAGGTGCCTACGTGTGCTATCATCAACACTTGCTAAATAAGCATGCACGTACGGCTAACTACAGATCATGGTAAGGTGAGCTATCATGCACAATTGTGCTCCTGTATGAAGCAAGTGTGCATGCTGAACCTAGCTACAGATCTTCACAAATGAAAAGCTAGCTACAGATCTTGCAAGATGAGCCAGCATACGTGCATGTACAAGATTAGAGGAACATAGTTACAGTATGTCAGTACCATGTCCAGCTTGCCGGAAACCAGCGCGTGCGTCTGGCGCCGGGGCACTACCCAAGCCCGACTGGATGCGCCGCATGTTGCTGCTCCCGTGGAGCCGTTCAACGCCCGAGCCCACCTGCCCTGACATCGAAGTTGTGCGACCGTGCTCCATGGCGCTGCCACCACCGTCCATGGACGGGAAAGAGACTGGGAGGGAGGAGATTGGGAGGGAGGGAGACAAGGGAGGAGATTGGGAGGGAGGGAGACGAGCTGGATGGGAGGAGGCGACGCTGCACCGCGCCCCCGCCTCACTCGCTAGGGTTTCGTTGCCCATAGCCGCCGCTCAGTCGGATGGAGACGGGAAAAGTGAATTTTAGGGTTAGAAGGAGATGAATTCGTGCTTTTATACCACAGGGGGGTTTGTGTGGGCTTTAGTAGACCATGGGCTGGGCTGTGAGTTTAAAAGTGGCCGAATTTTTTGGGCCGGTACACCCTATTACCGGGCCCTAACGAGATGGCCGAAAATAGCTGGGATTTAGGTTTTCTCGGACGAAATCCAAAACTTTGTTCGTGCCTTCGTGCTGTGGTGGCTAGCGAGGAGAGAGATTGAGGAGGAAGGGAAGGGGTGCGGCGTGCGAGTAGCCGAGCAGGGATTCGGCGAGGGCACGGCCTGCCCATGCCTCCGCAAACGTCACGATGCACGACGCGGCCAACTGCTCCCCGTCTCCTTCAGCGCAGGACGCGGGCAGCGCGTGACGCGATGCGTCAAGAGTGCTTCACCCGAGAAACTGCAACCCAGCCAATAGAGGATCCGATGAGCGGGACCAGGAGTATCGGCGGCCCACCCGTCATTGTGTTCACGGGTGCACAAGCCGGGTGCACATGCTCTGGCCCAACCCTCAGCAACTGACGCGGGACACAGCAACTCCCGTCGCATCACCCAGACCGCGCACGAGGAGCCAAGAACGGTTGACCGAGAAAACTCTGACCTACACCGTGAGACTTGCAGCCAGGGGCAGCTGATGAGCGGGACCATGGGTAGCAACGACCCACCCATCATTAGCAAAACACAGGCGGGGGTGCAGAAACTGTGTGCAAACGGAGAGCAGCGCACAACCCGCGCCCACGCAGCGGCCATGACGCATGCGACGCGCGTGCACGGCGCAGCAAGAGAGGCTGCCCGCTCACCCAAAAATCTGGCACCCAGCCAATCAGATCTCACCCGAGCCCACAAGTCATCCCCGTCCACAATTCACTGCATGGTCAAAATGACACAGAACGATTTCTAGCGAGCATCCAACGGTCAGGAGCCAAAAAAAGACCACGTTGACCAACATCCAAGGGCCAACAAAGAACATGATCGGGGGAGCGCCCTGGGAGCGAGTTGGCTAGCTTCTATTTTGTTTTAAATTGGCTCCTGGGGTACCATGGATTTGACATGGTCGGTCAAGTATGCGGTTCAAACTGGAGGGGCCCGGAGTAAGATGTTGAAGTCTCTTCTCCCTCTCAACGGTTTGAGGATTATGGGCTCCTGTGTTGATCGTCGTTCCCCGGGCGCCATTCTTTGTCTTGTGACGCTTATATTTGTTGCACCAAGGTTTGTAGACTCTATTTCTGTCCGCTGATGCGTACGGGGTACTTTCTATGTTGCTGTTTGGTATGTAACGCTGGTCTTGTGCGCAGCCCCTTGCCGTAGTGTGCTGTCGGTAGGGTGTAGGTGTCAGGACCCCGATCCTAAGTCACACCGATCTAGCATGTAACACATCATATCACTTTGCGGCCTCACGCACGGTATTCCCACGGGTGCCACCTTACCTGGCCCGGGACCGTTTGCGCCTTTTGGCTCACGTATATGATAGTGTCGCTAGCATCCATATGACAAAGAACCCGGGCCGACATGGCTAGTCGTGAACCCAAAGTGGCACTAACTTACAGGGACATGCATACATGACCCAGCAACGAACGTGTCGGTCATCAGCGAGTGAATCCAGGCTGTAGCACTGGGCTAGCAGGACTCCGGTGAACCGGGCTGTAGCGGGCTAACAGGACTCCGGTATTCATCGCGTGACATTTCCCCGAAGGGACAGACACAGGAACGAAGAAGGACACATGCCGGCCAGCCTAAGTGTTCCGGAGCAGTAGCAAGCTACCATGGCTCAGTGGAAACACCAGGAGACATTTCCCGGTAAGAGAGGCTACTAAGGATAAACAACTAGACAGTCAGATCCCACACATACCAAGCATTTCAATAACATACACACAATATGCTCGATATGTGCAATACAACATGGCATCACAACATGACTCTACAACTCAAGTATTTAATCAATAGGCTCCGAGGAGCGAGATATTACAAACATGGGTCTCATGACCCAACAATCAGAGCATACAAGTCAAAGCACATGCGGAAGCTTAACATGTCTGAGTACAGACATCTATAAATGAAAAAGGCTGAGAAGCCTGACTATCTACCAGATCCTGCCGAGGGCACAAGATCGTAGCTGAGGTAACAAGCTAAACATCGAAGTCCACGCGGTACTACTAGCGAGACTGAAGTCTCTTTGCAAAAACATAAATTAAGCAACGTGAGTACAAATGTACCCAGCAAGACTTACATCAGATCTAACTACATATGCATCATTATCAACAAAGGGGGTGGTGGAGTTTAACTGCAGCAAGCCAGCTTTGACTCGGTGGCTATCCTGAACTACGACTGCAATGTAACTCTTTGAGGTGGCGCACACGAGTCCACATATTCATCATATCAATACACCACTATGGATCCGCTCCCGTCTCCCTACGAGAACGCCATCCATAGCACTCACGCTTATCTTGCGTATTTTAGAGTATCCACTTTCACTTGTCTATGAACTATGCAAGGGGTCCAAGTTTCCATATCCGAGGAATCCGGCTATTCGAATAGATAATGATAACCCTGCAGGGGTGTACTTCTTCACACACGCTCCCGCCACTTATCGCCCTGTACACGTCATGTACCTCGGAAACCTTCAAGCGGAAGCTGGGCGAGGGAATCGGCCACGACCTGACTAACCATACAAGTCTCTAGTCCAGGTTTATCGCCTATTAGGGTTCCATCCGCAGGAGATCCGGCCGGGGTGTCGCTCACGGCCCCAAACGATGTGAGCAGGGTTCCCAAGCCCACCATCCGGGTGCTACTTGGTACACCGGGCCACTGTGCCTAGTCTGTCCCAAGCCCACCTGTACCGGGTGCCACTTGGTAGACTACTAACACTACCTACAAACACCAGAAACTAGTTGCAACTCCTGGACAGAGATCAAGTTGATTAATAAGTCAAGAGGGGCACTTAAGCATTCCAATGTGTGGTAGTAGCTGGTCATGGATCACAAACACAAAACTCAGTTCCTGAGGACGGCTGCAATGAGACAACCCACCATGTACTCCTACATGGCCTCTCACCGCTACCTTTACCAAATCGTGTTCACACACTTAGCTCTCACACAGTAGGACATGTTCACACACCTCTAATTCATCCCCGATGAATCAGACCTGACTCAACTCTAAGCAGTAGCAGGCATGACAAACAAGCATGAATGAGTAGGCACAACAGGGCTCAAACAACTCCTACTCATGCTAGTGGGTTTCATCTATTTACTGTGGCAATGACAGGTCATGCAAAGGATAAAGGGGTTCAGCTACCGCAGCAAGTAGCAAATATGTCGTTGTTGTCCTAATGCAGTAAAAGAGAGCAGGAGCGGGAGAGTGGGATTTTATCGGAATGAACAAGGGGGTTAGCTTGCCTGGCACTTCTGACGATAGTATAGTTCTTCATCGGTGTCACGATCACATCGCCGGTACACGTCTATCGAGAGGGGACAATTACCGGCAAACAAGGAAGAACACAATCAATGCAATGCGACAATATGATGCATGAATGTGACATGGCAATATGATGTGATTTGAGCTAATGCAACTAGCAGCAAGTTAAATGGAGTTGGTTTGAACCCTAGGTTCAAATTCAAACTCCACATGTGATTATTTAAATGCCATTTAATTGAATTGTCCTAAACAGCAGCTTTAAATTGTTCTAACATGCATGAAAATGGTACAGATGGATAGATTGGATTTTTCTGATCATTTTTCATATATAATTTATTTGATTTGGAGTTACGGTTGATTTTATATGATTTTTAGAAGTTTTAGCTATTTTCTGAAATAAATAAATCATTTCTGATTTATTTAAAACTCCAGAAAACATTTACTGCATCAGCATGACGTTGGCATGACGTCAGCAGGTCAACAGGGGCTGGTCCGGGTCAAACCTGACCAGTGGGGCCCACTGGTCAGTGACTCAGTTGGTTAACTGGGTTGATTAGGGTTAAACTAATACTAACGAAAATGTCAGCAGGGCTGGGCCCACATGTCAGTGGCTTAATTAATTAACTAAATTAATTAGTGTTAACTAATCTAACACCTAAACTAATAGGGCAATTGGCACTAATTAAAATCCTACACTAATTCAGTCAAAGGCCGGCCCCACATGTCATGGACACAGGGGGGGGGGGTCCCGCCGTGGTCAAAGTGGGTCAAACCCACCAGCGACATGACGCCGGCGAGGCCCGAGACGGCGGCGTGATCTGGAAACGCGCTACAGGGCACGGGCGAGGCCGTGCCTGGGCTCGTTGGAGAGCCCTTGCTCCCGCGCGTCGAACAGTGCGGGTGCTGGGTCGTGGGGAGGCCAGAGCTGACGACGGCGAGCTCCAAAGTGGCGGCCGGAGTTCGGGCAATCTCAGGGTGGCGTTACAGAGCACGGGAGGAGGCGTTATGGGTGTCTACGGGTTCATGCGATCGTGCTGAGCACGATGGTGGGCTCGGGAACGAGCTGCGGTGGCTGTGGCCACGGTCACGCCATGGCCGGCGGCGAGAACCTCTCGGCCGCGGTGGGAGATGGGGCTAGGGGGCGAGAACGGAGGGGGCGAGCACAGGAGAAGCAGCGGAGGCTCACAGCGGATCCATTCAAGGCGGAGACGAGGCCGGGGACGGTCCGGAGCCGACGAATCGGGCGATGGCGACCGGCGGGTCCGAGGAGGGGAAAAACGTCAGGGAGGCGCTTCAGGGGCTTCTGGAGGGGCGTGGCTCGGTGAGGTGGGTCGAGGACGGAGTGGCGGAGCTTGTGGGCTAGTCGGGGAAGCGAGGGAGGCCCGGTGGCCGTGGTGGCAGTGGACGGCGGCGACGAGCTCCGCTCGGTGGCTGCATGCGAGAAACAGAGGAGGGGGGAGGAGCGAGGAGAGTGAGAGAGGGAGCCAGGGGCTGCGTGGCGATGCTAGAAGGGCCGTGGCGTCGCGGTGGAAGCAGGAGGTGGCCGGGGAAGCGGGAGGTGGCCGAGGCAGCGTCGGCGCCCGTCGGCCACGCGCGCTGCCTACTGGCGCGGGGAAGACGACAGGGGGGGGGACGCCTGGTGGGCTGGGCCGCACCGGTGGGCTGCCAGCACAGGAGCTGGGCCGGTTGCTGGCGCCAGGTAAGCTACAGGTGAGTTTCTGTTCTTTTATTGTTTTTCTGTTTCTGTTTTTATACTTTGCCACTGTTTTTTTCAAATTTAACAAATCCAAAACAGTGCCAAATATCCTCTGAATAATTTATGTTGCTAGATGGACTTTTCCAAAAGCTCATAAAATATTTCAGGGGTATTTGAAATTATATTCTAATTTTATGAATATAATTCAAATTCAAATAACTAATGATTTAAATTCAAAGTCCCAAGATTAAGTCCTTAAAAATGTTCAATATTTTGGTTGGGACCAGAACCCTTGCCAAAAATTATCAAACATTTAAGAAGAGCATTTTGGAACTATGAATGAGATTTTAGGGTTTTTGCCCTTCTTTTATTTAAGTTTTTGAGGCTTCCAAATTTCCTCAGTTCAAGTTTCAAAAATTTAAACATGATGCAAACACTAGGCAGCACCAGAAGCTAGGGATGTGACAACTCACCCCCACTAAACAAGAATCTCGTCCCGAGATTCAAGCGTAGGGTAAGATGAAAGGGGAATGCAAACTAACACAATCTTCATGATCCAGGGTGCACTTCATAAGAACGTTGATTCGACCACCATCATTGTCTCGATGTCTTGCTCCAGGAACTCCTACCAACATGACAACGAGAGAGAAGGATCTCTAGAAGGATTGATCTTCTCGAAGATCGAGCAACTCAGGGAATGAGACATAGAACCATCTCTCGGGTTGAGACACGAGATACACATCAAGAGGGGTGGAAAGAAACGGATGACGAAGGTTCACTAGGTGGACAACAATTCCACACTTAAGAAGGTGGTGAACGATTGTCAACGTAGCGAGGAGTTGAGTTGCCACGATACCATAAAGGGGCACCTTAGGGAAGGTGACTTGTGGAAATATCCCCTTAAGTGGCAAAAAGAATTACCTTTGATTCAGAGATCATTGAAACTCTTTATACCAGCCTAAGGAAAATCTCAAGCGATCGTTTGGAGGGCTTCAGTAGAATGGCATACTCGAACCAGAATGGATGATGTGGATTACCTTGTTGAAGACAATGTCATAGATGATTTTGCTTACCACCGGAAATGGAAGGGACCCATGGTAGAATGGCACATTGGCGGTGCAAGCTGGGAACAAAACACAAATGCTGGGAATGATTCTGGTAACTGGGAAGGAACCCAATAGTAGAGAGTGAATCCACTGTTTGAAAGGGTCATAGCATTATCGAGGAAACTGAGAGCACTATGTAATTAATGCCGACGATCAAACCTAGCACTTGCGCGTGCTCTCAAGAACTTGAGAATTTCCATAATCATCAAGGTTTTACCAACATCCGTGTCAAGGATCCTGGCAACACAACATACTACCATGATGGATAGTGATGGACGATGCAGATGCATAGGAAGATAACAACTTCTCAGATTTCACCTTAGCGAGGCCAAGGAAACAGAATCTGGATGATCGACCGAGAGACATTTAGCACTCCGCTTCTAATGTTCTCCTTGATGTGCTAGTGTATCCCATTCATAAGGTTTGATATCTAGAACATCAAGTAAGGTCGGACTTCGGGAACACAAAAATCATAAGGCACAACTAGGGAGTAAATCCTATGAAGTCCTTATGGGAAGGTGGCCAACTTCTTCAATCAAGATACTACAATAATAGGTCTTCCGGCTGGGTGTGTTGGCCACGACATCCACTTTACCGGTTATCGAGGGACCAATATTATAGTTCTTGGGAAATGTTCCAACCATCATATCTGCCTGAGATTCAGATCTGGTTGGTGTCAGGATATTCCAGACTCATCGAGTCTAGGAAGAAAAATGAAAGTTTGCAACACAAATCGACGAAATGACGTTGCGAGATTCTCGGGAAATGAACTACGATAGCAAGCTCCAAAACATGAGCTGGTTCTGCTACACACGTGTAAACACGCTGTCACAGACAAACATGAACACATGGTAGTCTTATAATAAAACACTACCGAGTTCAGGGGGGGAAACCATCATCGAGGATATCGAAGTCTTGTGCACTTAAATTAGACTTCTTTACCTAGAACAAGTCAATCAGTGGCTTGGTGTGCTAAGAACACATATAGAATGGAGGCGGCCAACCTACCAAACCATAGAATGCTTCGCATATATGCATGACCAACTTGGGATGATTCCAGAGGAGCAAAAACAAACTTTCTTGAATTCACGGCGGCAACTTACATCAAATGCACGTGAATCAAAGGAAGTCACTTCTTTTGTCCAAACATATGCTACACGAACGGGGCATGAAGAAAATGCTTATACAAGTTTCCAACACTAGCTTAATGTTCAACAAAATCATGGAGGAGATAAGGATGTTGTCAATGGACTCAACAACAATTCCTCCAGGTTTTCCATATAAAAGGATTTCCATAGTTAAGTGAACACGGTGATAGCATTGGTCAGACCAAAGAATATAATGGTGTATGCTCGAGGAAAACCACGAGTAAGACAACATTACGAATATCGTTGGTTCTGATTTGATTTGACGATAGCTCATACTCAAATCAAAGATTGGAGAAGATAATCGATCTAGCAATTGACCACGAGGATCAACCAATGAAGATATCATCTTTCTTGAAAACACACCAACACCAGGATATCCCTTTGAAATGAGCTAAGTTAGGTAAGCTTTTATCTTCCAACTCTCCAAGTTGTCGTTTAGCTTAACCAACTAGCTCAGAGGTATCCAACACGAATTCTTGGAGAAAGGGTGGTTTACAGGAATAAACCAACTTGATCACGAACTCAACATAGCGGTCAGGTGACAACCTGGTAATACTTCCGAGAAGATATACGGAAAATCACGAACCACCGATATGTTACTAAGCTCGAGAACAATCTTGCTTTTCAGGGCAAGACGATATGATCAAAAGAGCGAGGGATTGACGAAATCCTAACTCACCGATCGAAAAGTGCACCAACAATAAGGACTAGGTAGCACAATCTATCTTAGAATGATGATTCAAGAACCAACACACTAAGAATGAAAATATTGTCCATTTACTACCAAGTAACGAGTTGCTCGGAGTATTGATTTCACAAATCACAATTCACTTGTCGGCATTCCGGTTACAACAACACGAGGACCGAGGAATGAATGATGATGGTGAGAAGTATCACTATGTCAAGAATTCATAAGAGGGTGTGCAATTCTCACGATACTCTTGTGATGAAAGAGGGTGATACTCCGAGGTGGAACAGAACAAAAGTTGGATTGGCATTTTGATCTGTGGAATACAACTGCTTTGACCAAATCCTAGAAATGGATAAGGTACTGAAGTTTGTTTCTCCTAGTCATTTCGGAATAGAATGGCTTGACAGACCACAAGAGTGACAGGCATCGATGAACAAATGCACGCATACTCTTGACTACCAATTGATAGATGAAGGTCGGAAAACAACTAAAGAGGGACAACTCAAAAGAACATATGATTTTCTGAGTTGTGAATGCATAGATTAGCATGTCGAACGAGTTCAACATATTTCTTCCGGACAATCCATGCGGAAGGGTAGAACTGGCAGAGTCACAATATATAATGGAGAACTCATCAAGAGCACTCTGGTTGTGATCGTTCAGTTCAACGAGGAACTTCTGCCATAAGTAGTTCATGGTATTTGGAAGAAGAAGATACCACGGACTTCAAGGACTAATGCAAAGTTACTAATATCCTAAAGGGACTAGCAAACACTATCAACATGAAGTAAGTAGGGTGAATCTCGGGTTCAAAACCCAGAAGTAAAATACCTACTACTAAGTGGCATCACGGGATGCTTTCGAGAATAAAGGCCAGAATCATCACACTGGGGACACAAAGCATGGCTGGATTACTAAGTGATACTCTAGACATCTAGGGTCATAATAATAACTCCAACATATACGTCGAGGCAATAGAGTACCTCAACTCACCATTTAGTGTGGTTAACCTGGCCTAAAAGGACATCAGAACGAAAGGAAGGGATTTGCAAATGCATCAGATTATTTAGAAACCTGGGATGACTCGGACAGCATAACGGCTGTAAAAGCTCAGAAAAGATTTGAGACATTCACAAAAATGGTGGCATAACCACTCGGAAGCACAATATCAAGGTTTTGAGATCATCAGTTAACATACAGAAGTAGTAGGAACTGAACCGAGGCTTAAATCCAACAATCCTATAAGTCTACAGATTGGTAACACGTCATCCTGATAGATAGATGAGAAGGCCTAGTTCTTAGTCCCCGTAGAAGAGAAGAGGATGACTCAGATCAGAGGGCCATGAGGTATAAGGAGTAAAAAGAGCCTTACGTTCCATCCCACAATCAATTCCCTTATATAACTAAAGCATTTCTAGACTCAACTTCGACCAGTTTGGCTTGGTAATCCTACAGGCAGTCAGGCTCTGATACCAAAGCTGTCAGGACCCCGATCCTAAGTCACACCGATCTAGCATGTAACACATCAAATCACTTTGTGGCCTCACGCACGGTATTCCCACGGGTGCCACCTTACCTGGCTCGGGACCGTTTGCGCCTTTTGGCTCACGTATATGATAGTGTCGCTAGCATCCATATGACAAAGAACCCGGGCTGACATGGCTAGTCGTGAACCCAAAGTGGCACTAACTTACAGGGACAGGCATACATGATCATCAGCGAGTGAATCCAGGCTGTAGCACTGGGCTAGCAGGACTCCGGTGAACCGGGCTGTAGCGGGCTAACAGGACTCCGGTATTCATCGCGTGACATTTCCCCGAAGGGACAGACACAGGAACGAAGAAGGACACATGCCGGCCAGCCTAAGTGTTCCGGAGCAGTAGCAAGCTACCATGGCTCAGTGGAAACACCAGGAGACATTTCCCGGTAAGAGAGGCTACTAAGGATAAACAACTAGACAGTCAGATCCCACACATACCAAGCATTTCAATAACATACACACAATATGCTCGATATGTGCAATACAACATGGCATCACAACATGACTCTACAACTCAAGTATTTAACCAATAGGCTCCGAGGAGCGAGATATTACAAACATGGGTCTCATGACCCAACAATCAGAGCATACAAGTCAAAGCACATGTGGAAGCTTAACATGTCTGAGTACAGACATCTATAAATGAAAAAGGCTGAGAAGCCTGACTATCTACCAGATCCTGCCGAGGGCACAAGATCGTAGCTGAGGTAACAAGCTAAGCGTCGAAGTCCACACGGTACTACTAGCGAGACTGAAGTCTCTCTGCAAAAACATAAATTAAGCAACGTGAGTACAAATGTACCCAGCAAGACTTACATCAGATCTAACTACATATGCATCATTATCAACAAAGGGGGTGGTGGAGTTTAACTGCAGCAAGCCAGCTTTGACTCGGTGGCTATCCTGAACTACGACTGCAATGTAACTCTTTGAGGTGGCGCACACGAGTCCACATATTCATCATATCAATACACCACTATGGATCCGCTCCCGTCTCCCTACGAGAACGCCATCCATAGCACTCACGCTTATCTTGCGTATTTTAGAGTATCCACTTTCACTTGTCTATGAACTATGCAAGGGGTCCAAGTTTCCATATCCGAGGAATCCGGCTATTCGAATAGATAATGATAACCCTGCAGGGGTGTACTTCTTCACACACGCTCCCGCCACTTATCGCCCTGTACACGTCATGTACCTCGGCAACCTTCAAGCGGAAGCCGGGCGAGGGAGTCGGCCACGACCTGACTAACCATACAAGTCTCTAGTCCAGGTTTATCGCCTATTCGGGTTCCATCCGCAAGGAGATCCGGCCGGGGTGTCGCTCACGGCCCCAAACGATGTGAGCAGGGTTCCCAAGCCCACCATCCGGGTGCTACTTGGTACACCGGGCCACTGTGCCTAGTCTGTCCCAAGCCCACCTGTACCGGGTGCCACTTGGTAGACTACTAACACTACCTACAAACACCAGAAGCTAGTTGCAACTCCTGGACAGAGATCAAGTTGATTAATAAGTCGAGAGGGGCACTTAAGCATTCCAATGTGTGGTAGTAGCTGGTCATGGATCACAAACACAGAACTCAGTTCCTGAGGACGGCTACAATGAGACAACCCACCATGTACTCCTACATGGCCTCTCACCGCTACCTTTACCAAATCGTGTTCACACACTTAGCTCTCACACAGTAGGACATGTTCACACACCTCTGATTCATCCCCGATGAATCAGACCTGACTCAACTCTAAGCAGTAGCAGGCATGACAAACAAGCATGAATGAGTAGGCACAACAGGGCTCAAACAACTCCTACTCATGCTAGTGGGTTTCATCTATTTACTGTGGCAATGACAGGTCATGCAAAGGATAAAGGGGTTCAGCTACCGCAGCAAGTAGCAAATATGTCGTTGTTGTCCTAATGCAGTAAAAGAGAGCAGGAGCGGGAGAGTGGGATTTTATCGGAATGAACAAGGGGGTTTGCTTGCCTGGCACTTCTGAAGATAGTATAGTTCTTCATCGGTGTCACGATCACATCGCCGGTACACGTTTATCGAGAGGGGACAATTACGGCAAACAAGGAAGAACACAATCAATGCAATGCGACAATATGATGCATGAATGTGACATGGCAATATGATGTGATTTGAGCTAATGCAACTAGCAGCAAGTTAAATGGAGTTGGTTTGAACCCTGGGTTCAAATTCAAACTCCACATGTGATTATTTAAATGCCATTTAATTGAATATTCCTAAACAGCAGCTATAAATTGTTCTAACATGCATGGAAATGGTACAGATGGATAGATTGGATTTTTCTGATCATTTTTCATATATAATTTATTTGATTTGGAGTTACGGTTGATTTTATATGATTTTTAGAAGTTTTAGCTATTTTCTGAAATAAATAAATCATTTCTGATTTATTTAAAACTCCAGAAAACATTTACTGCATCAGCATGACGTTGACATGACGTCAGCAGGTCAACAGGGGCTGGTCCGGGTCAAACCTGACCAGTAGGGCCCACTGGTCAGTGACTCAGTTGGTTAACTGGGTTGATTAGGGTTAAACTAATACTAACGAAAATGTCAGCAGGGCTGGGCCCACATGTCAGTGGCTTAATTAATTAACTAAATTAATTAGTGTTAACTAATCTAACACCTAAACTAATAGGGCAATTAGCACTAATTAAAATCCTACACTAATTCAGTCAAAGGCCGGCCCCACATGTCATGGACACAGGGGGGGTCCCGCCATGGTCAAAGTGGGTCAAACCCACCGGCGACATGACGCCGGCGAGGCCCGAGACGGTGGCGCGATTCGGAAACGCGCTATAGGGCACGGGCGAGGCCGTGCTTGGGCTCGTTGGAGAGCCCTTGCTCCCGCGCGTCGAACGGTGCGGGTGCTGGGTCGTGGGGAGGCCAGAGCTGACGAGGGCGAGCTCCAAAGCGGCGGCCGGAGTTCGGGCAATCTCGGGGTGGCGTTACAGAGCACGGGAGGAGGCGTTGTGGGTGTCTACGGGTTCATGCGATCGTGCTGAGCACGATGGTGGGCTCGGGAACGAGCTGCGGTGGCTGTGGCCACGGTCACGCCATGGCCGGCGGCGAGAAGCTCTCGGCCGCGGTGGGAGATGGGGCTAGGGGGCGAGAACGGAGGGGGCGAGCACAGGAGAAGCAGCGGAGGCTCACAACGGATCCATTCGAGGCGGAGACGAGGCCGGGGACGGTCCGGAGCCGACGAATCGGGCGACGGCGACCGGCGGGTCCGAGGAGGGGAAAAACGTCGGGGCGGCGCTTCGGGGGCTTCTGGAGGGGCGTGGCTCGGTGAGGTGGGTCGACGACGGAGTGGCGGAGCTTTTGGGCTAGTCGGGGAAGCGAGGGAGGCCCGGTGGCCGTGGTGGCAGTGGACGGCGGCGACGAGCTCCGCTCGGTGGCTGCGTGCGAGAAACAGAGGAGGGGGGGAGGAGCGAGGAGAGTGAGAGAGGGAGCCAGGGGCTGCGTGGCGATGCTAGAAGGGCCGTGGCGTCGCGGTGGAAGCAGGAGGTGGCCGGGGAAGCAGGAGGTGGCCGAGGCAGCGTCGGCGCCCGTCGGCCACGCGCGCTGCCTACTGGCGCGGGGAAGACGACAGGGGGGGGACGCCTGGTGGGCTGGGCCGCACCGGTGGGCTACCAGCACAGGAGCTGGGCCGGTTGCTGGCGCCAGGTAAGCTACAAGTGAGTTTCTGTTCTTTTATTGTTTTTCTGTTTCTGTTTTTATACTTTGCCACTGTTTTTTTCAAATTTAACAAATCCAAAACAGTGCCAAATATCCTCTGAATAATTTATGTTGCTAGATGGACTTTTCCAAAAGCTCATAAAATATTTCAGGGGTATTTGAAATTATATTCTAATTATATGAATATAATTCAAATTCAAATAACTAATGATTTAAATTCAAAGTCCCAAGATTAAGTCCTTAAAAATGTTCAATATTTTGGTTGGGACCAGAACCCTTGCCAAAAATTATCAAACATTTAAGAAGAGCATTTTGGAACAATGAATGAGATTTTAGGGTTTTTGCCCTTCTTTTATTTAAGTTTTTGAGGCTTCCAAATTTCCTCAGTTCAAGTTTCAAAAATTTAAACATGATGCAAACACTAGGCAGCACCAGAAGCTAGGGATGTGACAGTAGGCCTGCGTTTGATTTTTGGTGCCACCTCTTCAAATTGAGGTAGTAGCCTGCGCTTTGGGTAGTATTTTGTTCGACGCTCGAGTCCGTATTCTTTGGCTGCCCGGTCCTTAGTCCGTCTATCTGTGAGCGGATCTTGGTCGGCTTGCTCGAAGGTAGGTTGATCAGGATCATATTCCTCTTCGGCACCATCTGGATTTTCTCCTCCAGTACCGGTATTGTTGTGGCGAGGCTTGGAGCGGAGCTGATGATGCCCATGTTTTGCTTTCTTCCCTGAGGGGTTATCTCCCGTTGGTTCATCGCCATTGGTTTCTTTGGGAGTATCCACCGTGTATATATCATATGAAGAGGTGGCTGTCCAGCACCCTATGGGTGGTGGTTCCTGTTCTTCTCCCACATAGTCGTCCATACCGTCGATGTCTTCGAAATCAAAGTTAAGCATGTCGGTTAAGTCATCGACCGTGGATATTAAGTGGGTGGTGGGTGGGTAACGAATTTCTTCGTCGCCAGCTTCCCACTCGAGCCGGACATAGTTCGGCCAGGAGTCTCCTATCAAAGAGAGAGACCTTAATGAATTCAGCACATCTCCAAAGGATGAGTGCTGAAAGATATCCGCGGCGGCGAACTCCATGACTGGAGCCCAATTAGGTTCGATGGGCACAGACGCGCGCGGTCTGGAACACACTACTGGAGATGAGTCCGGGGGTCCAGAGGTACAGATTTCCTGAGGAGAGGAGTCTGTGTTCGGCTCCAACGTCGATGAGGATGCGGCCTTCAGGGCAGGGTCCATCCACTCGTCCTCGGAAGGCACGACCTGCTCTGGAACAAAGTCCGGAGCGGTGGCAGGTGCGATGTTCCGAATACTGTCCGACTGCAGATTTAGGTCATGCTCGTCATGATTGTTTGACGCTCCTGACACTGGCCCGAATCCGTCGAAGATCAAGTCTCCATGGATGTTGGCAGTGTAGTTTAGGTTTCCAAACCTGACCTGATGGCTAGGGGTGTATCTATCGATCTGCTCCAGATGGCCAAGCGAATTGGCCCGCAGTGCGAAGCCGCCGAACACGAAGATCTGTCTGGGGAGAAAAGTCTCGCCCAAGACAACGTGGTTGAAGGTTGGAGAAGCCATCTAGCCTTGCAGCGACGACACAGAGGAACTCTCAATGAAACCACCAATGTCAATGTCAAAACCGGCGGATCTCGTGTAAGGGGTCCCGAACTGTGCGTCTAAGGCTAATGGTAACAGGAGACTGAGGACATGATGTTTACCCAGGTTCGGGCCCTCTCCATGGAGGTAATACCCTACTTCCTGCTTGATTGATCTTGATGATATGAGTATTACAAGAGTTGATCTACCACAAGATCAGAGAGGCTAAACCCTAGAAGCTAGCCTATGGTATGATTGTTGTTAATGATGATGAGTCCTACGGACTAAACCCTCTAGTTTATATAGACACCGGAGGGGGCTAGGGTTACACAGAGTCGGTTTACAGAGGAGGAGATCTACATCCGGATCGCCAAGCTTGCCTTCCACGCCAAGGAGAGTCCCATCCGGACACGGGACAAAGTCTTCTGTCTTGTATCTTCATAGTCCAACAGTCCGTCCAAAGTATACAGTCCAGCTGTCCGGATACCCCCTTATCCAGGACTCCCTCACTCTCCAATCCCACTTTTATCAATTTTTTCATCAATATTTAAAAACTATGAATCATTGGGACACCTTTTAACTAAAGTTGATTCATCTCCAGTCCCATCTTTATCAATATTAACATTGGAAACAAAGATTCAATAGGAGTCACATCAATCACTTTAAAATCTTCATCATTATTTTCATGAAAACTAGAAGAACACGCTTTTATAAACCAATCTTTTTTAGCATGCATCTTAGTGGTTCTTTCTTTGCACTCATTAATGGAAATTCTCATGGCTTCGAGAGACTCATTGATATCATGCTTAGGTGGAATAGATCTAAGTTTCAAAGAATCAACATCAAGATAAATTCTATCCACGTTCCTGGCCAAATCATTAATCTTAAGCATTTTTTCTTCAATCAAAGCATTGAAATTCTTTTGCGAACTTATGAATTCTTTAACACTATTCTCAAAATCAGAGGGCATCTTATTAAAATTTCCACAAGAATTGTTGTAGGAATTACCATAATTATTAGAGGAATTACTAGGAAACGGCCTAGGATTAAAATTACCTCTATACGCGTTATTACCAAAATTGTTCCTGCCAACAAAATTCACATCCATATATTCATTATTGTTTTCAATAAAAGTAGGCAAAGGCATATCATTAGGATCAATAGGAGCACTCTTGCTAACAAATAGTTTCATAAGCTCATCCATCTTTCCACTCAAAACATTTATTTCTTTAATTGCATGCACTTTTCTACTAGTGGAAGATCTTTCGGTATGCCATTGAGAATAATTAACCATAATAATATCTAGGAGTTTAGTAGCTTCTCATAAAGTAATTTCCATAAAAGTACCTCCCGCGGCCGAATCTAAAAGATTTCTAGAAGCAAAATTCAATCTGGCATAATTGTTTGTATAATCATCCACAAATTCAAACCATGAGTAGGGCAATTTCGTATCATCAATTTCATCCTCTCCCAAGATTGTGCAACATGTTCATGATCAAGTTTCTTAAAATTCATAATACCGTTCCTAAGGGAGATGATCTTAGCGGGAGGAAAATACTTGGAAATAAAAGCATCTTTACACTTGTTCCATGAATCAATACTATTTTTAGGCAAAGATGCAAACCAAGTTTTAGCACGATCTCGGAGTGAGAATGGAAATAACTTCAATTTAACAATATCATTATCCACATATTTTTTATTTTGCATATCACACAAATCAACAAAATTATTAAGATGGGATGTGGCATCTTCATTGGGAAGGCCAGAAAATTGATCTTTCATAACAAGATTCAGCAAAGCGATATAATTTCACAAGACTCTGCATTAGCATCGGGACCAAATGGAGTACTAATAAAATCAGTATTGTTGGTATTGGAGAAGTCACACAATTTGGTATTATCTTGAGCCATCATGATAAAGCAAGCAATCTAACACACGAGCACACAAAAAGCAAGCAAAGAAGACGAAGAGGGGCGAAGAAAAGGCAATTTTTTTCGAAAATCATTTTAGAAGTGGGGGAAAGGAAAACGAGAGGTGAATGGTGAATAATGTAATGCGAGAGATGAGAGTTTATGATGGGTACTTGGTATGTCTTGACTTGGCGTAGATCTCCCCGGCAACGGCGCGAGAAATTCTTCCTGCTACCTCTTGAGCTTGCATTGGTTTTTCCCTTGAAGAGGATAGGGTGATGCAACAAAGTAGAGTAAGTTTTTTCCTCAGCTTTTGAGAACCAAGGTATAAATCTAGTAGGAGATGACGCAACAAGCCACCGAATACCTGGACAAACAAACACAAACTTGCACCCAACGCAATAAAGGGGTTGTCAACCCCTTCACAGTTATTTGCAAAGTGAGATCTGATAGATATGGATAAACGGTAAAGTAATATTTTTGGTATTTTTGGTTTATGGAACAGAAAGTAAAATATTGCAAAGAAAGTAAATAGGAAACTAAAGTTGTAGATCGGAAACTTATATGATGGAAAATAGAAGATTATATGATGGAAAATAGAAGATTATGTGATGGAAAATAGAACAAGGGGCCATAGATTTCACTAGAGGCTTCTCTCAAGATAGAAATTATTACGGTGGGTGAACAAATTACTGCCGAGCAATTGGTACAAAAGCGCAAAGTTATGATGATATCTAAGGCAATGATCATGAATATATCACATCCGTATCAAGTAGACCGAAACGATTTTGCATCTACTACTATTACTCCACACATCGAGCGCTATCCAGCATGCATCTAGAGTATTAAGTTCATAAGAACAGAGTAACGCATTAGGCAAGATGACATGATGTAGAGGAATTAACTCAAACAATATGATGACAACCCCATATTTTTATCCTCGATGGCAACAATACAATACATGTCGGTTCCACTTGTGTTAGTAGGATCGAGCACCGCAAGATTGAACCCAAAGCTAAGCACTTCTCCCATTGCAAAAAAAAACCAATCTAGTTGGCCAAACCAAATCGATAGTTCGAAAAGACTTGCAAAGATATCAAATCATGCATATAAGAATTCAGAGGAGATTCAAATAATATTCATAGATAAGCTGATCATAAATCCACAATTCATCGGATCTTGGAAAACACACCGCAAAAGAGTATTACATCGAATAGATCTCCAAGAACATCAAGCTTGGTATTGAGAATCAAAGAGAGAGAAGAAGCCATCTAGCTACTAGCTATGGACCCGTAGGTCAGCGGTAAACTACTCATGCTTAATCGCAGAGGCAATGTTGTTGATGTAGAAGCCCTCCATGATCGAATCCCCCTCCGGCAGGATGCCGGAAAAGGCCCCTAGATGGGATCTCACGGGTACAGAAGGTTGCGGCGGTGGAAAAGTGGTTTCATGGCTCCCCTGTTAGGTTTTGGGATATTTGAGAATATATAGGCAGAAGAATAGGTCGATGGAGTCACAAGGGGCCCACAAGGTCGCAGGGCGTGCCCTAACCCCTGGGCGCACGCTCCAGCCTTGTGGCCGCCTTGCGGCTCTTCTGACTTGCACTCCAAGTCTCCTGGGTGTCTTCTGGTCCAAGAAAAATCATCGCAAAAGTTTTATTCCTTTTGGACTCCGTTTGGTATTCCTTTTCTGCGAAACTCTAAAACAAGGAAAAAATAGAAACTCGCATTGGGCTCTATGTTAATGGGTTAGTCCCAAAAATCATATAAAATAACATATTAATGCATATAAAACATCCAAAACAGATAATATAATAGCATGGAACAATCAAAAATTATAGAAATGTTGGAGATGTATCACAATTATTATGAAATATAGGTATCACGTTCGTGTCAAGTAGATCGAAATGATTCTGCATCTACTACAATTACTCCACACATCGACCGAGTCCTGCCTGCATCTAGAGTATTAAGTTCATGAATAATAGAGTAACACATTAAGTAAGATGACATGATGTAGAGGAATAAATTCAAGCAATATGATGTAAATCCCATCTTTTTATCCTTGATGGCAACAATACAATACATGCCTTGCTACCCCTACTATCACTGGGAAAGGACACCGCAAGATTGAACACAAAGCTAAGCACTTCTCCTATTGCAAGAAAAACCCATCTAGCTGGCCAAACTAAACCGATAGTTCGAAGAGAATTACAAATATACCAAATCATTCATATAAGAATTCAGAGAAGATTCAAATAATATTCATAGATAATCTTGTTCATAAATCCACAATTCATCGGATCTCGACAAACACACTGCATAAGAAGATTACATTAGATAAATCTCCAAGAACATCGAGGAGAACATGGTATTGAGAATCAAAGAGAGAGTAGAAGCCATCTAAGCTACTAGCTATGGACCCGTAGGTCTGAGGTAAACTACTCATGCTTCATTGGAAGGGAAATAGAATTGATGTAGAAGCCCTCCATGATCGAATCCCCCTTTGGTAGGATGTCGGAAAAGGCCCCTAGATGGGATCTCACGGGAATAGAAGGTTGCGGCGGGGGAAAAGTGTTTCCGTGGATGCCTCTGGTGGTTTGGGGATATATCTGAGTATATAGGATGAAGAAGTAGGTCGGTGGAGTCACGTGTGGCCCACAAGGTAGGGGGCGCGCCCTACCCCCTGGGTGCGCCCCCCCTTGGCGTCGCCTCGTGGATCTTTTGACTTGAACTCCAAGTCTCCGGGGTGTCTTCTGGTCCAAGAAAAATCATCGCGAAAGTTTTATTCCGTTTGGTATTCCTTCTCTGCGAAGCTCAAAAATAAGGGGAAAAAACAGAAACTGGCACTAGGCTCTAGGTTAATAGGTTACTCCCAAATATAATATAAAATAGCATATTAATGCATTAAGACATCCAAAACGGGTAATATAATAGCATGGAACAATAAAAAACTATAGATATGTTGGAGACGGATCAAGCATCCCCAAGCTTAATTCCTGCTCGTCCTCGAGTAGGTAAATGATAAAAACAGAATATTTGATGTGGAATGCTACCTAACATATTTATCGATGTAATTTTTCTTTAGTGTGGCATGGATGTTCAGATCCATAAGATTCAAAACAAAAGTTTAATATTGACATAAAAACAATAATACTTCAAGCATACTAACAAGGCAATTATGTCTTCTCAAAATAACATGGCCAAAGAAAGCTTATCCCTACAAAATCATACAGTCTGGCTATACTCCATCTTCATCACACAAAATATTCAAATCATGCACAACCCCGATGACAAGCCAAGCAATTGTTTCATACTTTTGGTGTTCTAAAACCTTTTCAACTTTCACGTAATACATGAGTGTGAGCCATGGACATAGCACTATAGGTGGAATAGGATATGGCGGTTGTGGAGAATACAAAAAGATGGAGATAGTCTCAAATCAACTAGGCGTATCAACAGGCTATAGAGATGCCCATCAATAGATACCAATGTGAGTGAGTAGGGATTGCAATGCAATAGATGCACTAGAGCTATAAGTTTATGAAAGCTCAAAAAGAAAAACTAAGTCCAACTTGCTTGCTCATGAAGACCTAGGGCGATTTGAGGAAGCCCATCACTAGAATATACAAGCCAAGTTCTATAATGAAAAATTCCCACTAGCATATGAAAGTGACAACATAGGAGACTCTCTATCATGAAGATCATGGTGCTACTTTGAATCACAAGTGTGGAAAAAAGGATAGTAACATTGCCCCTTCTCTTTCTTATTTTGGCTTCTTTGGCCACCCTTTTTTTATTTAGGCTTCATTGGCCTCTCTCTCTCTCTCTCTCTTTCACATGGGACAATGCTCTAGTAATGATGATCATCACACTTTTATTTACTTACAACTCAAGAATTACAACTCGATACTTAGAACAAAATATGACTCTATATGAATGCCTCCGGCGGTGTACCGGGATGTGCAATGACTCAAGAGTGACATGTATGAAGGAATTATGAAAGGTGGCTTTTCCACAAATACGATGTCAACTACATGATCATGCAAAACAATATGACAATGATGAAGCGTTTCATAATAAATGTAATGGTGGAAAGTTGAGGGGCAATATATCTCGGAATGGCTATGAAAATGCCATAATATTTAGGTATGGTGGCTGTTTTGAGGAACTTATATGGTGGGTGTATGGTACTGATGTCTGCTAGAACTACATCGATATTTCCCCAAAGAGGAAGGGATAATGTAGTATATCGACGGTAGGTATTTCTATCAGTGATGAGACCAAGATTATTGAACCAGAAGGAGAACCTCCTCACACCACGTAAACAACACCTACACACAAATAACAAATACTCGCAACTCGACATGTTAAAGGGGTTGTCAATCCCTTCCGGGTACGGGGCCTCAAGATAGGCAAATAACGTGAGGTAAAAGTGGTAGATAGGATAAATAGATCGCGGACCAAATAAATTGCAGCGAGGTATTTTTGTATTTTTGGTTTAATAGATCTGAAGATAAATGCAATAGAAAATAGATCGCAAAGGCAAATATGATGAAAAGAGACCCGGGGGCCGTAGGTTTCACTAGTGGCTTCTCTCGAGAAAAATAGCAAACGGTGGGAAAACAATTACTGTTGGGCAATTGATAGAACTTCAAATAATCATGACGATATCCAGGCAATGATCATTATATAGGCATCACATCCAAGATTAGTAGACCGACTCCTGCCTGCATCTACTACTATTACTCCACACATCAACCACTATCCAGCAAGCATCTAGTGTATTAAGTTCATGGAAAAACGGAGTAATGCAATAAGAATGATGACATGATGTAGACGAGATCCGTTTATCTATTGCAG
The DNA here is from genome assembly GCF_002162155.2 of Triticum dicoccoides. NCBI lineage: Eukaryota > Viridiplantae > Streptophyta > Magnoliopsida > Poales > Poaceae > Triticum > Triticum dicoccoides. The sequence continues at coordinate 575,287,045 of NC_041385.1, read as the reverse complement.
AGATATACATCCCATATTGTTATCCTTAGTAGCAACCATACATACGTGTCGGTTCCCCTTCTGTCACTGGGATCAAGCACCGTAAGATCGAACCCACTACAAAGAACCTCTTCCCATTGCAAGATAAATAGATCAAGTTGGCCAAACAAAACCCAAATATTGGAGAATAAATACGAGTATATAAGCAATCATGCATATAAGAGATCAAAGAAGACTCAAATAACTTTCATGGATAAAAACATATATCTGATCATAAACTCAAAGTTCATCGGATCACAACAAACACACTGCCAAAAGACTTACATCATATGGATCTCCAAGAGACCATTGTATTGATAATCAAGAGAGAGAGAGAGAGAGAGAGAGAGAGAGGAAGCCATCTAGCTACTAACTACGGACCCATAGGTCTACAAAGAACTACTCACACATCATAGGAGAGGCACCAATGTAAGTGGTGAACCCCTCCATGACAGTGTCTAGATTGGATCTGGTGGTTCTGGACTCTGTGGCGGCTGGATCAATATTTCATCGCCTCCCCTAGGGTTTCTGGAATATTGTGGTATTTATAGAGCAATGAGGCAGTTCGGGGGGCACCCAAGGTGGGCAGCACCCACCTGGGCACGCCTGGGCCTCCTAGCGTGCCCTGGTGGGTGCTGCTCCCCTCGAGGAGTCCCCCAGGTGCTTCCTTGGCCCACTGGCTTTCTTCTGGCCCAAAAAATCCTCCAAGAGTTTCGTTGCGTTTGGACTCCGTTTGATACTGATTTCCTGCGATGTAAAAAACATGCTAAAAACAGCAACTGGCACTGGACATTATGTCAATAGGTTAGTACCAAAAAATGATATAAAATGACTATAAAATGATTGAAAACATCCAAGAGTGATAATCTAATAGCATGGAACAATCAAAAATTATAAATACGTTGGAGACGTATCAACATCCCCAAGCTTAATTCCTGCTCGTCCTCGAGTAGGTAAATGATAAAAATGGAATTTTTGATGTGGAATGTTGCCTAACATGTTCATCACATTCTTTTCTTTATTGCATGGACATATGGACTTTTATATGATTCAAAGCAATAGTCTAGTTTTGACATGAAGACTTTAATACTCAAGTATACCAACAAGCAGCCATGCCTTTCAAAATATCAACACTAAAGCAAGTTATCCCTAGCCCATCATGCTCAATCATTGATCCATTCATGAAACACACTCAAATATTAGACACACCCAATGCTCAAATACCATCATAGTGCCCCTTAGTCGGTGCTTTATAAGAGAAGATGGAGACTCAAATTGAAAATAAAAATTGCATAAGTAAAAGAAAGGCCCTTCACTGATGGAAGTAGTGATTTGTAGAGGTGCCAGAGCTCAAAGCTTAAATTGAGAGCTAAAATTATTTTTGAGAGGCATACTTTTCCTACCAATGAAAATGACTTGAGCATCCCAACACTTTCCATGCTAGATACATCATAGGCGGTTCCCAAATAGAAAATAAAGTTTATTCCTTTTTCAACCATAACTTTCACTTTCCATGGCTAGCCGTATCCACGGGTGCCCTCCGTACCAACACTTTCCAAGGAATTTATTATTTGAGAACATAAAGTAAATTCATTTATTCATTTCAGGACTGGGCATCCCTAATACCTTTGCCGTACTCTTGTGCAATGACAAGTGAATAAACAATCATCGTGAGAATAACATATCTAGCATGGAAAATATTGGCTAACCTTTACCGCCTCGCGAGTAGTAGAGCACACAAAAGAGAAATCTATTTTGAACATTAGAGATGGCACATGCAAATTTGCTTAGAATGACATGGAAATACCACATATAGGTAGGTATAGTGGACTCATAAGGCAAAACTAGTTTAAAGGGTTTTGGATGCACAAGTAGTGATCATACTTATTGCAAAATGAAGGCTAGCAAGAAGATTGAGAAGCGACCAACCAAAAAGTGAAAAATCTCATACCCAATCATTAAGCATAAGTAACACCGAATAATGCACCATAAGTAGGATATAAATTTCATTACATAACTATTTACTTATGTGCTTGCATAGGGAATCGCAAACCTTAACATCAATATTCTTACTAAAGCACAATTACTCATCAACATGACACACATACCATATCGTCATATCTCAAAACCATTACTAAGAATCAAGTTTATTTTGTCCAATGATCTTCATGAAAGTCTTTATTATATCCTCCTTGGATATCTATCACTTTGGGACTATTTTCATATGTTGCTTTTGATAAGCTCAAACAAATATAAGTGAAGATCATGAGCATAATTTTTTTTCTTTCTCTCAAAATAATTTAAGTGAAGCAAGAGAGAATTTCTTAAAAATTTACTAACTCCCAAATAAATCTAAGTGAAGTATGATACCATTTCTTCAAAATTAACAAAGCACATCGTGCTCAAAAAGATATAAGTGAAGTACTAGAGCAAGTCCATGGCTCTAAAAATTTAAGTGAAGCATAGGAGCAAGCATAGTATAATTTTTGGCTCTCTCAAAAGGTTGTGTCCAGCAAGGATTCAACACTTAAAACACAAAGCAAAACAAGCAAATACACATATCATGTGACGAATAAAAATATAGTTTCAAGTAAAACACCGATGGTCATTAGAAGAAAGCGGGGATGCCACTCGGGGGCATCCCCAAGCTTAGTTGCTTGCTACTTCTTTGAATATTATCTTGGGGTGCCTCAGGCATCCACAAGCTTAGCCTTTTGCTTATCCTTATTCCTTCATCCATCATAAGATAACCCAAAACTTGAAAACTTCAATCACACATAACTCAAACAAAACCGTCATGAGATCCGTTAGTATAAGAAACCAAACCACTACTATAAGTACTGTAGAAAAACCTATTCTTATTTTGTTTTTGCATTATATCTACTGTATTCCAACTTTTCTATGGCAAAAACTCATCAAATAAAACCATAGAATCATCAAAACAAGCACACAACACAAAGAAAACAGAATCTGTCAAAAACAGAACAGTCTGTAGCAATCTGAAATTCCGAATACTTCTGTAACTCCAAAAATTATGAAATAAATTGGAAGGTGGGAGGAATTTGTCTTTTAATCTTATGCAAAAAGAATAAACTTAAAATCACTCTTCTGTAAAAAATGACAACGAATCTCGTGAGTTTCAAATTTCTGTTTTTCAGCAAGATCAAATAAACTTTAACCCAAGTCTTACCAAAGGTCTTGCTTGGCACAAACACTAATTAAAACACAAAAAACACAATTATAACAGTAGCATAATTGTTCTAACACTCAAGAACAGAAATCAAAAAGTAAAAATAAATTTTATTCATTGGGTTGCCTCCCAACAAGCACTAACGTTTTACGCCCCTAGCTAGGCATAAGAGTTTAATGATGCTCACACGAAAGATAAGAATTGAAACACAAAAAGAGCATCATAAAACATGTGACAAACACACTTAAGTCTAACATACTTCCTATGCATAAGCATCTTATAAGCAAACAAATTATCAAGGCATGCAAAAACTAGCATATGCAAGGAAGAAGAAAGAGACGATAGCAATCTCAACATGAAGAGAGGTAATTTAGTAACATGAAAAATTCTACAACCATATTTTCCCCTCTCATAATAATTACATGTAGGACCATAAGAAAATTCAACAATAAAGCTATCACATAACATATTCTCAACACGATCCACATGCATGCGAAGTTGACACTCTTCCAAAATAGTGGGATTAACATTAACTAAAGTCATGACCTCTCCAAACCCACTTTTACCAAAAATTTCACAGGATTGATAATTCTCCAAAGTAGTGGGATCATTAATACCTAAAGTTGACACTCTTCCAAACCCACTTTCAATATTATCGCAAACATATTCATCATGAGGCTTAAATAAATTTTCAAGATCATAAGAAGAATCACCCCAATCATGATCATTAGAATAACTAGCGGACATAGCAAAATTAGCATCCCCAGGCTTGGGGTTTGTATATCATAAACACAATTTACATTAATAGAATGTATAATAACATCATTGCAATCATTTTTTTCATTCAAGGAGTTATCATGAATCACTTCATCAATTTCTTCTTTCAACACTTCATGACAATTTTCAGATTCACAAATTTCAAGCAAAACCTCATAAAGATAGTCAAGTGCACTCAAATCAGCAGCAACTGGTTCAACATAATTAGATCTCTTAAAAAGATTAGCTAGGTGATGAGTATCCATATCAATAGATTTTTAGCAAGCGAAGATGCAAGCAAATAGAAGGCACATGGGAACACAAGCAAACATAGCAAACAAGAGATCTGACGGGGAAAAGGCGAACGAAAAAGAGGGCGAATAAAACGGCAAATTTTTCTGAAGTTGGGGAGAGGAAAACGAGAGGCAAATGGGAAATAATGTGAATTGCGAGGAGACGAGATTTGTGAGTAGGAACCTGGTTGATGTTCAAGATCCTCCCCGGCAATGGCGCTAGAAATTCCTTTTGATGTCTGCTAGAACTATGTCGGTATTTCCCCAAAGAGCAAGGGATGATCCAGTATAGCGACGGTATGTATTTCCCTAAGTGATGAGACCAAGGTTATTGAACCAGTAGGAGAACCTCCTCACACCACGTAAACAACACCTGCACACAAATAACAAATAATCGCAACCCGACATGTTAAAGGGGTTGTCAATCCCTTCTGGGTACGACGCCTCAAGATAGGCAAATAACATGAGGTAAAAGTGGTAGATAGGATAAATAGATCGCGGAACAAATAAATTGCAGCAAGGTATTTTTGTATTTTTGGTTTAATAGATCTGAAAATAAATGCAAGAGAAAATAGATCACAAAGGCAAATATGATGAAAAGAGACCCGGGGGCCGTAGGTTTCACTAGTGGCTTCTCTTGAGAAAAATAGCAAACAATGGGAAAATAATTACTATTGGGCAATTGATAGAACTTCGAATAATCATGACGATATCCAAGCAATGATCATTATATAGGCATCATGTCCAAGATTAGTAGACCGACTCCTGCCTACATCTACTACTACTGCTCCACACATCGACCGCTATCCAGCATGCATCTAGTGTATTAAGTTCATGGAAAAATGGAGTAATGCAATAACAACGATGACATGATGTAGACGTGATCGGTTTATCTATTATGGAGATATAGATCCCATCTTGTTATCCTTGGTAGCAACAATACATACGTGTCGGTTCCCCATCTGTCCATGGGATCAATGTAACACCCCAGTGTCATGCTACAGTAACTCTCTGTGATTAAGCTAATCATTTTCCAAATAGTGCTTAATCACCTTTGTTCAATCTCCCATTTGAAATTCCAAGTAATTCAAATTCAAGTGAAGTTTGAAGTTGCTCAAAACTTGTTGGAAAAATATTCATCATTTATCAAAAATTCCATAACAATTATTTGTTAAGGAACACAACATCACTTTTGTGCAAAGATGAGCATTAGCAATTATAACAACACCAATTCAGCATTTTTAAATTCTATCCTAATTATATAAAATACCAAATGAATTCTTCCGGTCTCCAAAATATTTGTGGCACTGTCTAAGATCACCAGGGAATAAAAGGGGCACTTCCCATATTTTTCCGAAGTAAATAGCATGCCCAATATTTTCTTACCCATCTTTGTTTATTAAATAAAAAACAGAAAAAAGGAGAAAAGAAAAAGCAGAGGGGAGAGAAAGCCCCTGCCCCACTTGGGCTGTGGCCCACCGGAGTCGGCCCACTCTCCAGTCCTTGTCGTGTTCTCTCCCTGCGCACTGCTCCACCGACCGTGCCCGAACAGGGGTGCGTCCCCGTCGAACCCACCTCGCCAGCGCCACCCCAAGGGGATAAGGGCGATGCCTCGGCCTCCCCCCTGCCACCTCTCCCACTCGCCCCCTCCCAGATGCAATCCCCTCTCTCCCTCGCTCGCGCTCGCCCTTTCTCCCCACTGCCCGAGCGTGCCCGCCGCCGTCCTCCGTCGTCACCGCGGCCACCATCGACCCCGAGCTTAGCCTGCACATCCACGAGCTCCGCCATCCTCCGCTCCTTCGACCTCGAGTAGGAGCTGACGGGCTCTATAGAGACCGCTCTCCTCTGCCCCCTTGCGTCCCTACCACCGGCGAGCCTCTCCAATTCTGGCACCACTGCTGCTACTAATCTATCAACGGGCCTCCTTGCACCTTCCCGGTGAGCCTCTCCCCCTTTCCCCTCTCTCTATGAAGCTTTTCGCCACCCGTAGCCGCCGCTCCGCTAGCATCCGCACGCGTTGCTGCCGACGAGCTCGTTGCCGTCGCTGTGGCTGTTGACACGCTCGCACGAGCTCACCGTTGTGCTCCTGGGGTTCCCAGGAGACCAACACATGTCCACGCATCTTCCCATGCCCCCTAAGCAACTAGCTCAACGAGCTCCTGAGAACGCCGCCACCTCCGCTCGTCGCCAGCGTCGATTTCGGCCGATTTCGGCGAAACCACCACCACCATTGGATGCGGCACTCGCTGCTCGTTCGAACGCGCCCAAGCGCGCGCGAACTCATCATAGATGAAATCCGCCATGTGCCAGCAACGTGCCGCCATGTTTTGGGTCACCGGAGAAACTACGGCGCCGGCCGCCGACGTGGCTTGGTGGGCCCCACCCCTGGGTCACGGCCAATGGGCCATGGGGGCCCTATTGACTGGGTTGACCCAGTCAACGTGCTGACCGGGCAGCCCAGTACCTCTGACATGCAGGCCCCACCGCATAATTAAGCTAATTAAAATGTTTTTATAATTAAAAGTAGTTAGTAATCTAATCTGCTACTGACATGTGGGGCCCAGTTGTTAATTAACCTCGTTTTAGTTAGTTTAAACTTCTGTTAGTCCACCGTCTATGACAGGTGGGACCAACTGGTCAGTCTGACCTAGTCAACCGTCCTGTTGACTACTGACGTCGCAATGATGTCATGCTGACATAGTAATTCTTTTATGTCAATTTAATTAATTCTAGAGAATGGTTTAATATTTGAAAATTCATAGAAAATAAACCGTAGCTCGGATGGAAAAACTTTCTACATGAAAGTTGCTCAAAAAATCAAACGAATCCAAATATGCGATACATTCATCTATCACATGCCCCTAGCATGCTGAACATGGAACTTTCCCCCTCCGGTCATCCACCTGACACAGGTCCGGAACCGGGAAAGCATTCCCGGTTGAATTCCCCCTTCACCTTTATCGTGTAGCCATACGTTAGGTCACACCCGACACATCATATTGCCATGTGATGCTTTGTGATGCTATGTATGCTTTATATTTATTGTTTCTTCCCCCTCTTCCACTAAAAAAAATACACTTCCGTGATGATACGTGTTTGTCATAGCAGGTCGCGTTTTTTGTCATGCATGTACATCCATGATGATTTCATGACAGAATCAAGATATTCATACATGTGTTGTCGTAGAAGTGTTCCATGAAATTACCAAAATTATCATCACGGAAGTGTCCACTTCCATGACGATAAATCGCGCGTCACAGAAGTGCTTTCGTCAAGGGTGACCGACATGTGGCATCCACCATAACAGAACGCCGTTAAGATATTGGCGGGTTTTGGATCCCATAACCTGTTAACAGCCCCGGCCAATGGGGATTTTCCACGTGTAAAATCATCATTGGCTGGAGGAAACACGTGTCGGCTCATCATTGGGACAGATGTCATCCACTCAGTGGACAGAAGACTCCTATGATACGTGGACACGTGGCACGGCCCAACAAAGGCCCATTCCTGTGAAAAGGCCGGCCCGTTTGACTTGGTTAAAAGGTGGCGGGCCGGCCCATGGAAAGCCTGTTAACAGCTTGTTCGCATATAGCCCATTTACAACCCGCTAACCCAAGGCCCTTTACGCCCTACCCGAATTAGGCCTAGTAGCATCTTCTGGGCCATCCAATATGATTCCATCCCATTTCACTTCTGGCCCATGATGTCTTTTCGGCCCATATGAGGCCCTTTGTAACTCTTGGCCCATTAACGACCCGTGGTGAAACTGGCCCGTAATGAACAGTGTATCACTTTACACCCATTAACGACCCGTGGTGAAACTGGCCTGTAATGAACAGTGTATCACTTTATACCCATTAACGGCATGTTATTCCGTTGGGCCATTTCCAGCCCATGTTATCTTTCGGCCTTCTCAGAGCCCATTAATTCTTGGGCTCATTTCCAGCATTCGTTTACTTACAGCCCGTTACTGTCATTTTCTGCTTGTGTGCCAAATTCAGCCCGTGGTTATAGTCGGCCCGTTTGTGGTCTGTTAATTCGTTGGGCCGTTTTCATAGCGTCATCAAATACGGCCTATTAACGATGGCCCGTTATGGTCGGCCCATGAACGGACGATTCCAACTCTAGCCCGTTTATGACCATAATGCAGTCTATTATTGGCCCATGTTTGGCCAATCGATCATACGGCCCGTATAAGGCCCATTTATGATAAGACCCGTAGAAGGCCCATTGTTTCTACGGCCCATAGAAGGCCCAGTGTTTCTATTGTCCGTAGAAGGCCCATTGTTTCTACGGCCCGTAGGAGGCCCAGTGTCACAAAGTAAATATTAGTCCATGGTTATTGTGGCCTAGTTTTAAAAAATAGGTTATTGCAGCCACTAGCAAACCGCGGAAAAAGAACTGCACTAACTACAAGCAAAAAAATAAACAAGACAACAAGGAAATAAATAAGCAAGCAACTTATGCTAGGCTATCACGGCTATTACACATATTACATCCACTGGGCATCAAAGTTCGCCACCAGTGCAAATATAGGGAACAAAGCAGCATATAAACGCCGCAGCAAAACAAGTCCATAACTGAAACCACTTCAGAAGAGCTCAAGAAACAATATCCTGGGTACCCATAATGCTGGCAAGATGCTTAGCAAGCTTATTAACTTTCTCTTGTTTTTCGCTTAAATCCTCTGGCGCTTGCTGTTGCACAAGAAAGTACACATCTGAATTCTGCAGGGACTTCCTCAGTCCTTCGGCTTCTTGCTGCAGCACAGCTGACTGATGCCTTTCAGCTTGTAGCTGAGACTAAAGAAGCTGAAGTGATTCAGGCAGCGAGTTCAAAGAGCTTGTGCAAGCGGTACTGGCCAGTAACTCGAACACTAAATCAACGCAGGACTGTGGGGTTTTCTCACTGTCTACAAGATCGTTTTTTTCACCTTTCTTGGAGACCAATAGGGTTGTCTCACTATCTTGAACCTTATTTGCATTACTTTCTCTAGCATTGCATAGTGGGGTGCTCTTCTCCAATATTCTGTTTGCATACTACAAGAGAAACAAGCAGACACATCACATGTTTAGCTTGTAGTATACAAAACTCATTTTGGTAAACCGGTTTAGTAGTAAGGTGGACAGGATAACAACATGAAACAAACATATATCTATGTACTATGGTCACCATATTGTCCATATCATTCTAGTTTATGTTGCCTAATCAAGATAGAGACACAGTTCAACTCATATATTTTTAAGACACATCAGCATAGACAGAATATAAGTGTGAGAAACTACACAACATTGGCAGCACTTGTAAAGTGCATCACATGAGAACATAACTGTTTATACAACTTAAACTGAAATCAACATAGAGAAAGAAGTTAGAATAGCAATCCAGTTAAAGAAATAGGTTTGAATCATACCTGTTGCGCTATTGGAGTTTCAATTGGATCCTTCAAATTCGAAAGTAGTTGGTATGAGTAAATATAGTGATGCAACAACAAAGGAGTATGTACCATAGCTACGGAATCTGACCTAAGAACAGTTGCTCTTCTGCTTTAAACGTGGAGTTTGGGTTAGCTGTGGTGGTCTTCATGCTTTGGGCACTGCAGTAGCTTTACAAACTGCTCGTGTGGGGGTACTCTGTGGTGGACATGGTGCTTTTTCAACTAGAAGTGGGTTACTATCCGCTGGGGTTGCGGTTAGATGGGTTGTAGCTGGTTCTCTGCCCAATGGTGTAAGTGTGCAATCTGGAAGAGTCTCGATTATGTGTGGTGGGGCTAGTTTGTGGGCCAGTACAACCATGGTTCTATCTGCATCGACGGGTAGCACTGTCTTTTGTGAAGAATGGGTTTTTGCTCCCTTAGATACTGCCATCACCCCCTCTAATTCAAATGGCTGATAAACAAGAAAAGAAATTGAACGTACATACATTGTATGATAGACAGATGTGGTAATTCACATATATGTTGTCTAACCAAACATGACAGCATGACACAATTTCACATATATGATACCTAATTAAACAGGATAGCATGACACACTTTCAGATATATGATGGATAACTGAACATGATATAATGGCATAATTCAACATATGATGAGTACCTAAATAGGATGACATGACAAAACTATATGATGTCTTTCTAAAATAGGTTGGGATGAAATAATTCACATACATGTTGTCTAAGTATACAGGATGGCATGATATAATTGACATAATTGATTCATATACTAAGCAGCTGGCACTCATGTATGATGTCTAAACTAAGTAGATGGAATTCAATATTGTGCATATGATTTCTAAACTAAGCAATGCAAGACACCATATGCAGCATATGAGAAATATACACATTGAAACTTAGAGGATACACCTCAGGTGGGATATAGGACTGGCCATCTGTCTCTGAATCCTCCTCTGAGGAGCTCCCTGTAACCATCAAGATATATGCTTCAACAGGTACCATTGCTTGCTCTAAAGACCTTGTTTCACTCCAGATTTTTCCATAACCGGCTCAAATGACTGATACACATGAAGAGTAGTTCAATATACACAGATTGTCGACAAATGGAATATGTAATTAAAAAAAGATGGCATGAGATAATTCACATATATGATGGCTAGCTCCATGGCGGTGCATAATTCACATATATGATAACTGGCTGAAAAACATGGCATTGCATAATTGACATATCTGATATAGAAAGCAAATAGGAGGCATTCACACAAAGCATGTCTAATCTAAGAAGATGGCATGGCAATGCAAGACACCGTATGCATGATATGAGCAATATAACCCAGCCAAGTTAGAGCATGCACCTCGGGGGGGGATACGACTGGTCATCTGTCTCTGAATCCTCCTCTGAGGAGCTATCTGTAACCAGCAAGAAATCTGCATCGACAGGTAGCACTGGCTGCTCAGAAGACCTTGTTTTCACTCCGATTTTCCCATGACCGACTCAAATGGATGATGCACAGGAAGAGTAGATGAATGTATAAACATTGTTGACAAATGGAATACATTATGGAAAAAAATATGGCACGATACAATTCACATATACGATGACTGGCTAAATAGGATGTCATTGCATGATTCACGTATATGATGCCTGGCTAAAGAAGATGGCATTGCATAATTCCCATATACTCCCTCCGTTCCTAAATATTTGTATTTTTAGAGATTTCAAATGGACTACCACATATGGATGTATATAGACATATTTTAGAGTGTAGGTTCACTCATTTTCCGTATGTAGTCACTTGTTGAAATCTCCAAAAAGACAAATATTTAGGAATGGTGGGAGTATGATATAGAAACCAGACAGGTGGCATTCACACAAAGCAAATCTAAACTAAGACGATGACATATAAGATGTATAATGTAAGCAATGCAAGGCGCCATATGCATGATATGACCAACATCAGCATGCGAGGTTAGAGCAAACACCTCAGGTGGTAAACAGGCGTGGTCGGCTCCTTCTGAATCCCCATCTAAACAGTTATCTTCCTCTGGAATACAATCTGGAAATGCAGGAGGGGGGCCCCACTTCGCCCACCATGGAGCAGCGTTTGCATGACATTATATTCCCACGCAACAGTCTTCTCTTTTCCTCTACATGTTCAGTATGATTGTGTACAATATCTGACATGCATAATAAAAAAAATAGTTAGATTTTGTAAGGCCTAAGAGGTGCATGCAAAAATCAAGACTGATGGTAGCAAATGAGTGGATGGATCCAAAACTAATGATAGCAGGTAGATTATAGCTTCAGTTTAAAAAGATAGACAATGGATCATCTATTGTTTGTTGCCCATCCAACATGAACCACAAAGAAGACCCCAGACGAACCAGATAGTAGACAAATACTATTTGTTGCTGGCTCGATATGAGACCCATGGGCATTTCAAAACTCAAGTTTGAACGATAAAGTAGTAGGTAATAATAACCGATGTATAACGTAAGCAAACACGAAAGACTGCGACCTCTCTTCAGGAACTGTGTAGTCCTCAGGTTCATCTGCTCAGTCGATGATGGTAATGCAGTTGGCGTGGCTGCCGACAACAGGGAAGATGATCTGAGGCGGCGAAAGAAAGTTTGTAGGGGGATCTCTGCTGCAGTGAACACTTCTATCGATGGTGCACCTCAGGTGGGGTGGATGACGGCATGGCAGGAGCAGGACATAACACACAGAGTTTTCTTTGACGCCTATCTGAAAATGAAGTAAATCTGTAAGGGCTCCTTAGAATTGGAGGATTCTATAAATGGAGGGACAGGAAAAACACAGGAATAGGATAGGAATGCACGTGCAAAACAGAGCATTTGGAAACATAGGATTTTAGTCAACCTGGGTGTTTGGTTCACATGAATTGGAAGAACACATGAATGGAGAAACGTATTCAAATTAAAGTCAAACCACATGAAAATGAAAAATATAAGAATGTTATTATGCCAGTAATGCAATTAGTTCTGTTCTTCATGCATATTAATTTGAAAAAGACGTCCAAGTGAATAAAATTCCTACGTTTTTTCTTCGAAAGAGACACCAAAGGAAAAAATCCTCTAGTTTTTCTTTGCTCCGCTCCTTCTAACAGATTTGCATGAATAGTAGTTCCATAGCAAAGGATCCCTGAGGGATCAACATGAATGCAGAGTAACAAAGTGATGCGACGAGTGTACAACCTCTTTGGCATAGCCTTGTGGACCTCAGCATGATTAGGTTGGACGTGGATGATGGTGATGATGCTGGTGTGACTGTCGGAGGCGGGGAAGAAGATCCGAGGCCTCTGGAAACGGCGTCGAGGGTACTTCTCCACTGTGATGGACGGTTCCGTTGTTGGAGCAACTCCGGTGAGGTGTACGGCGACGAGGCTGAAGCAGGACAAGACAGACAACGTTAATCTGAAATGGGACCCTAATATCATCTTCAATAGATGATGTAAAATACATCACCAAAAAGTGGTAGATGTAAAACGCATCAGCCGCGCCACGGCCGCTCCAACAGATGCTGTAAGTACTGTTCACTCTGAACTTAACTAAAGAAAATGAACTTTACAGTCGAAACTGAATTTTACTGTAGAAACTGAATGAACTAGTAGCGGAGCATTGCAATAGATGTTTAGGGTGTTCGAGCACTAGTAGCAGAGAAGAAGTGATCTAAATGAGCAGACGCTCGAGTAGGGAACGCACTAGCAGAGATCAAGTCATGTAGTAGCACCGCGAGCGAGTGCTAAAGCAGCAACTCCTGTAGCTGCCGGAGGTCGTGCAACAGCAACAGTAGCGCAAGCGAGAGCAAGAGCAGAGCAACAACACGAACGAAAGCAAGAGCAGTGCATCAGCGTTACCGATAGCAAGAACAGAGCGGCAGCACGAGCGAGAGCCGGAGCAGCTGCAGCTAGTGTCGTTGTGGAAGTCGCCGTTGAGGAAGCAACGACATGGGGGAGAGACACCGTGGATGATGTGGCCGCCGACGGCGCCGTCGATGGAGACCCGCCATGTCTACTCGCTATCGAGCACCGGTAGCCCCGTGAGATTGAATAAAAGATAAAATGCAGCGGTGAGTGCAGAACCTCCTTGGTGGTGCCGAGTTAGCCTCGGCTTCATTGAAGGAATTGGTGAGGGTGCTGCGGTTTCGGTTGATATGAATGATTTCATACTATGTTCATCCTACTTTAAACCATGTCTCTTTATCCTTAGATGTCAACGAATGTGAGGAAATAGACAATACAGTAGGCATGCTACATGGACATATGTTCTGCAAGTGATTTTATTACATAGTTGGCAATACTATACATGCTAATGTATTACAATAGTTCACCAAAATAAGTTATGTATAAACATGTAACCTACTTTGTTTGTTTTTGTCTCATTAGTAACTTATCTGGTACACTAATCTACAAGTTCAAACTTTCAGGAAGCTATGGAGCAAATGATTGAACAGCCACAACCACCTGAAGGTGACGAGGCTACCACAGGCACAATGTCACCTCTTGCTGCAGTGCGTCAGTATCTCTCCACTAACAGTGCAAAAAGCACCTTCCAACGTAATTCTGGGTTGGTTGTCAAGGTAGCCTCATCCAAATCTCCTACTGAACAAAATCTTCTGGCTAGACAGGGTGATATATCTGTGCTCCAGACACAAGTCCAAGCCCTAATGGACGTCATTTCGGAAACAAGAATAGTGCTTGACAAATGTCGTCAAGATATGAATGGTTTTGAAACCAGACTATCAGACATTCGCTTCATTGTTCAAGAGCAATGGCGGAAAAAGGTGAAGATCGTGCTGCTCCATCAGATTCTACAGCCTTAAACATTAGCACTCAGGTCAAATGATCTGTGCTTCTATACATCTGATGGTGCTTTTTTCTGCATGGATTGTAAAATTTATGCCAACAGGCCTTTTGTTGTATGGTTGGAATTTATTTTGTTGTGATACAACATTTATGATGCCGCCAAAGGCTGTAGTAATTACGACGCTATTTTTGCATATTGTAGGTTTATCTTAGTAATGTATTCGACCGAAAGCTTCGTAGGAGCCCAACATGCCAACATTCGTCGGGCCCATTCCAATTGGGATAAAAACGATTATGGGCCAAAATTTGCATGTAGCCCACTAAAAATATCTGGGCCTAAATCAGCATAAGCTTTCATATTTTTCTGGTAGGCCTCTGCCCATAGTGGGACTTTAACATGCCTAAACATAATTTGGGCCCTTAGTAACAATAGGCCGTTTACAGGTGTAAATATCTCGAGCCCATAAAAAACATGGGCCTTTAATAGGCTGAAAGTGAGATTGGGCCCTGATTGTGCCAAATAACCCACTAGTCTGAGCAAGCCGAAATGGTGGCCCATTTACGATGCAGGTCTTTCACAGGCCGAAATTCGGACGGGCCGTAAATGCGCCGACCTAATACATGTCCTTTAACAGGCCGGAAGTTTGGTCGGGCTTGATTAGCGTAACTTTTATATGGGCCGTTAATGGGCCCGATGTGACATTGGGCCACATATGGCCCATGGATTTCGTCCGGCGTTAACAGGCCAAAAATAACAACAGGCCGAAAGTGGCCCAAATCTATAATGGGACTCTAACAGGCCGAATGTCTAGCCGAATATGACCCAAATCCTTCATGATCATTTATGGGCCGAAAGTTTCAACGGCGTGTAAATGGGCCCAAATGAAGCAGGACCTTTAACAGGCCGGAAATACACCGGGCCATAATTTGGCCGAAATACTTAACATACTGTTAACGGGGCAGAAGTGACCATGTGCCGCGATGATGACAAGTTTAGGACAGGCCGTTGACGGGCCAATTTGACACTAGCCGTACGGGCCTTAACTGAGAATGTTGGGCCTTTAGCTAGGCCGGCCCATTATGGTCTACAAAATCTTGTGGGCCTTTAGCTGGGCCGACCCATTGTGGTCCGCTAAATCTTGTGGGCCTTTAGCTGGGACAGCCCATTATGGTCTGCAAAATCTTGTGGGCCTTTAGCTGGGCCGGCCCATTATGGCCCACTAAATCTTGTGGGCCTTTACTTGGGCCGACCCATTTAAACTTTATGGGCCACTTTTGGGCCCGTCCATGTGTCAACATATCATAGGCCCATCTCGACCGTTGGATGAGTGACACCTGTGCCAACGCGGAGCTGACACGTGGTTCCATCGGCCAATGAGAATTTTACATGTGGAAAATCGGCATTAGTCGGGGCTGTTAGCGGGTTATCGGATCCAAAACCGGACCCGATAGCTTAATAGCGCTTAACGGCATCCCGCTACGGTGGATGCCACGTGTTGGTCACCCTTGACAAAAGAACTTCTATGACGCGCGATTTATCGTCATGGAAGTGGACACTTCCGTGATGATAATTTTGGTAATGTCATGGAACACTTCTACGACAACACATGTATGACTATCTTGATTTTGTCATAAAATCGTCATGGATGTACATGCATGACAAAAAACGTGACCTACTGTGACAAACACGTATCATCACGGAAGTGTATTTTTTTGTAGTGCATTTCCTTCTGCTCCCTGTTGGGTTCGACACTCTTACTTATCGTAAGGACTACGATAGATCCCCTACACTTGTGGGTCATCAGTCTCCTGAACGCAAGACACCCTAAGTCAATAAGGGCTGTCTAGACGGACACATAAGGCACCACCGCTATGGAGAAAAGTCCAGGGAACCGGCTAGCGAAGGGGTGATCCCTAGCCTGTTTGTCGAACCAAAATAGGGTTGGACTCTAGTTATCAGTAGAATCAATACCTATTGATGACTTCTTATAAAAAGGACGCTGATAATGCCCACACATGTGGCATACTAGACATCTGTCCACACACCGTGTGTGGCATAAGCAGGAGGCACTACTGTAGGATGCTACTAACGCGACACTACGATCAGAGACCCTTCGATGAAACTGTGTGCGATGCAATAATCACAAACAATGGTGTAAAAAACCCGTAAAAAGGTGCAAAACGTTTGCGATGACGGATGCATCAAACACGGTTCAGATTTTGGTTGTGTGTGCGATGCAGGGCATACAGTTCAGTTCAGTTAACTATTTGCGATGAGGAGGAACAAAAGAAACGGGCTACCAGATGAAGGTGTGTGCGATATACATCATATGGTTCACTCGGATGAACTATTTGTGATTAGGCAACACAAAAGAAACGGCCAGCCAAATCAAGGTGTGTGCGATATACGACATGCGATTCACTCGGATGAACTGTTTGCGTCGAGACAAGAGAACAGAAACGGTTCAATATAACAAGATGTGTGTGATATGCGGCAAACATGCATGTAATCAGAAATGCGAGCGAAGACCGATAATAACACAGACGATTGCTTCTAATAAGATGTATGTGATATGCTCTATCTACACAACATCTATTGGCCATTGGGGGACATGCGGTCATCCTGGTACGCCATAAGGATGCGAAGAGGCATCCTATATCAGCAAGGACTAACTATTCCACCAATAGCTCATCTAAGAGAACTCTCAAGTTAAGTGTGCTCAGGCTGGAGCAGCATCAGATGGTGGACTGGATGGGCAGTTGTCTTGATGTTAAATTAACGGATGGGATGGGTCATAAAGGTCAAATTAAATGACCTCTATGATCCATCCCATGAGTTAAATTAACCTCGAGGTCCTTGTTTTTTAACACATGTTAAAGAAGGTCTACCGCATTACCTTTTGACAATGTGTGATATGTGGCATACAGTTAATCCATCTGACCTGTTTGTGATGGAATAAGTCGTGTGTGTTGTGGGCAAACGCTTGCTAGTATACAACCGTTTGCGATTAATGAATTCATCACCGACGGGTTCCCTAGTGTGGTCCGTGTTCATATCATCATCATCTACTTCTTGTGCTAGCTCAATGTTCCTTATATGCTAAGTTTCCATTAATTGATGGCGTTTTATGAACACGCCACCGTTTCCCACCATTTCCTCACCTGTTTCCCGCCACCCAGTGATATTACGCATAAACCTAGGAGGCGCGCGACGCACGGAGGCAACAAGCGCAGCCTGAGACGTCTCCAACGTATCTTTAATTTTTATTGTTCCATGCTATTATATTATCCGTTTTGGATGTTTTATATGCATTATTATGCTATTTTATATTAATTTTGGGACTAACATATTAACCTAAAGCCTAGTGCCAGTTCCTGTTTTTGAGTTTTGCGGAAAAAGAATAGCAAACGGAATAAAACTTTCATGATGATTTTTCTTGGACCAGAAGACAACCATGAGACATGGAGATGAAGTCAAAAGAGCCATGAGGCGGACACAAGGATGGAGGGCACGCACAAGGGGGTAGGGCGCCCCCACCCTTGTGGGCCCCTCATGCACCTCCTGACCTAATTCTTTTGCCTATATATTCCCATGTATCCCCAAACCAACAGAGGCATCCACGTAAACACTTTTCCACCACCGCAACCTTCTATACCTGTGAGATCCCATATAGGGGCCTTTTCCGGTGTCCTGCCGGAGGGGGATTAAATCATGGAGGGCTTCTACATCAACACCATTGCCCTTCCGATGAAGCGTGAGTAGTTTACCTCAGACCTACGGGTCAATAGCTAGTAGCTAGATGGCTTCTTCTCTCTCTTTGATTCTCAATACCATGTTCTCCTCGATGTTCTTGGAGATCTATTCCATGTAATACTTTTTTGCAGTGTGTTTGCCGAGATCCGATGAATTGTGGACTTATGATCAACTTATCTATGAATATTATTTGAATCTTCTCTGAATTCTTATATGCATGATTTGATATCTTTGTAATTCTTTTCGAACTATTGGTTTGGTTTGGCCAACTAGATTGGTTTCTCTTGCAATGGGAAAAGTGCTTAGCTTTGGGTTCAATCTTGCAGTGTCCTTTCCCAGTGACAGTAGGGGCAGCAAGGCACATATTGTATTGTTGCCATCGAGGATAAAAAGATGGTTTTTTTATCATATTGCTTGAGTTGATTCCTCTACATCATGTCATCTTACTTAATGCATTACTCCGTTCTTTATGAACTTAATACTCTAGATGCATGCTGGATAGTGGTTGATGTGTGGAGTAATAGTAGTAGATGCAGAATCATTTCGGTCTACTTGACACAGACGTGATGCCTATATTCATCATCATTGCCTTAGATATCGCCATAACTTTGCGCTTTTCTATAAATTGCTGGACAGTAATTTTTTCACCCACCATATTATTTTCTATCTTGAGAGAAGCCTCTAGTGAAACCTATGGCCCCCGGGTCTATTTTCCATCATATAAGTTTCTGGTCTACAATTTTAGTTTCCGATCTACTATTCTTGCAATCTTTTACTTTCTAATCTATAAACCAAAAATACCAAAAATATTTACTTTATCGTTTATCTATATCTATCATATCTCACTTTTGCAAGTAACTGTGAAGGGATTGACAACCCCTTTATCACGTTGGGTGCAAGTTTGTTTGATTGTTTGTGAAGGTATTCAATGATTTGTGCGTTATATCCTACTGGATTGATACCATGGTTCTCAAACTGAGATAAATACTTATCTCTACTTTGTTGCATCACCCTTTCCTCTTTAAGGGAAAAACCAACGCAAGCTCAAGAAGTAGCAGGAAGAATTTCTGGCGTCGTTGCCCGGGAGATCTACGCCAAGTCAAGACATACCAAGTACCCATCATGAACTCTCGTCTCTTGAACTACATTATTCGCCATTAGCCTCTCATTTTCCTCTCCCCCACTTCTAAAATAGTTTTTGAAAATATTTGCCTTTTCTTCGCCCCACTTCCGTTCGTCTTTCTCGCTTGCTTTTTTGTGTGCTCGTGTGTTGGATTGCTTGCTTTGTCATGATGGCTCAAGAGAATACCAAATTTTATGATTTTTCCAACATAAACAATGATTTTATTAGTACTCTGATTGCTCCCACCACTAGTGTGGAATCTTGTGAAATTAATGCCGTTTTGCTGAATCTTGTTATGAAAGATCAATTTCCTTGCCTTCCTAGTGAAGATGCCGCATCCCATCTAAACAATTTCGTTGATTTGTGTGATATGCATAGAAATAAAGATGTGGATAATGATATTATTAAATTGAAGCTATTTTCATTTTCACTTAGAGATCGCGCTAAAACTTGGTTTTCATGTTTGCCTAAAAATAATATTGATTCGTGGAACAAGTGTAAGGATACTTTTATCTCTATGTATTTTCCTCCTGCTAAGATCATCTCCCTTAGGAACGATATTATCAATTTTAAGCAACTTGATCACGAACATGTTGCGCAATCTTGGGAGATGATGAAATTGATGATACGAAATTGCACTACACATGGTTTGAATTTGTGGATGATTATACAAATTTTTTATGCCGGATTGAATTTTGCTTCTAGAAATCTTTTAGATTCGGCCGCAGGAGGTACTTTTATGGAAATTACTTTAGGAGAGGCTACTAAACTCCTAGATAATATTATGTTTAATTATTCTCAATGGCACACCGAAAGATCTTCCACTAGTAAAAAAGTGCATGCAATTGAAGAAATTAATGTTTTGAGTGGAAAGATGGATGTACTTATGAAATTATTTTCTAGTAAGAGTGCTCCTATTGATACTCGATATGCGTTTATCCACTTTGATTAAGAATAATAATGAATCTATGGATGTGAATTTTGTTGGTAGGAACAATTTTGGTAATAACGCGTATAGAGGTAACTTTCATCCTAGGCCATTCCTAGTAATTCCTGTAATAATTATGGTAATTCCTACAACAATTCTTACGGAAATTATAATAATATGCCCTCTGATTTTGAGATGAGTGTTAAATAATTGATGAGTTCGCAAAAGAATTTCAATGCTTTGATTGAAGAAAAATTTCTCAAGATTGATGATTTGGCTACGAATGTGGATAGAATTTCTCTTGATGTTGATTCTTTGAAACTTAGATCTATTCCACCCAAGCATGATATTAATGAGTATCTCAAAGCCATGAGAATTTCCATTGGTGAGTGCAAAGAAAGAACCGCTAAGATGCATGTTGAACGGGATTTGTTTGACAAAACGTGTTCTTTTAGTTTTCATGAAAATAATAATGAAGATCTTAAAGTGACTGATGTGACTCCTATTGAATCTTTTATTTCTAATATAAATCTTGATGGGACTAGATATGAGTCAACATTAGTTAAAAGGCGTCCCAATGGTTCGGAGTTTTTAGATCTTGATGCAAAATTTGATAAAAGTGGGATTGAAGAGGTCAACACTTTAAGTAGCAATGAACCCACACTTTTGGATTTCAATGAATTTAATTATGATAATTGTTCTTTAATAGATTGTATTTCCTTTTTGCAATCCATGTTGAATTCTCCTCATCCTTCTAATCAAAACAAAGCTTTTACTAAACATATCGTTGATGCTATGATGCAATCTTTTGAAGAAAAGCTTGAATTGGAAGTTTCTATCCCTAGAAAACTTTATGATGGGTGGGAACCTACTATTATTAAAACTAAAGATTATTAGTTCCATGCTTTGTGTGATTTGGGTGCTAGCATTTCCACAATTCCAAAAACTTTATGTGATGTGTTAGATTTCCATGAATTTGATGATTGTTCTTTGAATTTGCATCTTGAGGATTCCACTATTAAAAAACCTATGGGAAGGATTAATGATGTTCTTATTGTTGAAAATAGGAATTATGTGCCCGTAGATTTCATTGTTCTTGATATAAATTGCAATCCTACATGTCCTATTATTCTTGGTAGACCTTTCCTTAGAACGACTGGTGTAATTATTGATATGAAAGAAGGAAACATTAGATTTCAATTTCTGTTAAGGAAGGGCATGGAACTCTTTCCTAGAAAGAAAATTAAATGGCCTTATTAATATATTATGAGAGCTACTTATGGATTGCATACCAAGGATGACAATACCTAGATCTATCTGTGTTTTATGCCTAGCTAAGGGCGTTAAACAATAGCGCCTGTTGGAAGGCAACCCAATTTTATTTTTGTTCCTTGCTTTTTGTTCCTGTTTTTCTTTGAGTAATTCATCTAGCCTCTGGTTATATGTGGTTTTGTGTTTTAGTTAGTGTTTGTGCCAAGTAAGACCTTTGGGACAACTTACGGTGATAGTTATTTTGATCCTGCTGAAAAACAGAAGCTTTTGTGCCCAGTAAATAATTTCCTGGATTTTATTGAAACATGCTTTTGATCTGATTCTTTTTGCTCTGGAATGGTACAAAAATTTCCTAGGTCATCCTAATATTTCAGAATTTTTGGAGTTACAGAAGTATTCGAGAGTTACATATTGCTACAGACTGTTCTGTTTTTGATAGATTCTGTTTTCTATGTGTTGTTTGCTTATTTTGATGAATCTATGGGTAGTATTGGGGGTATGAACCATGGAAAATTTGGAATACAATAGATATTACACCAATATAAATAAATAATGAGTTTGCAACAGTACCATAAAGTGGTGATTTATTTTCTTATACTAACGGAGCTTGTGAGATTTTCTGTTGAGTTTTGTGTTGTGAAGTTTTCAAGTTTTGGGTAAGGATTTGATGGACTATGGAATGAGGAGTGGCAAGAGCCTAAGATTGGGGATGCCCAAGGCACACCAAGAGCCTAACCTTGGGGATGCCTCGGAAGACATCCCCTCTTTCGTCTTCATCTATCGGTAACTTTACTTGAGGCTATATTTTTATTCACCACATGATATGTGTTTTGCTTGGAGCATCTTGTATAATTTGGGTCTTTGCTTTTTAGTTTACCACAATCATACTTGCTATACACACCTTTTGAGAGGGACACGCATGAATCATGATTTATTAGAATACTCTATGTGCTCCACTTATATCTTTTGAGCTAGGCAATATTGCTCTAGTGCTTCACTTATATCTTTCTAGAGCATGGTGGTGGTTTTATTTTATAGAAATTGATGAACTCTCATGATTCACTTATATTATTTTTAGATTCTGTAAACAACATGGTAGTTTGCTTTGGTTATAAATTTAGTCCTAATATGATAGGCATGCAAGAAGGATATAATAAAAACTTTCATAAAAAGTGCATTGAATACTATGAGAAGTTTGATTCTTTATGATTGTTTTGAGATATGGAGATGGTGATATTAGAGTCATGCTAGTGAGTAGTTGTGAATTTGAGATATACTTGTGTTGAAGTTTGTGATTCCCTTAGCATGCACTTATGGTGAACCGTTATGTGATGAAGTCGAAGCATGATTTATTTTCTGATTGTCTTCCTTATGAGTGGCGGTCAGGGACGAGCGATAGTATTTTCCTACCAATCTATCCCCCTAGGAGCTTGCGCGTAGTACTTCATTTTGATAACTAATAGTTTTTTTGCAATACGTATGTGAGTTCTTTATGACTAATGTTGAGTCCATGGATTATACGCACTCTCACCCTTCCACCATTGCTAGCCTCTCTTGTGTCACGCAATTCTCGCCGGTACCATACACCCACCATATACCTTCCTCAAAACAGCCACCATACCTATCCATTATAGCATTTCCATAGCCATTCTGAGATATATTTCCATCCAACTTTCCACCCTTTCGTTTATTATGACATGCTTCATCATTGTCATATTGATTTGCATTATCATGTAGTTGACATCATATTTGTGGCAAAGTCACCTTTCATAATTCTTTCATACATGTTGCTCTTGATTCATTGCATACCCCGATGTTGGGGAACGTAGTAATTTCAAAAAATTTCCTACGTACACGCAAGATCATGGTGATGGCATAGCAACGAGAGGGGAGAGTGTTGTCCATGTACCCTCGTAGACCGTAAGCGGAGGCGTTATGACAACGCGGTTGATGTAGTCGTACGTCTTCACGATCCGACCGATCCAAGTACCAAACGTACGGCACCTCCGAGTTCAGCACACGTTCAGCTCGATGATGATCCCCGGGCTCCGATCCAGCAAAGCTTCGGGGATGAGTTCCGTCAGCACGACGGCGTGGTGTGATGCTCTACCGGCGCAGGGCTTCACCTAAACTCCACGACGATATGACCGAGGTGGAATATGGTGGAGGGGGGCACCGCGCACGGCTAAGGAACGATCCGTAGATCAACTTGTGTTGTTGTGCCTAGAGGTGTCCCCCTGCCCCCGTATATAAAGGAGCAAGGGGGGAGGGGGTGGCCGGCCTAGGAGGGGCGCGCCAAGGGGAGTCCTACTCCCACCGGGAGTAGGACTCCCTCCTTCCTTGTTGGAGTAGGAGAAGGGGGGAAAGAGGGGGAGAGGAGGAAGGAAAGGGGGGCTGCACCCCTTGTCCAATTCGGACCAGAGGGGGGCTGCGTGCCTCCTTCCTTTCAGCCTATCTCCTCTATTCCCGTATGGCCCAATAAGGCCCATATACTCCCCGGCGAATTCCCGTAACTCTCTGGTACTCCAAAAAATACCTGAATCACTCGGAACCTTTCCGAACTCCGAATATAGTCGTCCAATATATCAATCTTTACGTCTCGACCATTTCGAGACTCCTCGTCATGTCCCCGATCTCATCCGGGACTCCGAACTCCTTCGGTACATCAAAACTCATAAACTCATAATATAACTGTCTTCGAAACCTTAAGCGTGCGGACCCTACGGGTTCGAGAACTATGCAGACATGACCTAGAACTATTCTTGGTCAATAACCAATAGCGGAACCTGGATGCCCATATTGGCTCCTACATATTCTACGAAGATCTTTATCGGTCAAACTGCATAACAACATACGTTGTTCCCTTTGTCATCGGTATGTTACTTGCCCGAGATTCGATCGTCGGTATCCAATACCTAGTTCAATCTCGTTATCGGCAAGTCTCTTTACTCGTTACGCAATACATCATCCCACAACTAACTCATTAGTTGCAATGCTTGCAAGGCTTATAGTGATGTGCATTACCGAGAGGGCCCAGAGATACCTCTCCGACAATCGGAGTGACAAAACCTAATCTCGAAATACGCCAACCCAACATGTACCTTTGGAGACACCTGCAGTACTCCTTTATAATCACCCATTTACATTGTGACGTGTGGTAGCACCTAAAGTGTTCCTCCGGTAAACGGGAGTTGCATAATCTCATAGTTACAGGAACATGTATAAGTCATGAAGAAAGCAATAGCAACATACTTAACGATCAAGTGCTAAGCTAACGGAATGGGTCAAGTCAATCACATCATTCTCCTAATGATGTGATCCCATTAATCAAATGACAACTCATGTCTATGGCTAGGAAACTTAACCATCTTTGATTCAACGAGCTAGTCAAGTAGAGGCATACTAGTGACACTATGTTTGTCTATGTATTCACACATGTATTATATTTCCGGTTAATACAATTCTAGCATGAATAATAAACATTTATCATGATATAAGGAAATAAATAATAACTTTATTATTGCCTCTAGGGCATATTTCCTTCAGTCTCCCACTTGCACTAGAGTCAATAATCTAGTTCACATCGCCATGGGATTTAACACCAATATTCACATCTGTATGTGATTAATACCCAATAGTTCACATCTCATGTGACCAACACCTGAAGGGTTTACTAGAGTCAATAATCTAGTTCACATCGCTATGTGATTAACACCCAAAAGAGTATTAAGGTATGATCATGTTTTGCTCGTGAGAGAAGCTTAGTCAACGGGTCTGTCATATTCAGAGCCGTATGTATTTCGCAAATATTCTATGTCCACAATGCTCTGCACGGAGCTACTCTAGCTAATTGCTTCCACTTTCAATATGTATCCAGATTGAGACTTAGAGTCATCTGGATTGGTGTAAAAGCTTGCATCGTTGTAACTTTAGCGACGAGCTCTTTTATCACCTCCATAATCGAGAAACATCTCCTTATTCCTCACTAAGGATATTCTTGACCCATGTCCAGTGATCTACTTATTAGATCAAAATTGTATTCCTTTGCCAAACACAGAGCAAGGTATACAATAGGTCTGGTTCACAGCATAGCATACTTTATAGAACCTATGACTGAGGCATAGGGAATGACTTTTCATTCTCTTTCTATTTTCTGCAATGGTCGGGTCTTGAGTCTTACTCAACTCCACACCTTGTAACACAGGCAAGAACTCCTTCTTTGACTGTTCCATTTTGAACTATTTCAAAAATTTATCAAGGTATGTACTTATTGAAAAATCTTATCAAGCGTGTTGATCTATCTATATAGATCTTGATGCTCAATGTGTAAGCAGCTTCACCGAGGTCTTGCTTTGAAAAAACTCTTATTCAAGTATCCTTTCATGCTATCCAGAATTTCCATATCATTTCCAATTAACAATATGTCATCCACATATAATTTTAGAAATGCTACAGAGCTCCCACTCACTTTCTTGTAAATACAGGCTTCTTCAAAAGTCTTTATAAAACCATATGCTTTGATCAACTCATCAAAGCATATATTCCAACTCTGAGATGCTTGCACCAGTCCATAGATGGATCGCTAGAGCTTGCATAATTTGTTAGCACCTTTAGGATTGACAAAACCTTCTGGTTGCATCATATACAACTCTTCTTTTAAGAAAACCATTAAGGAATGCAGTTTTGTTTATCCATTTGCCAGATTTCATAAAATGCGGCAATTGCTAACATGATTCAGACAGACTTAAGCATAGATACGAGTGAAAAACTCTCATCGTAGTCAACACCTTGAACTTGTCGAAAACCTTTTGCGACAATTCTAGCTTTGTAGATAGTAACACTATCAGCGTCCGTCTTCCTCTTGAAGATCCATTTATTTTCTATGGCTTGCCGATCATCGGGCAAGTCCACCAAAGTCCACACTTTGTTCTCATACATGGATCCTATCTCAGATTTTATGGTCTCCAGCCATTTTGCGGAATCTGGACTCATCATCACTTCCTCATAGTTCGTAGGTTTATCATGGTCTAGTGACATGACTTCCAGAACAGGATTACCGTACCACTTTGGTGCGGACCGTACTCTGGAAGACCTACGAGGTTCTGTAGTAACTTGATCTGAAGTTTCATGATCATCATCATTAGATTCCTCACTAATTGGTGTAGGAATCACTGGAACTGATTTCAGTGATGAACTATTTTCCAATTCGGGAGAAGGTACAGTTACCTCATCAAGTTCTACTTTCCTCCCACTCACTTCTTTCGAGAGACACTCCTTCTCTAGAAAGGATCCATTCTTAGCAACGAATGTTTTGCCTTTGGATCTGTGATAGAAGGTGTACCCAACAGTTTCCTTTGGGTATTCTATGAAGACGCACTTCTCCGATTTGGGTTCGAGCTTTATCGGGTTGAAAAACTTTTTCATATAAGCATCGCAACTCCAAACTTTAAGAAATGACAGCTTAGGTTTACTACTAAACCATAGTTCATACGGTGTCGTTTCACCGGATTTAGATGGTGACCTTTCAATGTGAACGCAGCTATCTCTAATGCATAACCCTAAAACAATATTGGTAAATCGGTAAGAGACATCATTGATCGCACCATATCAAATAAAGTGCGGTTATGACGTTCGGACACACCATTACTGTCGTGGAATTAACACGTCAGATATCCTTAGTATGAGGACTTAGTCGCGAGGCCAACGCATCTATGTGGTAGCTTGAGAGGGGTTGATCGGAATCAAGAGACGCAACACAAGACAAGGGTTTAGACAGCTTCGGGCCCCGGGAAACATCATCGGTAAAAACCCTACATGCTGTTTGAGGCTAGATCTCATTATGCTCATGGGGGAGTCGCCGTAAACCGGCTCTCCTAATTGTATCTAGCCCTAGAGCTTATTGCTTGTCGCTTCTCCCTCTTTGGGGAGTCCTGCCCCTCCTTATATATGTTGAAGGGGCGGGTTACATGACTAGTCCTAGCAGGATTAGGATTAATCTATTACAAGTGGAGTCCTAGTCTTGCTTCCTTTGTAGGAGAATAGTCCTTACGCTTTCCTCATAAACCGGCCCACCATTAAACGTGAACCGGCCTTCTGGGCCTTGGGCCTCGTCATCCATCTAACCCGCCCACCGGGTTACTAATGAACCGCCAGGACCGGGCGGGTAGCCCGTGAACCGCCAAGCTCCAGAAGGGTTACCAGTGAATCGTCCAGTCCGGCCGGGTTATACTTCCGGCCGGTTTACGCCACGGGTTATATCCCCGACATTAGCCCCCAGTTTAATTTGGATTTATCCATGTTAAACTGATCCTATAAAATAAACACAAGAACAAACTTGACAGGTTGTGCTCCGGGTTAAGAATTCTTGTAAACCGGCACCTGATCATCCTTAAGTCCTTGTCATTTCCTCCTTCTAGAAAATCCAGGTCAATAAGCCAGCGTCATACTCAATTTGCTGACATTGGTTTCTCACAGAAAAATATTGTGAAGAATAATCCACTTGAGTCGGCTTCCAAAGCGCCGGTTTAAGAAATATTGGTCTTGAAATATTCATCTGATATTCAGCCGGTTTGAAGATGCAGAAACTTGCCGGTTTTATCATTGCCAAAGACTGCCGGGTTATAAAAACTTGATAATATCGAGTCATGATTGTTGCAGACACCGGTTCATGATTGTTGCAGCCACAGGGTCATAATGATTGGTGACGCCGGGTCAATCTAGTTTGCTCAATTAGAGAATTTGAAAATATTCCTTCGATAATAATACCTGTAGCCCCCAAGTCTTTGAGCAGAACAAAGTGGTGGCTTAAGACTTTGCTTCAATATAAATACTGCCACTTTCAAAGAAATCCATGTTGTTTATCCCAGTGACTAGTAAAAACTGAATACTCCATACTATGTAGCCCCCAAGTACCGGCTCAGTAAGATAATATTGAGCTGGGACTTAATATATACTTCAATGAAAATAACATCATATGATGTAACCCCCATCATGGGACTTGAATCCACGTCCACAAGGTTAAGAGCCTTGTGCTTTACCAACTGAGCAGTGGACCCTTCAATATAATGAATAAAAAGCTTTGTACCTTCAACTGTTGACAGGAGCAATTGGTAGCCCCCAAGGGCCGACTCATTATAATGTGATGAGTCGGGTCTTTAATAATATGAGCAAAAAAATCACTTTGCATTAGCCCTCAAGTGTCATGGTGCATGCTTGCAGCGACATGAGACTTGCATATTTGATATAATCTCAACTTAAATAATGTAGCCCCCAAGTGCCGGGTCGTAAGCCTGCAACGACTCGGGACTATTCCCTCCATTGTAGAATAAATCATACCCATGGATGAAATAATAGCCATTGCGCTGAAGCGACTTTGAAAACCTCAATCATAATATTGGTTATTGATAACCATAATAAAAATCTAGCCATGTTGGCTATTCAAGATAATATAATCTGGTATGAAAAACCTTATTCATTCAATACCATAATGAAAATTCAGCCAAGTTTGGCTATTTGAATAATATAACCCAATGATGTATAAGCGCATGATTCCAATGGCGCAATCCAAATATGTACTGGCGACTTATAGTCCAAAGCCAGGCCGGGTTAACAAACACCGGATAATTTCTCATCATATACTGGCGACTTATCGTCTTAAAGCCAGGCCAGTTTAATAAACACCGGATAATTTATCATCATGCTTTATTCAACCTGTCTCTGCATACAACAAGTTTAAAGTGTCCTGGCGGTTTACCGCCGGACGGGTCATAATGCCCAACATATAACCCAGTTTTATAACCAAGGCTGCACTTAAGAATAATCAATGAAATATATCATACCTGTGACATTGAATCACATCATTGGTTTACCAACTTTTTGTAGTAAGGGTGATAACCCCAATCTTGAGTAATGATAACTCCTTTCATACTGTGTCGGTTTATGATAAAACCGTATCGGGTTGTGATAAACACCGGTTTAACCATATATAATACTGGCGACTCGTAGTCAAACCAGACCGGGCGGATAGTCTCCGGATTATGATTTGATCATGTACTGACAACTTGTAATTGAAAGTCAAGCCGGGTTAATGAACGCCGGTTTACTCCATAATAAGATGGTAACATAAAATCAAACCGGGCAGATAGTCTTCGGATTAGGATTTGACCGTGTTCCGCCAATTTGTAATTGACAGTCGAAACGGATTAATAATGTCGGTTTAAAAAATGCAACAAAAATCAAATAACAGTTATGAAAAAATATGGAAGCAAAGGCAATGATAAAACCATTTGCAAAAAGAGGCTTTACTGAGCAGATCAGATGGTGTTACCACAGTCGGACACGACCAAGCTCCCAATAAGGTGTAGCTATGGTTCAAGTCAGCCAGGTCCCCAACTGAAACCGTGGCATTATGCCGATCAAGTGGCGTGGCAATGGTTCGGGTTCGACCAAGCCCCCAAGTGACTCTGTGGCCTTAGGCCGATCAAGAGGCGTGACTGGTTCAGACTTGACCATGTCCCCAAATGAAACCGTGGCATTTATGCCGATCAAAAGGCATGGCAATGGTTCGGGTTCGACCAAGCCCCCAAGTGATTCTGTGGCCTTAGGCCGATCAAGAGGCGTGACTGGTTCAGACTTGACCATGTCCCCAAGTGATCTGGTGGCTTTCGCCTATCAAAAGGTGTTGCATTGGTTCGGACACGACCAAGCCCCCAAGTGACATAACATGGTGCTTTGAAAAGCTAACCCAAGAGGTAAACCGGAGGCCGCTTTAAGATAGAACCTCCGTGTAACCGCGCATGATGTAAAAAAGAATAGAGACCCTGCTTTATAAAGCAGAAACCCCCATGTGATCAATAATATGTTAGGCCAATAAGGCAGGATACCCATGTCTGAACCGCGCATCATGGCAGCAGGCCCTCTTCAGTAATTTTTAACTTTTTTTTGCAAGAGATAAATTCTTCTTGAACCAGGATCTTGAACCGGATATTGAGAGCTTCAAAGCTTTGTGGGAGACATCTTTCCCTTGACCCGGATTTTAAACCGGAATCTTCATTTTCAGCCGGAAATTTTCTGACGGTCTTAAAACTCGAACTTGCGAGAAGTTAATTCCTTTTTGAACTGGACATTGTTAAACCGGATTTGGGCGCTTCAGAGCTTTGTGGGAGAACAGATTTCCCTTGAACCGGATTGTAAACCAGATATTTGAGAGCTTCAATGAGACTGACTTCCCTTGAGCCGGATTTTAAACCGGAATCCTTTCTGATGACCCGGATCTTCTTCATTGAGCCGGGATTTTGTAACTGTCATATACTTTTTAAGCCAGAAATTTTCTGACGGCCTTCAAATAACAGTAGCCTCCTGGACCGGGTTATCTTTCCCTCCATCGTCCCGGGGTTCTTAAATTTGCTGAAACTGGCAAGATTTGCTGAGTCATGTCATCGTAGCCCCCAAGTCTCAAGGTGACTCGAGGAGTTGGCTTGAAACTCTCCATATTTCACCATGATATAAACCGGCATAACTTGTATACATTGGTGTTGATAGCACGATGTAAATCCACATAAGGTTGAGGTGACTGCGGCGGGTTATAAATGATCCCGTATGAGCCGTGTCAGCAACTCGGCCAATGGTTCCTTCCAGTTGGTGATTTGAAGTTAACCAAGCTGTAATGGCGGCAACTTTTGCGCCTGCCCATTGAACCACCCAGTGTAGACAGCGGTTGATAGTATATGATAATTTGCCTCCATTTTGCTCGAAAGAAAACCGGGCTACCCAAGCTATGACTTGCTCATACTCAATAAACAGCTCATGCAGACAGGTGCGGCCCGGTGTGTTGACGTAGACCAGGCCACGAGAGGCGGACGAAAAAGATGACCTCGGCATCAAAGGTGGCTCAAACAGATGAACCGGCCGCGGTGTTGTAAACCAGCGCGGACGGGCGAGTTAACCACATCATTTTGATGTAGTAAACAATTGCCCTGCATCAACAGTATTGCAGACCAAAACAAAGATAAACTGCTCTTTGACAAAAAATAATATGTACCAATATATTTTAGATGGATATCACCTAATGTGCCAGGCCGGTAATCCGCCATGAAATTGATGATCGCTAGGTGAGGTTGAAGTCGCTCACGGGTGAACCGGCCGCGGCGGTGTAAACCGGTGTGGACGGGCGAGTCAGCTGGCACGTCTGATGTAAACTGGACCACGACACGCGTGCCCATGAAACCATGCGGCACCGCCGAACGTGCATCCGCGGTATGACACCACCCTTTTTCTTTTAATAGTCGTCCTGCATAAAAAATATTACAGAACGAAGTGATTGTTTTTTGACAAAAAACGATATGCGCTAATAAAACAAATCTGGATGGATGTCACCTGGTGCATTGGTACGACAGATGATCCTAAGCAATGCCGTAGATAACCTCTGTTCTTCTTAATAGCGCAGGATTAATCCGCCTGTCCTCCCACCAAGCAGGTGCCCCCAGGCGGAGGTGGCAGGCCGGCAAGTCGCTGGGGTCGTACGTATTTTCCTCCAGCCCGTAGTGACTCGGCAGAGGCTGCGGCCACACAGCCGTAGTAGCAAGACCCGTCAGCGGAGATGGAGGCCCCGATGCAGTGTAAGATAGAGGAGGTTTGACGGAGCAACTTAGCAGCGAATTCACATGGAACGGCTCAACGTGGAGATCCGCAGAGATGTCAGGAAATCATCCCCAGGAAACCGAACCACATAACTACTCCATGTGGAGTATCACGTGTAGTATAGCTTTGTCTTTGACGATATAAAATATCAACGGCCGGTCGATCATCTGGGACTTAATCTCCTTTTTCTTTTATTTTGTTATATGATCCTGTCACACTGTTTACTTTCAACAGTAGGCCATGCGGACAAGCACACACGGGCTAGGACTTCCATCGGGACTTGATGCTTGTGATCCATGATTAGTAGTATCAGCAAACACGCCTGATCTCCTCGGGAGCAGCAACAACAACTTGACAGAAACGGCTTCACTTGTTGACAGGGCTGCAGCGACAGTGCGTCCAGTCCTTCCGCCTCGCGTCGTCCGTGCCTGCGGTGACCGGAGTCGGCGTCTTCCATGGCAGTGCAGGGTATGTGCATGGCTTGTGGTAGAGCCGGATTGAAAGTTCTGGCAGATATGGCGCGGCAACAGCCGGTAGAGGAGAGTCACGGGATCGACTTAAGGTGGCGACTCCATGGCCGCGACTAATAGCAGCGAATGTCTGAACCGGTCAGCGCTGGACCGGCAGCTTGTGGCAGCACGGCAGCATAGCGATTTGACAGAGAGAGGCTCGGGCATGCCGAGCCAGCCGGAGTGATGGGCGGCTCGCGGAGGAGCAACAGGCTTTGGCAGAAGCAAGTCTGGGTGGTGGACCGACTTTGCACAGCGACATGATTGGACTCGTCTTGTCCACTTGCCGACTCGGCTTTTGCCTCAGACGTCCTAATTGAATATCAACCAGGACCTATTGACCGGTCACGCGTGGAGGCACAACAGCAGAGTCGGATTCGTCGGATCACCGATGCGTGCGACGATTTCACGCGATCCTTCTCGATCTCAAGCGTCATGTGGCGGCTCAAGACATCTGCGCTGTCCCTCGCCGGATTATCTGGTGCAATCCGTCCCTGCCGGCTCTTGCTTCACCCGCAAACTTATGAATTTCTCGATCCCTGAGAAAGATCCCTTCAAGAACTCAACACCATCGTGCGCAGGCCCCACGGTGGGCGCCAACTGTCGTGGAATTAACACGTCAGATGTCCTTAGTGTCAGGACTTAGTCGCGAGGCCAACGCATCTATGTGGTAGCTTGAGAGGGGTTGATCGGAATCGAGAGACGCAACACAAGACAAGGGTTTAGACAGCTTCGGGCCTCGGGAAACATTATCCGGTAAAAACCCTACATGGTGTTTGAGGCTAGATCTCATTATGCTCATGGGGGAGTCGCCGTAAACCGGCTCTCCTAATTGTATCTAGCCCTAGAGATTATTGCTTGTCGCTTCTCCCTCTTTGGGGAGCCCTGCCCCTCCTTATATATGTTGAAGGGGCGGGTTACATGACTAGTCCTAGTAGGATTAGGATTAATCTATTACAAGTGGAGTCCTAGTCTTGCTTCCTTTGTAGGAGAATAGTCCTTACGCTTTCCTCATAAACCGACCCACCATTAAATGTGAACCGGCCTTCTGGGCCTTGGGCCTCGTCATCCATCTAACCCGCCCACCGGGTTACTAATGAACTGCCAGCACCAGGCGGGTAGCCCGTGAACCGCCAAGCTCCAGAAGGGTTACCAGTGAATCGTCCAGTCCGGCCGGGTTATACTTCCTGCCGGTTTACGCCACGGGTTATATCCCCGACAAATACCTAGTTCAATCTCGTTATCGGCAAGTCTCTTTACTCGTTACGTAATACATCATATCACAACTAACTCATTAGTTGCAATGCTTGCAAGGCTTATAGTGATGTGCATTACCGAGAGGGCCCAGAGATACCTCTCCGACAATCGGAGTGACAAAACCTAATCTCGAAATACGCCAACCCAACATGTACCTTTGGAGACACCTGTAGTACTCCTTTATAATCACCCAGTTACGTTGTGACGTTTGGTAGCACCAAAAGTGTTCCTTCGGTAAACGGGAGTTGCATAATCTCATAGTTACAGGAACATGTATAAGTCATGAAGAAAGCAATAGCAACATACTTAACGATCAAGTGCTAAGCTAACGGAATGGGTCAAGTCAATCACATCATTCTCCTAATGATGTGATCCCGTTAATCAAATGACAACTCATGTCTATGGCTAGGAAACTTAACCATCTTTGATTCAACGAGCTAGTCAAGTAGAGGCATACTAGTGACACTATGTTTGTCTATGTATACATGTATTATGTTTCCGGTTAATACAATTCTAGCATGAATAATAAACATTTATCATGATATAAGGAAATAAATAATAACTTTATTATTGCCTCTAGGGCACATTTCCTTCACCCGATACACCGCCGGATGCATTCATATAGAGTCATATTTTGTTCTAAGTATCGACTTGTAATTCTTGAGTTCTAAGTAAATGATACATATCCAACGTATCTATAATTTTTGGTTGTTCCATGCTGTTATATTATCATTCTTGGATGTTTTACAATCATATTATAATCATTTATATCATTTTTTGGTATTAACCTATTGACATAGTGCCCAGTGCCAGTTGTTGTTCTCTGCTTGTTTTTACATCGCATGAAATCAATACCAAACGGACTCCAAACGCAGCGAAACTTTTTGTGGATTTTTTTGGACCAGAAGACACCGTATGGGCCAAGAAAGTACCAAAGGGGTGCTCTGAGGGGAGCAAAACCCACCAGGGCACGCCTGGGGGCCCAGGCGCGCCCAGGTGGGTTGTGCCCACCTCGATGGCCTCACGAACCGCATCTTTGCTCTATAAATACCCCAATATTCCAGAAACCCTAGGGGAGTCGACGAAAATCAATTCCAGCCACCGCAAGTTCCAGAAACACCAGATCCAATCTAGACACCATCATTGAGGGGTTCATCATGTCCATTGATGCCTCTCCGATGATGTGCGAGTAGTTCTTTGTAGACATATGGGTCCGTAGTTAATAGATAGATGGCTTCCTCTCTCTCTCTCTCTCTTGATTCTCAATACAACGATCTCTTGGAGATCCATATGATGTAAATCTTTTTGCGGTGTGTTTGTTGGGATCCGATGAACTTTGAGTTTATGATCAGATCTATGTTTTTATCCATGAAAGTTATTTGTGTTGGAAAACGTAGCATGCAATTTCAAAAAAATTCCTACACTCACGCAAGATCTATCTAGGAGATGCATAGCAACGAGAGGGGAGAGTGTGTCCATGTACCCTCGTAGACTAAAAGCGGAAGCGTTAACTTAACGCGGTTGATGTAGTGGAAATGTCTTCTCAAATCAACTGATCAAGTACCAAACGTATGGCACCTCCGAGTTATGCACATGTTCAACTCGATGACGTCCCTCGAACTCTTGATCCAGTAGAGGTATGAAGGACTTGATGAGTTCCGTCAGCACGACAGCGTTGTGACGGTGTTGGTGATGTGATCCGCGCAGGGCTTCGCCTAAGCACTACAACAATATGACCGGAGGAGTAAACGGTGGAGGGGGGCACCGCACATAGCTAAAAAATTGATGTGTCTTTGGGGTGCCACCTACCCCCGTATATAAAGGAGGAGGGGGAGGCTGGCCGGCCCTAGGGGGCGCGCCAAGTGGGGGGAGTCCCACTAGGACTCCTAGTCCTAGTCGGCTCCCCCTTCCTTCCAATGTAGAGGGGCAAAGGGGAAAGAGGGGGGGGGGGAGAAGGAAAGGGGGGTCGCGCCCCCACCCCTTGTCCAATTAGGATTGGCTTGGGGGGCGCCACCTCCTGTGGCCTGCCTCCTCCTCTCCCCTATGGCCCATGAGCCCCATTAATTTTCTCGGGGGGTTCCGGTAACATCTCGGTACTCCGAAAAATCCCCGAACCTCTTCGGAACCATTCCGGTGTCCGTATATAACCTTACAATATATCAATATTTACCTCTTGACCATTTCGAGACTCCTCGTCATGTCCGTGGTCTCATCCGGGACTCCGAACAATCTTTGGTCACCAAAACACATAACTCATATAATTCATATCATCATCGAACATTAAGCGTGCAGACCCTACGGGTTTGAGAACTACGTAGACATGACCGAGACACCTCTGTGGTCAATAACTAATAGTGGAACCTGGATGCTCATATTGGTACCCCTTTATCGGTCGAACCGCAATGTCAACATACGTTATTCCCTTTGTCATCTGTATGTTACTTGCCCGAGATTCGATCATCGGTATCCTCATACCTAGTTCAATCTCGTTATCGGCAAGTCTCTTTACTCGTTCCATAGTGCATCATCCCGTAACTAACTCATTAGTCACATTGCTTGCAAGGCTTCATATGATGTGCATTACCGAGAGGTCCCAGACATACCTCTCTGATACTTGGAGTGACAAATCCTAATCTTGATCTATGCCAACCCAACAAACACCTTTGGAGATACCTATAGAGCATCTTTATAATCACCCAGCTATGTTGTGACGTTTGATAGCACACAAGGCATTCCTCCGGTGTCCGGGAGTTGCATAATCTCATAGTCAGAGGAATATATATTTGACACAAAGAAAGCAGTAGCAATAAAACTAAACTATTATTGTTCTAAGCTAACGGATGGGTCTTTTCCATCACATCATTCCACTAATGATGTGATCCCATTTATCAAATGATAACTCATGTCCATGGCTAGGAAACTTAACCATCTTTGATCAACGAGCTAGTCTAGTAGAGGCATACTAGGGACACGTAGTTTTGTCTATGTATTCACACATGTATCAAGTTTTCGGTTAATACAATTCTAGCATGAATAATAAACATTTATCATGAATAAGGAAATATAAAATAACAACTTTATTATTTCCTTTAGGGCATATTTCCTTCAATTTTGAGTCTTCTTTGATCTCTTATATGCATGATTGATTATAGCCTCATATTTCTTCTCCGATATTTGGGTTTTGTTTGGCCAACTTGATCTATTTATCTTGCAATGGGAAGAAGTGCTTTGAGATGGGTTCGATCTTACGGTGCTTGATCCCAGTGACAGAAGGGGAAACGACACGTATGTATCAATGCTATTAAGGATAACAAGATGGGGTGTATTTCTACATAAATAGATCTTGTCTACATCATGTCATCATTCTTATTGCATTACCCCATTTTCCATGAACTTAATACACTAGATGCATGCTGGATAGCGATCAATGTGTGGAGTAATAGTAGTAGATGCAGGCAAGAGTCGGTCTACTAATCTTGGATGTGATGCCTATATAATAATCATTGCCTGGATATCATCATGATTATTTGAAGTTCTATCAATTGCCCAATAGTAATGTTTTCCCACCATCTGCTATTTTTCTCGAGAGAAGCCACTAGTGAAACCTACGGCCCCCGGGTCTCTTCTTTAATATATTTGCCTTCGCGATCTATTTTCCTTTGATTTTATTTCCAGTTCTATCAAATTAAAAATACAAAAATACCTTGCTGCCCTTTATTTTATTTGTAAACTATTTATCCAATCTATTACAACTTTGTCCCGTCTCCGTGCCAATTTCTGGCGCCGTTACCCGAAAGGGATTGACAACCCCTTTAACACGTCCGGGTTGCGAGTATTTGTTATTTGTGTGCAAGGGCTGTTTACGTTGTGTTGGTTGGTTCTCCTACTGGTCCGATAACCTTTGTCTCATCACTGAGGGAAATACCTACCGTTGTTGTGCTGCATCATCCCTCCCTCTTTGGGGAAATACTGACATAATTCTAGCAGACATCAAAAGGAATTTCTGTTGCCGTTGCCGGGGAGCATCATCAAGATCAACCAGGTTCCTAATCAAAAATCACATCTCCTTTCAATTTACATTATTTTCCATTTGCCTCTCGTTTTCATCTCCCCCACTTCAAAAAAAATGCTAGTTTATTCGCCCTCTTTTTTGTTTGCATTTTTCTCGTCAGATCTCATGTTTGCTTGTGCTGCCATGTGCCTTCTATTTGCTTGCATCTTCGCTTGCTAAAAATATATTGATATGGATCCTCATCCACTTGCTAATCTTTTCAAGAGATTCAATTACGATGAACCAATTTCTAGTGAATTGAGTTCAGTAGATTATCTTTATGAAGTTTTGCTTGAGATTTATGAATCTGAACATTGTGATTAAGTGATTCATGGTAGCTCCTTGAATGAAAATCATGATTGCAATGATGTTATTATAAATTCTATTAATGTCAATTATGTTAATGATATGCAAAACACCAAGCTTGGGGATGCTAATTTTTCTATGTATGCTACTTATTCTAATGATCATGATTGGGGTGATTCTTCTTATGATCTTGAAAATTTATTTAAGCTTCATGATGAATATGATATTGGTAATAGTTTTTGCAATAATATTGAAAGTGGGTTTGGAAGAGTGTCAACTCTAGGTAATAATAATCACACTACTTTGGAGAATGA
The DNA here is from genome assembly GCF_002162155.2 of Triticum dicoccoides. Classification (NCBI taxonomy): domain Eukaryota; kingdom Viridiplantae; phylum Streptophyta; class Magnoliopsida; order Poales; family Poaceae; genus Triticum; species Triticum dicoccoides. The sequence continues at coordinate 575,248,356 of NC_041385.1, read as the reverse complement.
TCAGTCTTACGATTTTTTTGATAAAAGTGGGCTTGGAGAGGTCATGACTTTATTTGATGATAATCCCACTATTTTGGAAGAGTGTCAACTTTGCATGCATGTGGATCATGAAGAGAATATTTTATGTGATAGTTATATTGTTGAATTTGAATATGATCCCACATGTAATTATTATGAGAGAGGGAAATATTGTGGTAGAAACTTTCATGTTACTAAATTACCTCTCATTATGTTGAGATCGCTATCGTTTCTTTCTTCTTCCTTGCATATGCTAGATCTTGCTTGTCTTGCTATTTTTTTCCTATAAAATCCCTATGCATAGGAAGTATGTTAGACTTAAATGTGTTTGTCACATGTTCTATGCTGCTCTCTTTGTGTTTCAATTAATATCTTTCATGTGAGCATCAATAGAATCTCAAGCCTATCTTGATGGCTATACAGAAAGACCTTGTTGGGAAGCAACCCAATCTTCATCTTTTTGCTTTTTGCTTTTCTTGTTGTTTTCAATAAAATACCTAGTTATGCCTATGATTAGATGTGTTTTTGTGGTTTAAATTAGTGTTTGTGCCAAGCAAGGCCTTTGGGATGATTTGGATGAGAGTTGATTTGATCTTGCTGAAAAACAGAAACTTTTGTGCTCACGAAATTATTTTTCATTTTTATCATAAGAGTGCTTTTGAGTTGATTATTTTTACGGAATATTAATTAAAAAATTGCTCATGTCGTCCTGATTTTTCAGAATTTTTGGAGTTACATAAGTATTCGAAGTAGTCAGATTGCTATAGACTGTTCTGTTTTTGACATATTCTGTTTTCTTTGTGTTGTGTGCTTGTTTTGATGATTCTATGGTTTTCTTTGAAGAGTTTTTGCCATAGAAAAGTTGGAATACACTAGATATAATGCAAAAATAAAATATGAATGGGTTTTCAACAGTACTTATAGTAGTGGTTTGCTTTCTTATACTAACGGATCTCACGAAGGTTTTGTTGAGTTTTGTGTGATTGAAGTTTTCAAGTTTTGGGTGACCTTACGATGGATGAAGGAATAAGGATTATCAAAAGGTTAAGCTTGGGGATGCCCGAGGCACCACAAGATAATATTCAAGAAGTAGCAAGCAACTAAGCTTGGGGATGCCCCCGAGTGGCATCCCCTCTTTCTTCTAACAACCATCAGTATTTTACTTGGGGCTATATTTTTATTCGTCACATATTATGAGTTTTGCTTGGAGCATCTTGTATGATATGAGTCTTTACTTGTTTTGTTTTGTGTTTTATGTCTTGAATACTTTCTGGACACACCTTTTTGAGAGAGCCAAAAATTATGTTATGCTTGCTCCTATGCTTCACTAAATTTTTTAGAGCGTTGGCATTGCTCTAGTGCTTCACTTATATCTTTTTGAGCACGGTGTGCTTTGTTATTTTTGAAGAAATGCTCTCATGCTTAACTTAGATTTATTTGGGAGTTAGTAAAATTTCTAAGAAATTCTCTCTTGCTTCACCTAGATTATTTTGAGACAAAGAAATATTATGCTCATGTTCTTCACTTAAATTTGTTTGAGATAATTAAAAGCAACATATGAAAATAGTCCCAAAGTGATATATATCCAAGGAGGATATAATAAAAACTTTCATGAAGATCGTTGGAAAAAATAAACTTGGTTCTTATTAATGATTTTGAGGTATGATGATATGATATGTGAGTCATGTTGATGAGTAATTATGCTTTAGTAAGAATATTGGTGTTAAGGTTTGTGATTCCCTATGCAAGCACGAAAGTCAATAGTTATGCAATGAAATTACATCCTACTTGTGGTGCATTATTTGGTGTTACTTATGCTTAATGCTCGTGTACGAGATTTTTCATTTCTTGGTTGGGCGCTTCTCAATCTTTTTGCTAGCCTTCATTTGGCACTAAGTATGATCACTACTTGTGCATCCAAAAGCCTTTAAACCAGTTTTGCCATATGAGTCCACTATATCTACCTATATGCGGTATTTCCATGCCATTCTAAGAAAATTTGCATGTGACATCTCTAATTTTCAAAATAAATTTCTCTTTTGTGTGCTCGTACCGCTCGCGAGGCGGTCAGGGGTGGCCAATATTTTCCATGCCAGATGTGTTATTCTCATGATGAGTGTTTATTCACTTGTCATTGCACGAGAGTACGACAAAGGTATTAGGGATGCCCAGTCCCGAAATGAAAAATGGAATTAATTTATTATGTCAAATAATAAATTCCTTGGAAAGTGTTGGTATGGAGGGCACCCGTGGATACGGTTAGCCATGGCACCTCTACAAATCCCTACTTCCCTCTACGAAAGGCCTGTCTTTTACTTTCTGCAATCTTTATTTTGAATTTGAGTCTCCATCTTCTCTTATAAAGCACAAACTAAGGGGAACTATGATCGTATTTGAGCATTGGGTGTAGCTAATATTCGAGTGTGTTTCATGAATGGAACAATGATTGAGCATAATGGGCTAGGGATAACTTGCTTTAGTGTTGATATTTTGAAAGACATTGTTGCTTGTTGATATGCTTGAGTATAAAAATCTTCATGTCAAAACTAGAATATTGCTTTCAACCATATAAAAGTCCAAATGTCCATGCTACAAAGAAAAGATTATGTGATGAACATGTTAGGCATCATTCCACATCAAAAATTCTGTTTTCATCATTTACCTACTCGAGGACGAGGAGGAATTAAGCTTGTGGATGCTAATACGTCTCCAACGTATCTATAATTTTTTATTGTTCCATGCTGTTATATTATCATTCTTGGATGTTTTACAATCATTTTATAATCATTTTATATCATTGTTTGTTACTAACCTATTGACATAGTGCCCAGTGTCAGTTGCTATTTTCTGCTTGTTTTTTACATCGCAGGAAATCAATACCAAACGGAGTCCAAACGTAGCGAAACTTTTTGCGGATTTTTTGTGGACCAGAAGACATTGTATGGGCCAAGAAAGTACCAAAGGGGTACTCCAAGGGGAGCACAACCCACCAGGGCGCACCCAGGTGGGTTGTGCCCACCTCGGTGGCCTCATGCACTGCTTGTTTGCTCTATAAATACCCCAATATTCCAGAAACCCTATGGGAGTCGACGAAAATCAATTCCAGCCGCCGCAAGTTCCAGAAACACCAGGTCCAATCTATACACCATCACGGAGGGGTTCATCATGTTCATTGGTGCCTCTCTGATGATGCGTGAGTAGTTATTTGTAGACCTACGGGTCCGTAGTTAGTACCTAGATGGCTTCCTCTCTCTCTCTCTCTCTCTCTCTTGATTCTCAATACAATGGTATCTTGGAGATCCATATGATGTAAGTCTTTTTGCGGTGTGATTGTTGGGGTCCGATGAACTTTTAGTTTATGATCAGATCTATGTTTTCATCCATCAAAGTTATTTGAGTCTTCTTTGATCTCTTATATTCATGATTAAATATAGCATCATATTTATTCTCCGATATTTGGGTTTTGTTTGGCCAACTTGATCTATTTATCTTGCAATGGGAAGAGGTGCTTCGTGCTGGGTTCGATCTTACGGTGCTTGATCCCAGTGACAGAAGGGGAAACTACACGTATGTATCATTGCTATTAAGGATAACAAGATGGGGTCCATTTCTACATAAATAGATCTTGTCTACATCATGTCATCATTCTTATTATATTACTCCGGTTTTCCATGAACTTAATACACTAGATGCATGCTGGATAGCGGTCGATGTGTGGAGTAATAATAGTACATGCAGGCAGGAGTCGGTCTACTAATCTTGGATGTGATGCCTATATAATGATCATTGTCGGGATATCATCATGATTATTTGAAGTTCTATCAATTGCCCAACAGTAATTGTTTTTCCACTGTTTGCTATTTTTCTCGAGAGAAGCCACTAGTGAAACCTACGGCCCCGTGTCTCTTCTTTAATATATTTGCCTTCACGATATATTTTCCTTTGCTTTTATTTTTCAGTTCTATTAAACCAAAAATACACAAATACCTTGCTGCACTTTATTTTATTTGCGAACTATTTATCCAAATCTATTACAATTTTATCCCGTCTTCGTGCCAATTTCTAGCGCCGTTACCCGAAAGGGATTGACAACCCCTTTAACACGTCAGGTTGTGAGTATTTTTTATTTGTGTGCAAGGGTTGTTTACGTTGTGTTGCGTGGTTCTCCTACTGGTTCGGTAACCTCGGTCTCATCACTGAGGGAAATACCTACCGCTGTTGTGCTGCATCATCCCTTCCTCTTTGGGGAAATACCGACATTGTTCTAGCAGACATCAGTAAATAAAAGTGTGATGATCTTCATTATTAGAGCATTGTCCCAGTGAGGAAAGGATGATGGAGACTATGATTCCCCCACAAGTCGGGATGAGACTCCGGACGAAAAATAAATAAAATAAAAAAAGAGGCCAAAAAATGAGAAAGGCCCAATAAAAATATAAATGAGAGAAAAAGAGAGAAGGGGCAATGTTACTATCCTTTTTCCACACTTGTGCTTCACTGGCAGCATGATCTTTATGATAGAGAGTCTCCTATGATATCACTTTCATATACTGGTGAGAATTTTTCATTATAGAACTTGGCTTGTATATTCCAATGATTGGCTTCCTCAAATTGCCCTAGATCTTCGTGAGCAAGCGAGTTGGATGCACGCCCACTTAGTTTTCTTTTTGAGCTTTCATAAACTTATAGATCTAGTGCATCCGTTGCATGGCAATCCCTACTCACTCACATTGATATCTATTGATGGGCATCTCCATAGCCCGTTGATACGCCTAGTTGATATGATATTATCTCCCTCTTTTTGTCTTCTCCACAACCACCATATTCTATTCCACCTATAGTGCTATATCCATGGCTCACGCTCATGTATTGCGTGAAAGTTGAAAAAGTTTGAGAACATCAAAAGTATGAAACAATTGCTTGGCTTGTCATCGATGTTGTGCATGATTTAAATATTTTGTGTGATGAAGATAGAGCATAGCCAAACTATATGATTTTGTAGGGATAGCTTTCTTTGGCCATTTATTTTGAGAAGACATAATTGCTTTATTAATATGCTTGAAGTATTATTGTTTTATGTCAATTTTAAACTTTTGTTTTGAATATTACGGACTTGAACATGCATGCCATAATAAAGGAAATTACATGGATAAATATGTTAGGTAGCATTCCACATCAAAAATTCTGTTTTTATCATTTACCTACTCAAGGACGAGCAGAAGTTAAGCTTGGGGATGCTTGATACGTCTCCAACGTATCTATAATTTTTGATTGTTCCATGCTATTAGATTATCTATTTTGGATGTTTTATATCCATTATTATGCTATTTTATATTATTTTTGGGACTAACCTATTAACCTAGAGCCCAGTGCCAGTTCCTGTTTTTTTTTCGTTTTTGAGTTTCACAGAAAAGGAATACCAAACATAGTCCAAATGGAATAAAACTTTCACGATGATTTTTTTGGACCAGAAGACAACTAGGTGACTTGGAGATGAAGTCGGAAGAGCCACGAGGCGGCCACAAGGACGTAGGGCGTGCCCCCACCCTTGTGGGCCCATCGTGCACCTCCTGACCTAATTCTTTCACCTATATATTCCCATATATCCTCAAACCAACAGAGGCATCCACGAAAACACTTTTCCATCGCCGCAATCTTCTGTACCCGTGAGATCCCATCTAGGGGCCTTTTCCGGTGTCCTATCGGAGGGGGATTCGATCATGGAGGGGTTCTACATCAACACCATTGCCCTTCTGATGAAGCGTGAGTAGTTTACCATAGACCTACGGGTCCATAGCTAGTAACTAGATGGCTTCTTCTCTCTCGTTGAGTCTCAATACCATGTTCTCCTCGATGTTCTTGGAGACCTATCCCATGTAATACTTTTTTGCCCTGTGTTTGCCGAGATCCGATGAATTGTGGATTTATGATCAGCTTATCTATGAATATTATTTGAATCTTCTCTGAATTCTTATATGCATGATTTGATATCTTTGTAATTCTCTTTGAACTATCGGTATGGTTTGGCCAACTAGATTGGTTTTTCTTGCAATGGGAGAAGTGCTTAGCTTTGGGTTCAATCTTGCGGTGTCCTTTCCCATTGACAGTAGGGGCAGCAAGGCACGTATTGTATTGTTGCCATCGAGGATAAAAAGATGGGGTTTTCAACATATTTCTTGAGTTAATTCCTCTACATCATGTCATCTTACTTAATGCATTACTCTGTTCTTTATGAACTTAATACTCCAGATGGATGCTGGATAGCAGTCGATGTGTGGAGTAATAGTACACTACCGCAGGATGCTGCTAACGTGACACTACGATCAGAGACCCTTCGAGAAACTGTTTGCGATGCAATAATCGCAAACAGTGGTGTGAGAGAACCGTCAAAAATGCCTAAAATGTTTGCGATGACGGATGCATCAAGCATGGTTCAGATTTTAGTTGCGAGTGCGATGCAGGCCATATGGTTCAGTTTAGTTAACTATTTGCGATGAGGAGGAACAAGAAAATAGGCAGCCAGATGAAGGCGTGTGTGATACACAACATACGGTTCACTCGGCTGAACTGTTTGTTATGAGGAGGAACAATAGAAATGGACAGCTAGATAAAGGTGTGTGCGATTGAGGGCATACGCTTCAGAAGGATTAACTGTTTGTGATTAGGCAACAAAACAAAAACGGTCAGCCAGATCAAAGGTGTGTGCGATTGATGGCATACACTTCACACAGATGAGCTGTTTGCGATTAGCCACAACAAACAGGAATAGTTAGATAGATTGACGTGTGTGCGCTAAACGGACACACATTCTAATTAAAAGAAGCATGCGCGATGGTAATAACGAGCGTGCATGGTTCTTGGACACAAGACGTGTGCTGACATTGCTGATTGCGGTGCACCAAACGCCACGTACGCGGCTGAGAAAGCGTGCCCATGTTACGCCGTCCGGGAATAGTGCCGCACTTAGAAATTATAGAACCGTCAATAAATTTTAAGCCTGCGTCCCGTCACCTTCCAAATTGCAAACCTGTTCACACCGATCAAAACCTAAACGGTTTCCCACTTAGGAGCGTATTAGTACTTGATTGTAAATAATGTACTATGCCAAGATGATTGCACATTCCTTCCTCACCTCCTCATCCACAAAAGCAAACAAGTCATTCAACATCATTCTCTTGCGTCTGCCATGGCCAGGTTGAGTTCTTGGTCGAGAGATTACCTCCACGAAGAGGCGAGCATGGAAGCGGAAGCACGAGAGATGCCTCGCTTAGCTGCGAAAGCAGCCGACATGTCCCGCCGCGCCGCCGAAGCAGCACGGAGGTCTCGCCGCGTGGTCAAAGCAGCACGGAGGTCCCGCCGCACCGTCAATGCAGCAGACTAGTCCGGTCACGCCGCAGAAGTACCAGAGATGTCCTGCCACGTCACGAATGTATCAGAGATGTCCTCCCGCGCTGCAGCAGCCTGGAAAAATCTCCCGCGGGCAGGCGAGGACTCTTATAGGTCCATGCATGCGATCGTCCATAACCAGATGGATCAGATCTCCGGCTGGATGAAGCTGCAGGACGAGTTGATTGCCTCGTTTGAACAACTCCGGGCCGACCGCTACATGATAAGGGCGAAGATCAGCGGAAGGGCGGAGCAGGCGGAGGAGACCGCTGCCTTGTTGAAGAGGACGGAAGTCATCGTCAAGAAACTTATGGACGAGAATGCCATGCTCTGCATCGAGCATGAAAGGCTGGTGGAGGAATCCGCGATTGCTTCCGAGTACTGTATTAAGGACATGAAACTGATGAAAGAGATCATCGCCGCTCAAGGCGAGAACTATCTCCGTGACCTACAGCGCATCAAGAAAGTAGAGATCAGCGAGCCAGATCGTTGTATGTGTCTTCCTTCTTATTTCCCCTTGTGTATTTAGGGCGTAGCCGCATGTGGGTTTTTTAGTTATCTTCCTAGATATGTAAGGCAATTAGTATCCAATTTCATCGTCCTTATATTCATCATGCTTGCTATAAGTCACAGTCGATGCTATATAGGTCCGTCGGATCTTGATGTAAGATCCGTGCAAAACTATCTTTTCAGATTTTCACTTTTCTCTCTTAAATCTCAGTCCAGTGAGACTTAGCCACGCCATGAAACAGGGGCTTGGGCGCCATTAATGGAGACGTTGGGAGGGAGGTGCGCGGCAGATAGAGGTCAAAGGGCTCTCCTCCCGATGAGCACGTGTAGGGGTCTGATCGCACACCTCCTGTACTCAAATAGCTACACCGCACGACACCTCCTAGCCAATAAAAAAAGGGACACATGGCGGCACGTAATTGCTAAGTAGAACACCCATGGTTTCAATAATAGTTGTGTTTTTGATTTGTAACGTGACAACACTTGTTCCAAAATGACTTTGTTGATTTTTAATGTGTGCGCCTTCGCAAATCGGACAAAAATATTACCACAACATATTGGTGCCAATGTCATAACACCATGCGAAGTTTCATGATTTTCAGGCGTGTTTTAGATTTACAGGAATTAAAAAAAACAAAGTTTCTCAATCTTTTTGGCCGAGCCACGACGCCCAGATGTTTGAATTTCATTCTCATTTCTTGCATGGGACCTAGAAATTCACCCAAGGACACACATGCGATTTTTCAACCAACTTTGGTGCACTGGAGCATGTGCTTGTAGTTCAAATTTGAACTATGCACAGTAAATGCCCAGAAATTCAATTAATGTACAAAAACGGCCAAACGAACCCGGAATAATTCCAAAATTTAGCACGATAATTCTATTTGGTCTAATCTACATGTGTAAAAAAATTAAGGCAGGAGAAGGCAGTACGTGTACGTATGTCATTTCCCACATAGAGGTGACATGTTCCCTCTCGGAACCACGAGCCTTATTGAGAGAAGCTCCGGTTTGAAGCAGCTTATACCAAAGCTGGTCCCAATTCGGCCAAAAAAATTACCGCAACATGTTGGTGCCATGTCATACTCCCATGCCAAGTTTCATGATTTTCAGGCGTGTTTTGGATTTACATGAATTAAAAAACCAAGTTTCTCAATCTTTCCAGCCGAGCCACGACACCCAGATGTTTGAATTTCATTCCCATTTCTTGCATGGGACCTAGAAATTTACCCAAGGACACACATGTGATTTTTTAACCAACTTTTGTGCACTGGAGCATGTGCTTGTAGTTCAAATTAGAATTATGCACATTCAATGCCCATAAATTCAAATAATGTATAAAAAAGGCCAAACGAACCCGGAATTAATGTATACAAAAATGAAATACATGCTTGGAAAACATGACGCCTGGCGTGGTGCCATGGTTTGGCCTCACCGTGCCCTGGTAAAAATTTGAGAATGTTTTCCTTATGTCATCATGCACGCCTTTCATAAATCGAACCATCATCAAGGAAGTTCCATGGCTTCGAGGGGGAAATCACCAAGATTGAAGGGGGATCCAAATTTCCTTTGACCTTTGTCCATGAGTTTTTTTTCTATTATAAACATACACCCTGCAAATCACCACGTTCAAATTTGACACTTTCCCGTGTTTATTTACATATTTAGGGGATTATTTGCATTCTCTAGGCATTAATGCATATAATTCAAATTCGAACAATTGGTGCATGAAAAGGTGCACAAGAACAGTCTGGAAAACCATCCTCGTGCCATTTAGTAAATTATCATGCCTTTTACAAGGAATGGACAGATATTTCGAGGAAATGTGTGGCAATAGTCAACCATAAACACGTCGTTTTCTAGGTAACAACTATACAAAAATATGAAATAAATGCTTGAAAAACATGACGCCTAACGTGGTGCCATGGTATGGCCTCACCATGCCCTTGTAAAAATTTGAGAATGTTATCCTTATGTCCTCATGCATGCCTTTCATAAATCCAACCATCACCGAGGAAGTTCCATGGTTTCGAGGGGGAAATCACCAAGATTGAAGGGGGGGGGGTTCAAATTTCCTTTTGTCCTTTGTCCATGAGTTTTTTCTATGATGAACATACACCCTGGATATCACCACGTTCCAATTTGACACTTTTCCGTGTTCATTTACCATATTTAGGGGATTATTTGCATTCTCTAGGTATTAATGCACATAATTCAAATTCGAACAATCGGTGCATGAAAAGGTGCACAAGAACAGTCTGGAAAACCATCCTCGTGCCATTTAGTAAATTCTCATGCCTTTTACAAGGAATTGACAGATATTTCGAGGAAATGTGTGGCAATATATAGTCAACCATAAACGCGTCGTTTACTGGGTATACAAAAAATGAAATAAATGCTTGAAAAACATGACACCCAATGTGGTGCCATGGTATGGCCTCACCATGCCCTGGTAAAAATTTGAGAATGTTATCTTTATGTCGTCATGCACGCCTTTCATAAATCGAACCATCATCGAGGAAGTTTCATGGTTTCGAGAGGGAAATCACCAAGATTGAAGCGGGATCCAAATTTCCTTTGTCCTTTGTCCATGAGTTTTTTCTAAGATGTACATACACCCTGCAAATCACCATGTTCAAATTTGTCACTCTTCCGGGTTCATTTACCATATTTTGGGGATTATGTGCATTTTCTAGGCATTAATGCACATAATTCAAGTTCAAACAAATGGTGCATGAAAGGGTGCACAAGAACATTTTGGAAAACGATGCTCGTGCTATTTAGTAAATTCTCATGCCTTTTACAAGGAATGGACAGATATTTCGATGAAATGTGTGGCAATAGTCAACCAGAAACGTTTGTTTATTGGGTTTTCAACTATAGAAAAAAGAAATAAATGATTGAAAAACATGACGCCTGGCATGGTGCCATGGTATGACCTCACCATGCCTTGGTGAAAATTTGAGAATGTTTGGCTTATGTCGTCATGCACGCCCTTCATAAATCAAACCATCGCGGGGGAAGTTACATGCTTTCGAGAGGGAAATCACCAAGATTGAAGGGGAATCCAAATTTTCTTTGTTTTTTGCCCTAGAGTTTTTTTCTACAAAGAACATACACCCTGCAAATCACCGTGTTCAAATTTGGCATTGTCCTGGGCTCATTTACCATATTTAAGGGATTATGTGCATTTTCTAGGCATTTGGCGCATATAAATCCAATCCAGCTACAGCTACACGGACGTGATGTGAGGGACATGGATTGCCATTCGATCATGGTGCAACCTACGGTGCACACGCGCGATCCGCATGTGTGGGGTTCCGGCCAATCATAACGCGCAACACACAATAGCCTCAACGCACACTGTTTTCGGAAGCGACTGAGATGAACCGTGTGCGATAATGAACGAGCAAAATTGTAAGGGAAGCCAAATTTCCTTTGTTGTTTGTCGTTGAGCTCTTAAAAACCACCGCACTAGACGGCTGCCCAGCCCCTCCGTCCCAGATCTCTCTCCAAGCGTCGTTCATGGCACCGCGGCGCATAGTAACTGGTAAGGAAGCGATGGCATCCCGCTGCGCCGCGTTCCTCGCCGCCCATGACCGCACAGATGGTAAGGAAGCGATGACATCTCGCTGCGCCGAGTTCATCGCCGCCGGCGGCCACACAATTATTTGGGAGGACGTTGAGGCTGCCATGGCCGAATGGGCGGTGGATCTAGAGGTGGCCAAAGCCGCACAGGAGGATCGGAAGGGGCAGAAAGCAGTCAAGAAAAGAGAGTCCCGTCGCCACAAGAAATAAGAGGCCGCATGCCGTGATGACGAGAGCTTGGCGGAGATCAAAGCACGGTTGGCTGCCGCCTACAAGGCTGGGAAGGAGAACGCCGATGTCTGGCCAGCATGCCCCGATGGCAGCATGTGAGAAGTAGTTTAAGTTTGCAGTATTAGAGCAAATTACCAGTAGTACTTTAAGTTTGTAGTATTAACGTACAATGAGCATCCTTTGAGGGCTTTGAGCGTTGATTAGCATGTGTGACCGTGTGCGCTTTTTTGCATTAATCATTAGAAGATCACAAAACACACGGGTTCTATGCCGTACCCGTGTGTGTTTTTTGCTTGACTAAAAAAATCGACTACACGTGTACATTTTTTTGGAGACGGGAACTGCCAATTTTCTATTTTCTCACACACGAGTATTTTACGCGCTTTGTCTGTGTTGTGTGTCTCCCCCGCCCAAGTTTCAAGTTTCGCAACGAAATTTTCATTAGACGCGCGATTTCAGAATTTATTCCTCCAACAACATCCCCACCCATCAAATTTCCTCAATATCTCCCCCACCTCCCCCCTCCCCCACGCCCCTTGCGCCTCCCCCTACCGGCATCTCAAACCGCCACCACCACAACCACAGCTTCAACCACATCTACGTTCTGCTCGGATTCAGTCAGGTAACCCACTGATCTCTATCACAACCCCGGCCTGATTGCTTAAATGGCGCCTACGAAACATCCTCATGCCTCCAAATCCCCACTGTCCCTACCTCCAGAGCATCACTATGCAAGCCTAACCACATATCACATGGAGGTCGAGGAGATGATGGCCGTCCATGGCGCGATGGCCGCGGTGCGTGTTGACCCGGAGGAACACCTCGCCTCCACCGCCGCCGACACGGTGCAGGCTCTGGCCGAGAAGAAGTGCCCTGACGACTACCCCCCAGGACTTAACAGGCATGATCTGACCAGCTAAATCTTACCAATACCACTTGCAATGGCTATGTTTTGTACGGTTGATGGATTAAACTCGTTCGTGCCTTGTTTATTTCAGTACTGCACACCGTGTGATGTTCAAGTATTAACTGTTCAGTTCAATTTCACCAATACCACAACAAACTTTGCTACCATGCTACTCTCCGGAATGAAAATATACTAGAGATGCTGCCCATTTGCTATTTTTGGTGGATGCTAACCCTGTTGTACTTAACATGCCTATCCATGTACTTACGCAGGGCCATAACAAGCGATGCTGTTGTTTGCCATTGAGGTTAGCTGCATCCCATGTCTTATAATATTTTACATCATTTGTGCAATTGTAGTTTGGCTTCTAACATTTACTTGCTTCTTGTAGGTACACATGTCGAGGGCACTGATCCACGCTTCGACCTAGAGGAAGAGCTTGCCTCCGCCGCTGCTGACTTTGGGCGGGATCTAGCCAAGATGAAGTGCCCCAGCAAGTACCTCTCAGGACTTACCAAGTATGAACTCACCAATTCAATCTTACCAATACCAGTTGCAATTAATGTCTATGTTTTGTATGGTCGATGTCTTAAGCATCTTGTAGTAAACATGCCTAACAAATTTTAGCTAGTTCCCCTACCTTTTTATAGACAACTAGGCCATTATCTACTTTGTAGCACCTACCTTGTGATGTTTAACTCTGCCAATTGCATTTTTATCAGTACCGATTTCAATGGCCATTAAGCCTGTTGCAATTAACAGTTGTATCCATTTTTAAACAATTGTATTTCAATGGCTACAAACTTGCAAAACATGAATTAGGATGTTGTTAAGCCTGTTGTAATTAACAGTGGTGTCCATTTTTTAATCCGTCCCTTTGCTACCGTGCTACTCTTTTGCAATGAAGATCACTACAGATGCTGCTGTTTTATTACCATTTGCTATTTTTGGTGCATGTTAACCATGTTGTAGTTAACATTGGCTTTCCATGTACTTACACATGGCTACAATGGGGGATGTTGTTGTTTGCCGTCGAGGTTAGCTGCATCCCATGTCTTATACACCATCTATTCCTAAATTTAAGTATTTTTAGAGATTCTAATATAGAAAACATAAGTAGCAAAATGAGTGAATCTAGATTCTAATCTAAACTATATCGATAATTCTATATACATCTGTATGTAGTTCATATTGAAATCTCTAAAAAATACTTGTACTTAGGAATGTAGGTAGTTGTATTTTACATCATTTGTGCAATCTCATTTAGCTTCTAACATTTACTGGTTGCTTCTAACATTTACTGGTTACTCTATTAGACCTCATGCTCTGATATTTTTCTCTTTTCAGTGGTTTCCGATTACTAATGATTACCTTGCGAACTACATGACCAGAGTGGAGGCAACTAAGGTTAAAGTATATAATTCATGCTACCATGATAAGGCTATAAAAGTCTTCCTGAAGGCAGTGAAGGATGAGCGGGCGATCGTCACAAGGGGTTGGAAAAAAGTTGTTCGTGCCTATGGCATGCAGGAAGGCACATTATGGGCATTCCGCTTCTTCAACAACATTGGCAGTCAAAACGATTTACACTTGTCTCTTCACCTTTACCGCCTATAAATATTGTGGTTCTTCATAGTTAATGAAGGAAATATGCCCTGGAGGCAATAATAAAGTTATTATTTATTTCCTTAATTCATGATAAATGTTTATTATTCATGCTAGAATTGTATTAACCGGAAACTTAGTACATGTGTGAATACATAGACAAAACATATAGTCCCTAGTATGCCTCTACTTGACTAGCTCGTTAATCAAAGATGGTTATGTTTCCTAACCATAGACATGTGTTGTCATTTGATGAACGGGATCACATCATTAGGAGAATGATGTGATGGACATGGCCCATCCGTTAGCTTAGCATTATGATCATGTCAGTTTCATTGCTACTACTTTCTTCATGACTTATACAAGTTCCTCAGACTATGAGATTATGCAACTCCCGAATACCGGAGGAACACTTTGTGTGCTACCAAACATCACAACGTAAATGGGTGATTATAAAGGTGCTCTACAGGTGTCTCCAAAGGTGTTTGTTGGGTTGGCATAGATCGAGATTAGGATTTGTCACTCCGTGTTTCGGAGAGGTATCTCTGGGCCCTCTCGGTAATACTCATCACTATAAGCCTAGCAAGCGTCGTGACTAATGAGTTAGTTGCGGGATGGAGTATTACGAAACGAGTAAAGAGACTTGCTGATAACGAGATTGAACTAGGTATTGAGATACCAACGATCAGATCTTGGGCAAGTAACATACCGATGACAAAGGGAACAATGTATGTCATTATGCAATTTGACCAATAAAGATCTTCATAGAATATGTAGGAACCAATATGAGCATCCATGTTCCGCTATTGGTGATTGACTGGTGACATGTCTCGGTCATGTGTGCATAGTTCTCGAACCCGTAGGGTCTGCACGCTTAATGTTCGATGACGATTGGTATTATGAGTTTATGTGATATGATGTACAGAAGGTTGTTCGGAGTCCTAGATGTGATCACAGACATGATGAGTAGTCTCGAAATGGTCGAGACATAAAGATTGATATATTGGATGACTATATTCGGACACCCGAAGTGTTCTAGAGAAGTTTCGAATAAAACCGGAGTGCCGGAGGGTTATCGGAACCCCCGGGGGAACTATTGGGCCTCGATGGGCCTTAGCGGAGAGAGAGGGGCGGCCAGGGCAGGCCGTGTGCCCCTCCCCCTTGAGTCCGAATAGGACAAGGAAGGGGGGGGCGCCCCCCTTCCTTCCCCCTGTTCCTCTCCTTACTTCCCCCTCTCTCCCTTTAGGTGGAAACCTACTAGGACTTGGAGTCCTAGTAGGAATCCCCTCTTGGGGGCGCACCCAAGGAGGGCCGGCCGGCCTCCCCTCTCCTCCTTTATATACGGGGGAGGGGGCACCCCATAGACACACACGTTGATTGTTTAGCAGTGCGCGGTGCCCCCCTCCATGGATTTCCACCTTGTTCATATCATCGTAGTGCTTAGGCGAAGCCCTGCACTGGTAGCTTCATCATCACCGTCACCACGCCGTCGTGTTTACGAAACTCTCCCTCGACCTTACCTGGATCTAGAGTTCATGGGACGTCACCGAGCTGAACGTGTGCAGATCACGGAGATGACGTACCTTCGGTGCTAGGATCGGTCGGATCGTGAAGACGTACGACTACATCAACCGCGTTGTCATAATGCTTACGCTTTTGGTCTACGAGGGTACGTAGACATCACTCTCCCCTCTCGTTGCTATGCATCACCTAGATAGATCTTGCATGATCGTAGGATTTTTTTTGAAATTACTGCGTTCACGAACAGTGGTATCAGAGCCAGTTCTATGTGTAGATGTTATATGCATCAGTAGAACACAAAGAGTTGTGGGCGATAATAGTCATATTGCTTACCAGCATGTCATACTTTGATTCAGCGGTATTGTTGGATGAAGCGGCTCAGACTGAGATTACGCGTACGCTTACACGAGACTGGTTCCACCGACGTGCTTCACACACAGGTGGCTAGTGAGTGTTTGTTTCTCCAACTTTAGTTGAATCGAGTGTGGCTACACCCGGTCCTTGTTGACGGTTAAAACAACACACTTGACAAAAAATCGTTGTGGTTTTGGTGCGTAGGTAAGAGCGGTTCTTGCTAGAAGCCCGTAGCAGCCACGTAAAACTTGCAACAACAAAGTAGAGGACGTCTAACTTGTTTTTGCAGGGCTTGTTGTGATGTGATATGGGCAAGGCATGATGTGGTATAAATTGTTGTATGAGATGATCATGTTTTGTAACAAAGTTATCGACAAATGGCATGAGCCATATGGTTGTTGCTTTATTGTATGCAATGCAATCGCCATGTAATTGTTTTACTTTATCACTAAGCGATAGCGATAGTCATAGTAACAATAGTTGGCGAGACGAAAACGATGCTACAATGGAGATCAAGGTGTCGCGCCGGTGATGATGGAGATCATGACGATGCTTCGGTGATGGAGATCATGAGCACAAGATGATGATGGCCATATCATGTCACATCTTTTGATTGCATGTGATGTTTATCTTTTATGCATCTTATTTTGCTTAGTGCGGTGGTAGCATTATAAGATGACCCCTTACCAAATTTCAAGGTACAAGTGTTCTCCCTGAGTATGTACCATTGCTACAGTTCGTCATGCCGAGACACCACATGATGATTGGGTGTGATAAGCTCTATGTTCACATACAACGGGTGCAAGCCAGTTTTGCACACGCAAAATACTCGGGTTAAACTTGACGAGCCTAGCATATGCAGATATGGCATCGGAACAGTGAGACCGAAAGGTCGAACGTGAATCATATAGTAGATATGATCAACATAGTGATGTTCACCATTGAAAACTACTCCATCTCACGTGATGATCAGACATGGTTTAGTTGATTTGGATAATGTGACCACTTAGTTGATTAGAGGGATGTCTGTCTAAGTGGGAATTCTAAAGTAATATGATTAATTGAACTTCAATTTATCATGAACTTAGTACCTGATAGTATTTTGCATGTCTATGTTGTTGTAGATCAATGGCCCATTCTACCATTCCTTTGAATTTTAATGCGTTCCTAGAGAAAGCTAAGTTGAAAGATGATGGTAGCAACTACATGGACTGGGTCCGTAACTTGAGGATTATCCTCATTGCTGCACAGAAGAATTACGTCCTGGAAGCACCGCTAGGTGCCAGGCCTACTGCAGATGCTACTGATGACGTTAAGAACGTCTGGCAGAGAAAAGCTGATGACTACTCGATAGTTCAGTGTGCCATGCTTTACAGCTTAGAATCGGGACATCAAAGACGTTTTGAACATCATGGAGCATATGAGATGTTCCAGGAGTTGAAGTTAATATTTCAAGAAAATGCCCGAGTTGAGAGATATGAAGTCTCCAACAAGTTCTACAGCTGCAAAATGCTGGAGAATAGTTCTGTCAGTGAACACATACTCAGAATGTCTGGGTACCATAACCACTTGACTCAACTGGGAGTTGATCTTCCAGTTGATTGTGTCATTGACAGAGTCCTTCAATCACTGCCACCAAGCTATAAAGTCTTTCATGATAAACTATAATATGCAAGGGATGGATAAGACAATTCCCGAGCTCTTCGCGATGCTAAAAGCTGCGGAGGTAGAAATCAAAAAGGAGCATCAAGTGTTGATGGTCAACAAGACCACTAGTTTCAAGAAAAAGGGCAAATGGAAGAAGGGGAACTTCAAGAAGAACGGCAAAAAGGTTGCTACTCAAGAGAAGAAACCCAAGTCTGGACCTAAGCCTGAAACTGAGTGCTCCTACTGCAAAGGGACTGGTCACTGGAAGCGGAACTGCCCCAAGTATTTGGCGGATAAGAAGGATGGCAAAGTGAAAGGTATATTTCATATACATGTTATTGATGTGTACTTAACTAATGCTCGCAGTAGCACCTAGGTCTTTGATACTGGTTCTGTTGCTCATATTTGCAACTCAAAACAGGGGCTACGGATTAAGCGAAGATTGGCTTAGAACAAGATATGACTCTATATGAATGCCTCCGACGGTGTACCGGGATGGTGCAATGAATCAAGAGTGACATGTAAAAAAGTTATGCATGGTGGCTTTGCCACAAATATGATGTCAACTACATGATCATGCAATGGCAATATGATAAAAGTAATGTATGTCATGATGATGATGAACGGAACGGTGGAAAGTTGCATGGCAATATATCTCGGAATGGCTATGGAAATGCCATAAATAGGTAGGTATGGTGGCTGTTTTGAGGAAGATATAAGGAGGTTTATGTGTGATAGAGCATATCATATCATGGGGTTTGGATGCACCGGCGAAGTTTGCACCAACTCTCAAGGTGAGAAAGGGCAATGCACGGTACCGAAGAGGCTAGCAATGGTGGAAAGGTAAAAGTGCATATAATCCATGGACTCAACATTAGTCATAAGAACTCATATACTTATTGCAAAAATTTAGAAGTCAAAGTCATCAAAAACCAAGTACTACGCACATGCTCCTAGGGGGATAGATTGGTAGGAAAACACCATCGCTCATCCCCGACCGCCACTCATAAGGATGCACAAGCCAGGTACACTTCATGATTCAAATTTGTTACACAACTTTAACCGTACGTGCATGCTATGTGACTTGCTAACTTCAACACAAGCATTCTTTAAATTCATAATCACCCAACTAGCATGACTTTAATATCACTACCTCCCTATCTCAAAACAATTATCAAGTATCAAGTTGATCATAGCATCCAATTCACTTCTTATGATAGTTTTTATTATACCCAACTTGGATGCTCGTCATTCTAGGACCAATTTATAACCACAGCAAATACCATGCTGTTCTAAAAGACTCTCAAAACAATATAATTGAAGCATGAGAGATCAACAATTTCTTCAAAATTAAACCACCGCCGTGCTCTAAAAGATATAAGTGAAGCACTAGAGCAAAAACTATCTAGCTCAAAAGATATAAGTGAAGCACATAGAGTATTCTAATAAATTTCAATCAAGGAGGCTTCTCCCAGAAGGTGTGCTATAGCAAGGATGGTTGTGGTAAACTAAAAAACAAAGACTAATATAATACACGACGCTCCAAGCAAAACACATATCATGTGGCGAATAAAAATATAGCTCCAAGTAAAGTTATCAATGAACGAATACGAAAGAGGGGATGCCTTCCGGGGGCATCCCCAAGCTTAGAATTTTGGATATTCTTGAATATCTTGGGGTGCCTTGGGCATCCCCAAGCTTAGGCTTTTTCCACCCTTTATTCCATAGTCCGTCAAATCTTTACCCAAAACTTGAAAACTTCAAAACACAAAACTCAAAGGAAATCTCATAAGCTCCGTTAGTGAAAGAAAACAAAACCACCACATAAGGTACTGTAATTAACTCATTCTTTATTTATATTGGTGTTAAACCTACTGTATTCCAAGTTCTCTATGGTTCATACCACTTAATACTAGCCATACATGCATCAAAATAAGCAAACAACACACGAAAAACAGAATCTGTCAAAAAAAGAACAGTCTGTAGCAATCTGTATCTAACGCAAACTTCTGGAATCTTAAAAATCCTACCAAAATAGGAAGTCCTAAAAACTTTGTTTATTGAACAGCATAAAAAGGAATCAATGCAAAACCTCGTTTCTGTGATTTATTGAATTTTTTCTCGTGAGCGCAAAGTTTCTGTTTTTAAGCAGAATCAAATCAACTCATATCATAGGTTATCCTATAGGTTCTACTTGGCACAAACACTAAATAAAACATGAAAACACATCTAAACAGAGAGTAGATGCAAAATTTATTGAATAACATCAAGGAAAAATATTGGGTTGTCTCCCAACAAGCGCTTTTCTTTAAAGCCTTTTTAGCTAGGCATTGAGATTTCAATGATGCTCACATGAAAGACAAGAATTGAAGCATAAAGAGAGCATCATAAAACATGTGACAAACACACTTAAGTCTAACATGCTTCCTATGCATAGGAGTTTTATAGGAAAACAAATTAGCAAGACAAGCAAGATCTAGCATATGCAAGGAAAAGGAAAGAAACAATAGCAATCTCAACATAACGAGAGGTAATTTAGTAACATGAAAATTTCTACAACCATATTTTCCTCTCTCATAATAATTACATGTGGGATCATCAGCAAATTCAACAAAATAGCTATCAAATAAAATATTTTCAACACGATCCACATGCATGTAAAGTTGACACTCTTCCAAAATAGTGGGGTTATCATTAACTAAAGTCATGACCTCTTCAAACCCACTTTTAGAAAATACTTCATAAGATTGAACATTATCCAAATATGTGGGATCTAAAGTTGAAACTCTTCCAAACCCACTTTCAGTATTATTGCAAACATTATTATCAATCTCATATTCATCATGGGGCTTAGATAAATTTTCAAGATCAAAATAAGAATCACCACAATCATGATCATTGCAACAAGTAGTAGACATAGCAAAACTAGCATCCCCAAGCTTAGGGTTTTGCATGTTATTAGCACAATTGACATCAAGAGAGTATATAGGAAAATCATTGCAATCATGCTTTCTATTCAAGGAGTTATCGTGAATCTCTTCATAAATTTCATCATCATAATTCTCAGATTCACAACTTTTTAGCAAAGCTTCATAAAGATAATCTAGTGCACAAAACTCACTAGCAATTGGTACATTATAATTGGATCTCTTAAAAAGATTAGCAAGCGGATGAGGATCCATAGATCTTAAGTTCTCTGTTTAGCAATAAATAAGCATCTATTCCAACCAAACGAGCAAACGAAAGGGCAAGCAAAAGAGAGAAGAGATTGGGAAAGAGAGGGCGAATAAAACGGCAAGGGTGAAGTGGGGGAGAGGAAAACGAGAGGTAAATGGCAAATAATGTAAATGCGAGGGAGATGAGTTTGTGATGGGTACTTGGTATGTCTTGACTTGAACGAAGACCTACCCGGCAATGGCGCCAGAAATCCTTCTTGCTACGTCTTGAGCTTGTGTTGGTTTTCCTTGAAGAGGAACGGGTGATGCAGCACAGTAGCGTAAGTATTTCCCTCAGTTTTTGAGAACCAAGGTATAAATCTAATAGGAGGCTCCTCACAAGTCCCACGAACCTACACAAACAAACAAAGAACTCGAAACCAACACGATAAAGGGGTTGTCAATCCCTTCACGGCCACTTGCAGAAGTGAGATCTGATAGAGATAATATGATAAGATAAATATATTTTTGGTATTTTATAATATAGATGCAGAAAATAAAGATGCAAATAAAAGTAGATCAGAAACTTATATGATAAAAGATAGACCCAGGGCCATAGGTTTCACTAGTGGCTTCTCTCAAGATAGCATAAGTATTACGGTGGCTGAACAATTGATAGAAAATCGAATAATTATGAGATTATCTAGGCATGATCATGTATATAGGCATCACGTCCGCGACAAGTAGACCGACTCCTGCCTGCATCTACTACTATTACTCCACACATCGACCGCTATCCATCATGCATCTAGAGTATTAAGTTCATAAGAACAGAGTAACACATTAAGAAAGATGACATGATGTAGAGGGATAAACTCAAGCAATATGATATAAACCCCATCTTTTTATCCTCGATGGCAACAATACAATACGTGCCTTGCAACCCTTTCTGTCACTGGGTAAGGACAGTGCAAGATTGAACCCAAAGCTAAGCACTTCTCCCATGGCAAGAAAGATCAATCTAGTAGGCCAAACCAAATCGATAATTCAAAGAGACTTGCAAAGATAACTCAATCATACATAAAAGAATTCAGAGAAGATTCAAATATTATTCACAGATAAACTTGATCATAATGTTGGGGAACGTTGCATAAAATAAAAAAATTCTACGTTCACCAAGATCAATCCATGAGTTCATCTAGCAACGAGAGAGAGGAGTGCATCTACATACCCTTGTAGATCGCGTGCGGAAGCGTTCAAGAGAACGGGGTTGAGGGAGTTGTTCTCGTCGTGATCCAAATAACCGGAGATCCTAGCGCCGAATGGACGGCACCTCCGCGTTCAACACACGTACGATCAGTGTGACATCTCCTCCTTCTTGATCCAGCAAGGGGGAAGGAGAGGTTGATGAAGATCCAGCAGCACGACGACGTGGTGGTGGATGCAGCAGGGTTCCGGCAAGGCTTCGCCAAGCGACTACGGGAGGAGGAGGTGTAGCAAGGGGGTAGGGAGGCGCAAGACGCTAGGGTGCGGCTGCCCTCCCACCCCCTCTTTATATAGGGACCCCAGGGGGGGCGCCGGCCCTAGGAGATGGGATCTCCTGGGGGGGGCAGCCAAGGGGGGTAACTTGCCCCCCAAGGCAAGTGGAGGCGCCCCCTCCCCTAGGGTTGCCAACCCTAGGCGCAGAGGGGGGACCAGGGGGGGTGCACCAGCGCACCACGGGCTGGTTCCCCTCCCACTTCAGCCCATGGGGCCCTTCGGGATGGGTGGCCCCACCTGGTGGACCCCCGGGACCCTTCCGGTGGTCCCGGTACAATACCGGTGAACCCCGAAACTTTCCCAATGGACGAAACTCGACTTCCCATATATAATTATTTACCTACGGACCATTCTGGAACTCCTCGTGACGTCCGGGATCTCATCCGGGACTCCGAACAACTTTTGGTTGCTGCATACTCATATCTCTACAACCCTAGCGTCACCGAACCTTAAGTGTGTAGACCCTACGGGTTCGGGAGACATGTAGACATGACCGAGACGGCTCTCCAGTCAATAACCAACAGCGGGATCTAGATACCCATGTTGGCTCCCACATACTCCTCGATGATCTCATCGGATGAACCATGATGTCGAGGATTTAAGCAACCCCGTGTACAACTCCCTTTGTCAATCGGTACGTTACTTGCCCGAGATTCGATCGTCGGTATCCCAATACCTCGTTCAATCTCGTTACTGGCAAGTCACTTTACTCGTACCGTAATGCACGATCCCGTGACCAGACACTTGGTCACTTTGAGCTCATTATGATGATGCATTACCGAGTGGGCCCAGAGATACCTCTCCGTCATACGGAGTGACAAATCCCAGTCTCGATCCGTGTCAACCCAACAGACACTTTCGGAGATACCTGTAGTGCACCTTTATAGCCACCCAGTTACATTGTGATGTTTGGTACAACCAAAGCACGCCTACGGTATCCGGGAGTTACACGATCTCATGGTCTAAGGAAAAGATACTTGACATTGGAAAAGCTCTAGCAAACGAACTACAAGATCTTTGTGCTATGCTTAGGATTGGGTCTTGTCCATCACATCATTCTCCTAATGATGTGATCCCGTCATCAATGACATCCAATGTCCATAGTCAGGAAACCATGACTATTTGTTGATCAACGAGCTAGTCAACTAGAAGCTCACTAGGGACATGTTGTGGTCTAAGTATTCACATGTATTATGATTTCCGGATAATACAATTATAGCATGAATAAAAGACAATTATCACGAACAAGGAAATATAATAATCCTTTTATTATTACCTCTAGGGCATATTTCCAACAGTCTCCCACTTGCACTAGAGTCAATAATCTAGTTACATTGTGATGAATCGAACACCCATAGAGTTCTTGTGTTGATCATGATTTGCTCGCGGAAGAGGTTTAGTCAACGGATCTGCGACATTCAGATCTGTATGTACTTTGCAAATATCTATGTCTCCATCTTGAACATTTTCACGGATGGAGTTGAAACGACGCTTGATGTGCCTGGTCTTCTTGTGAAACCTGGGCTCCTTGGCAAGGGCAATAGCTCCAGTGTTGTCACAGAAGAGAGTGATTGGCCCCGACGCATTGGGTATGACTCCTAGGTCGGTGATGAACTCCTTCATCCATGTTGCTTCATGCACTGCCTCCGAGGCTGCCATGTACTCTGCTTCACATGTAGATCCCGCCATGATGCTCTACTTGCAACTGCACCAGCTTACTGCTCCACGATTCAACATATACACGTATCCGGTTTGTGACTTAGAGTCATCCAGATCTGTGTCGAAGCTAGCGTCGACGTAACCCTTTACGATGAGCTCTTCGTCACCTCCATAGACGAGAAACATGTCCTTTGTCCTTTTCAGGTACTTAAGGATATTCTTGACCGCTGTCCAGTGTTCCTTGCCGGGATTACTTTTGTACCTTCCTACCAAACTTACGACAAGGTTTACATCATGGCATACATAATAGATCCTATGGCTGAGGCATAGGGGATGACACTCATCTCTTCTTTATCTTCTGCTGTGGTCGGGCATTGAGCCGAGCTCAATCTCACACCTTGCAATACAGGCAAGAACCCTTTCTTGGACTGATCCAATTTGAACTTCTTCAATATCTTATCAAGGTATGTGCTTTGTGAAAGACCTATGAGGCGTCTCGATCTATCCCTATAGATCTTGATGCCTAATATGTAAGCAGCTTCTCCAAGGTCCTTCATTCAAAAACACTTATTCAAGTAGGCCTTAATGCTGTCCAAAAATTCTATATCATTTCCCATCAAAAGTATGTCATCTACATATAATATGAGAAATGCTATAGAGCTCCCACTCACTTTCTTGTAAATGCAGGCTTCTCCATAAGTCTGCATAAACCCAAACGCTTTGATCATCTCATTAAAGCGAATGTTCCAACTCCGAGATGCTTGCACCAACCCATAAATGGATCGCTGGAGCTTGCACACCTTGTTAGCATTCTTAGGATCGACAAAACCTTCTGGCTGCATCATATACAGCTCTTCCTTAAGATAGTCGTTAAGGAATGCCGTTTTGACGTCCATTTGCCATATCTCATAATCATAGTATGCGCAATTGCTAACATGATTCGGACGTACTTCAGCTTCGCTACGGGAGAGAAAGTCTCATCGTAGTCAACCCCTTGAACTTGCCGATAACCCTTAGCGACAAGTCGAGCTTTGTAGATCGTAGTATTACCATCCGCGTCCGTCTTCTTCTTAAAGATCCATTTGTTTTCTATCGCTCGCCGATCATCGGGCAAGTCTGTCAAAGTCCATACTTTGTTTTCATACATGGATTCTATCTCGGATTGCATGCCCCACCATCGCTTCTTCATAGTTCGAAGGTTCACCGTTGTCTAACAACATGATTTCCAGGACAGGGTTGCCATACCACTCTGGTGTGGAACGTGTCCTTGTGGACCTACGAAGTTCAGTAGCAACTTGATCTGAAGTACCTTGATCATCATCACGAGTTTCCTCTCTAGTCGGTGTAGGCACCACAGGAACGTTTTCCTGAGCTGCACTACTTTCCGGTTCAAGAGGTAGTACTTCATCGAGTTCTACTTTCCTCCCACTTACTCCTTTCGAGAGAAACTCTTTTTCCAGAAAGGATCCATTCTTGGCAACAAAGATCTTTCCTTCGGATCTAAGGTAGAAGGTATACCCAATGGTTTCTTTGGGGTATCCTATGAAGACGCATTTTTCCGACTTGGGTTCGAGCTTTTCAGGTTGAAGTTTCTTGACATAAGCATCGCATCCCCAAACTTTTAGAAACGACAGCTTAGGTTTCTTCCCAAACCATAATTCATACGGTGTCGTCTCAATGGATTTAAAGTGAATGTAGCTGTCTCTAGAGCGTATCCCCAAAATGATAGCGGTAAATCGGTAAGAGACATCATAGATCGCACCATATCCAATAGAGTGCGATTACGACGTTCGGACACACCATTACGCTGAGGTGTTCCAGGCGGCGTGAGTTGTGAAACTATTCCACATTTTCTTAAGTGCGTACCAAATTTGTGACTTAAATATTCTCCTCCATGATCTGACCGTAAGAATTTGATCTTTCGGTCACGTTGATTCTCTACTTCATTCTGAAATTCCTTGAACTTTTGAAAGGTCTCAGATTTGTGTTTCATCAAGTAGACATACCCATATCTACTTAAGTCATCAGTGAGAGTGAGAACATAACGATATCCTCTGTGAGCCTCAACGCTCATTGGACCACACACATCAGTATGTATGATTTCCAATAAGTTGGTTGCTCGCTCCATTGTTCTGGAGAACGGAGTCTTGGTCATTTTGCCCATGGAGGCATGGTTCGCATGTGTCAAATGATTCATAATCGAGAGACTCTAAAAGTCCATCAGCATGGAGCTTCTTCATGCGCTTGACACCAATGTGACCAAGGCGGTAGTGCCACAAGTATGTGGGACTATCGTTATCAACTTTACATCTTTTGGTATTCACAATATGAATATGTGTAACATTACGTTCGAGATTCATTAAGAATAAACCATTGACCATCGGGGCATGACCATAAAACATATCTCTCATATAAATAGAACAACCATTATTCTCGGATTTAAATGAGTAGCCATCTCGCATTAAAAGAGATCCAGATACAATGTTCATGCTCAAACTTGGCACTAAATAACAATTATTGAGGTTCAAAACTAATCCCATAGGTAAATGTAGAGGTAGCGTGCCGACGACGATCACATCGACCTTGGAACCATTCCCGACGCGCATCGTCACCTCATCCTTCGCCAGTCTCCGCTTCTTCCGCAACTCCTGCTGTGAGTTACAAATATGAGCAACGGCAGCGGTATCAAATACCCAGGAGTTACTACGAGTGCTGGTAAGGTACACATCAATTACAGGTATATCACATATACCTTTAGTGTTGCCGGCCTTCTTGTCCGCTAAGTATTTGGGGCAGTTCCGCTTCCAGTGACCCTTCCCTTTGCAATAAAAGCACTCAGTCTCAGGCTTGGGTCCATTCTTTGACTTCTTCCCGGCAACTGGCTTACCGGGCGCGGCAACCTCTTTGCCGTCCTTCTTGAAGTTCTTCTTACCCTTGCCCTTCTTGAACTTGGTGGTTTTATTGACCATCAACACTTGATGTTCTTTCTTGATTTCTACCTCTGCTAACTTTAGCATTGAAAATACTTCAGGAATAGTTTTCACCATCCCCTGCATATTGTAGTTCATCACAAAGCTCTTGTAGCTTGGTGGGAGCGACTGAAGGATTCTGTCAATGACCGCCTCGTCCGGGAGGTTAATGTCCAGCAGGGACAGGCGGTTGTGCAACCCAGACATTTTGAGTATGTGCTCACTGACAGAACTATTTTCCTCCATCTTACAACTATAGAACTTGTCGGAGACTACATATCTCTCGACCCGGGCATGAGCTTGAAAAACCATTTTCAGCTCCTCGAACATCTCATATGCTCCGTGTTGCTCAAAACGCTATTGGAGCCCCGGTTCTAAGCTATAAAGCATGCCACACTGAACGAGGGAGTAATCATCAGCACGTGACTGCCAAGCGTTCATAACGTCTTGGTTCTCTATGATGGGTGCTTCACCTAGCGGTCCTTCTAGGACATATGCTTTCTTGGCAGCTATGAGGATGATCCTCAGGTTCCGGACCCAGTCTGAATAGTTGCTGCCATCATCTTTCAGCTTGGTTTTCTCTAGGAACGTGTTGAAGTTCATGTTGACATGAGCGTTGGCCATTTGATCTACAAGACATATTTTGCAAAGATTTTAGACTAAGTTCATGATAATTAAGTTCATATAATCAAATTATTTAATGAACTCCCACTCAGATTTGACATCCCTCTAGTCATCTAAGTCTTACATGATCCGAGTCGACTAGGCCGTGTCCGATCATCACGTGAGACAGACTAGTCGTCATCGGTGAACATCTCCATGTTGATCTTATCTTCCATACGACTCATGTTCGACCTTTCGGTCTCTGTGTTCCGAGGCCATGTCTGTACATGCTAGGCTCGTCAAGTTAACCTAAGTGTTTTTGCATGTGTAAAACTGTCTTACACCCGTTGTATGTGAACGTAATAATCTATCACACCCGATCATCACGTGGTGCTTCGAAACGATGAAATTTAGCAACGATGCACAGTTAGGGGAACACTTTCTTGAAATTGTTATGAAGGATCATCTTATTTACGTTCTAAGTAAACAAGATGCATAAACATAATAATCATCACATGCAATTATATAGTAGTGACATGATATGGCCAATATCATATAGCTCCTTTGATCTCCATCTTCGGGGCTCCATGATCATCTTCGTCACCGGCATGACACCATGATCTCCATCATCATGATCTCCATCATCGTGTCTCCATGAAGTTGCTCGCCAACTATTACTTCTACTACTATGGCTAACGGTTTAGCAATAAAGTAAAGTAATTACATGGTGTTAAACATTGACACGCAGGTCATACAATAATTAAGACAACTCCTATGGCTCCTACCGGTTGTCATACTCATTGACATGCAAGTCGTGATTCCTATTACAAGAATATGATCTCATACATCACAATATATCATTCATTATTCATCACAACTTCTGGCCATATCACATCACAAAGCAATTGCTGCAAAAACAAGTTAGACATCCTCTAATTGTTGTTGCATCTTTTACGTGGCTTTAATAGGGTTCTAGCAAGAACGTTTTCTTACCTACGAATAACCACAACGTGATTTGTCAACTTCTATTTACCCTTCATAAGGACCCTTTTCATCGAATCCGCTCCAACTAAAGTGGGAGAGATAGACACCCGCTAGCCACCTCATGCAACTAGTGCATGTCAGTCGGTGGAACCTGTCTCATGTAAGCATACGTGTAAGGTCGGTCTGGGCCGCTTCATCCCACAATACCGCTGAAGCAAACTAAGACTAGTAGTGGCAAGAAAGTTGACAACATCTATGCCCACAACAGATTTGTGTTCTACTCGTGCAATAGAGAACTACGCATAGACCTAGCTCATGATGCCACTGTTGGGGAACGTTGCATAAAATAAAAAAGTTCTACGTTCACCAAGATCAATCCATGAGTTCATCTAGCAATGAGAGAGAGGAGTGCATCTACATACCCTTGTAGATCGCGTGTGGAAGCGTTCAAGAGAATGGGGTTGAGGGAGTCGTTCTCGCCATGATCCAAATCACCGGAGATCCTAGCGCCGAACGGACGGCACCTCCGCATTCAACACACGTACAGTCAGCGTGATGTCTCCTCCTTCTTGATCCAGCAAGGGGGAAGGAGAGGTTGATGAAGATCCAGCAGCATGACGGCGTGGTGGTGGATGCAGCAGGGTTCTGGCAGGGCTTTGCCAAGCAACTATGGGAGGAGGAGGTGTAGCAAGGGGGTAGGGAGGCACCAGATGTCAGGGTGCGGCTGCCCTCCCACCCCCCTCTTTATATAGGGACCCCAGGGGGCACCAGCCCTAGGAGATGGGATCTCCTAGGGGGGTGGCGGCCAAGGGGGGTAACTTGCCCCCCAAGGCAAGTGGAGGCGCCCCCTCCCCTAGGGTTCCCAACCCTAGGCGCAGAGGGGGGCCCAGGGGGGCGCACCAGCCCACCATGGGCTGGTTCCCCTCCCACTTCAGCCCATGGGGCACTCCGGGATGGGTGGCCCCACCCGGTGGACCCCCGGGACCCTTCCGGTGGTCCCGGTACAATACCGGTGAACCCCGAAACTTTCCCGACGGCCGAAACTCGACTTCCCATATATATAATTCTTTACCTCCGGACCATTCCGGAACTCCTCGTGACGTCCGGGATCTCATTCGGGACTCCGAACAACTTTCAGTTTGCTGCATACTCATATCTCTACAACCCTAGCATCACCGAACCTTAAGTGTGTAGACCCTATTGGTTCGGGAGACATGTAGACATGACCGAGACGGCTCTCCGGTCAATAACCAACAGCAGGATCTGGATACCCATGTTGGCTCCCACATACTCCTCGATGATCCATCGGATGAACCACGATGTCGAGGATTTAAGCAACCCCGTATACAATTCCCTTTGTCAATCGGTACGTTACTTGCCCGAGATTCGATCGTCGGTATCCCAATACCTCATTCAATCTCGTTACTGGCAAGTCACTTTACTCGTACCGTAATGCATGATCCCGTGACCAGACACTTGGTCACTTTGAGCTCATTATGATGATGCATTACAGAGTGGGCCCAGAGATACCTCTCCGTCATACAGAGTGACAAATCCCAGTCTCGATCTATGTCAACCCAACAAACACTTTCGGAGATACCTGTAGTGCACCTTTATAGCCACCCAGGTACGTTGTGACGTTTGGTACACCCAAAGCACTCCTACTGTATCCGGGAGTTACACGATCTCATGGTCTAAGGAAAAGATACTTGACGTTGGAAAAGCTCTAGCAAACGAACTACACGATCTTTGTGCTATGCTTAGGATTGGGTCTTGTCCATCACATCATTCTCCTATGATGTGATCCCGTTATCAATGACATCCAATGTCCATAGTCAGGAAACCATGACTATCTGTTGATCAACGAGCTAGTCAACTAGAGGCTCACTAGGGACATGTTGTGGTCTAAGTATTCACACGTGTATTACGATTTCCGGATAATACAATTATACCATGAATAAAAGACAATTATCACGAACAAGGAAATATAATAATCCTTTTATTATTGCCTCTAGGGCATATTTCCAACACATAAACCCACAATTCATCGGATCTCGACAAACACACCGCAAAAAGAGATTACATCAAATAGATCTCCACAAGAGAGGGGGAGAACATTGTATTGAGATCCAAAAAGAGAGAAGAAGCCAACTAGCTAATAAGTATGGAGCCGAAGGTCTGTGGTAAACTACTCACAACTCATCGGAGGGGCTATGGTGTTGATGTAGAAGCCCTCCGTGGTGGATTCCCCCTCCGGCAGAACACCGACGACGGCTCCAAGATGGGATCTCGTAGATACAGAAGGTTACAGTGGTGGAAATATTTCTTCAGTGGCTCCCTGGATGTTTTCGGGGTATGTATGCTTATATAGGAGGAAGAAGTACGTCGGTGGCTGCCCGAGGGGCCCACGAGACAGGGGGCCCGCCCAAGAGGGGTGGGCGCGCCCTCCTATCTCGTGGCCGCCTCGGCTGCTTCTTGGCTTGCACTCCAAGTCCTCTGGGTCACGTTCGTTCCAAAAATCACGCTCCCGAAGGTTTCATTCCGTTTGGACTCCGTTTGATATTCCTTTTCTTCGAAATACTGAAATAGGCAAAAAAAACAGCAATACGGGCTGGGCCTCCGGTTAGTAGGTTAGTCCCAAAAATGATATAAATGTGTAAAATAAAGCCCATATACATCCAAAACAGGTAATATAATAGCATTGAACAATGAAAAATTATAGAGACGTTGGAGACGTGTCAAGCATGCATGAAGAGGGAACAACTATGCTGAGACAAGAACGCAACCAAACACACCCTATATGCCACACATGTTCATACCATTTCTGCCTTTCTACTTCACTTACTGTGCTACATTACTCAGGTCCGTACGTCCACTCCTGGGTACATGTCTGTCTCGTAGTTCTAGTCCCACGTGTTCTTCATATAGATGGAAACAATCCTTGCATGATATGTGCATCTTGATGCTAGATGTCTCGCGTGTTGGCAAAAGGATGAACAAAGCTCACGTAAAAAAATAGAGTGGAAGAACATAGATTCCCACGACCGGGAAGGAGCAAGGAACCTCGTGGTGGAGCGTCTGCACTCATAATATTTTATATTATTCAGCGATATAAAATCAACCAATCATCTCCATAGTGGACTGGAAGAGTACGAAACACGGCAGCCCAGTGTAGTTACATCATACTAGTACATGGCTAACCCACGCTATCACCATATTTCCTGGCTTTCGTGCGACACCTAACTCTAGTAATCCAGCAGCCCGTATCGCTTCTCCCTCCTCATCTCTCTCAAAGTGCGGAGGGTTGGCGTTTTTGCTGTCTATTGAGGTCAGTTAACTGATCACATGTTAGCGACATGCCAAGAGCATTCTAAAAAAAAATCCTTTCATGTTCCGTTTTCAAAAAGAAAAAGAATCCTTTCACGTACAAATTTGACTGTATGCTTTGAGCAACTTGCATGTCCTATACTGCTCCTGTTTGGATACTCTAACTTAGCTAGAGGTTAGACTAACTCATGACTAATCTTGAACTAACTGTAGCCAAAGAGGTGTTCGGGTGACAGGGTTAGATTGACAATAAATGCACTTGATGGAGAGAGAAAAGTGATTTTTTAGTGGTCCCAATGAGAACTATCTCCAGTTTGCACCTCTTGGGTGGGATAGTTTTTTTTGGTGGGTTTGGTGCAACTTGCTCCAATTTAAACCCTCATGCTTGGATACTTTAGGGCTATTTGAGCCCCAACTAGCTCAAACTAACTCTAACCCATGGATCCAAACAGGGACTATGGCCAGCGTCGACACCGGGAAGCGGCGCTCTCTCGGCCGTCGCGCCGCTTCAAAGCCGGCACCACTGAGAGGTCGCCTTCGCTCTGGCCGGGCATTAATGCATCACTGATGCTCCAGGGCGACGCTGACCGTTTCACGCGGGAAGCGCGCGTTGGCAAGGGAGTATAGGTTTTGAACCATTTCAGGTGTAATACTGGTAGTTTGCAAAACTACTGAATTATTGCACTCAGTTTCCTAAGAAATTGTGGTAAAAAACGTTACTCCATAGCCCACTTCCCTTCTCCTTCCTCTTCCACCGCTCATGCACGTCCGCGGGAAGTGACCGGTCAACCCTTATATAGGAGTGCTAGCACAAAAAGATGCATGAATGCCCACTAAAATTTCCAGATTAAAGCGCCACTCCGACGGAAGTATGGTGTATGTTGTTACCAGTTACCTTCAGCCGGGCCATGGCTACCGGGCAACGGCGACCAGAGAAGAGGCAGCGGGAGGAGAATGAATGCAGCTACTGTTTGGGTACGCCGTCCGGCTTAAATAAATGTGCAGCATCACATGTACCCGCGGGTGCACAAATTGTAACATACGTGTGTCTGCTTAAGTGGGCGTCACGTAACTGGTGTGTGTGTGTGAGATTCTGAGAGACAGAGTGTGTGTGTGCGACTCTACTCTTCGGATAATGGTATTTACTTTAGCTAGTGATTTACGTGGCCATGTTAACGTGGTTGTGTAAAAAAAGTGTCACTTACTGCTCGTGATTTGCGTTATATAATTACAAGCAAGATGCTCATGCATTGCACAGAACATCAATATGCATTTTTTACAAAACACCTGTTGTGTTGACCCATGCAGGAGTAATCCCATGTGTAAAAACTAATGATATCTCGAGAATGTCATCAAAAAAATGAAAGATGAGAGATAAGGTGAGGAGGAGTGGAGCATGGTGGTGACTGGTGGTCGGAATGGTCAGAGGCATGGGGATGGATGGTGCCGGCAGGCGGCATCGGCTACCATGCTAGATTGTTCCAGAGACTTCCTTTTTAATTTCTCAGCAATGAGGTTGTGGGAGATAAGGATGTGGAGAGAGGTGCGAGTATCTTTTGTAAATTATCATAGTTTGCTTTCTATCAGTCAGATATAGATCAGACGGTCTATATTACAAGATGGCAGGCACACCATCATCGCCAACTCGGTTTTTTATAAGGGTACATATGATAAGTTTGCTAACTACTAAAGTAAAGTGGGATTTGTCCATGTTATACAAGTAAATTAAGGTGATTGTTTATCATACGGTTAAGGTTGGATGAAGGGTGGTAGGAACAAATGCTCCACCTAGAGCATGTGTGTGTGAGATGGAGTCTTAGTGTGTGTGTGTGTGTGGTCTGTGTGTGTGTGTGTGTGTGAGAGAGAGAGAGAGAGAGAAATGGAGTCTATGTGTGTGTGTGTGATGGAGTCTTAGTGTGTGTGTGTGGGTGTGTGTGTG
>NC_041385.1:575180071-575214026 GCF_002162155.2 Triticum dicoccoides | reverse complement strand
TGGGTGCGTGCGTGCGTGTGTGTGTCTATGTTTGTGTGTGTGTGTGTGTGTGTGTGTGTGTCGCGGGGTCCTCGGTGGTGGATGTAATTTAAGTGTGCATATGCTTCATCATAGAGAGGTGATGTGTATGGCAGAGGCCACCAACAATGGAGTGCGAGAGAGAAAGTTCACGTAGAGAGGGAAGAGAAGGTGTGTGCACGTAAGTCAACATCGAGAGAACATGTTTGTTCGAGAGACACCGAGGAAGACTACTATATATCGATGGTGCATGTAGGCGGGAGTTAAACGAAGGGATGGTCTAATTGGTTTCAGGTATATAGGGGAAGAGTGACCAGTGGGGGGTAGCTAGAAGGAGAATGTTAAGTGTGAGTGTGTGTTTTACCCATCCAGGCAGAAGTTATGTGCACACAAGAAGAGAACGATTCGATGTGGCGTTAGGGTTCAGGGTAATTAACTACGTATGGAGACATAGAGACCTTGAATGTGCATGTGTGAGAGGTATACATGTACACGTGGGATGTGTGTGTGCATGCGCGCGTGCATGATCGAGATAAAAGAAAGAAGTCATAAGTCATAAGATCAACGACATGGGAGAGACGGATCGGTATGACAATATGCATGCATGTGAGAATGCAGGGAAGAAGGCCCGACAATTGAACATGTGTTTTTGTCTTTAAGAGATAGTTCCGTGGGCTGGAGCATGCATCTATGGCGAGCAGAGGGAGTGAGGCACAACGATTGTGCAAAAGAGATAAACCTACAAATGCATATGTATGGAGAGACATATATAGTGTGGGTGATAGGAAGCAAGACTGCGTGCGAGAAAGAGATGTTGACGGAGAAACTACAGATAGATACAGAGATGGAGATGCTAGCTAGAGGACATCCGCTAGTTTGAGTGTTGGAGATGACCACCGGGTGGTTCAGAGGGTGAAGTTATGTGTGTGTGAGAGAAAGATAAGAAGAGGGCACTTGACTGCATGTAGAGACAAACGTATGTAGTGTGCGTGATAGGAAGCAAGAGTGAGGGAGAGAAAGAAGGTTGATGTAGAAACAGATAAATAGAAAGATAAAGATGCTAGCTAGTGTGCGTTAGAGATAGGAGTCGAGTGGATCAGAAGGCTGAGTTATGTATGTGGGTGTGGGAGAGATAGAGAGAGGGTGCATGTGAGTCACATACAAACAAATATAAGAGAGAAATGAGATCCCGAGAGACGGTGTTTTGTGTCTGTGAGAGAGAAAGATATTTCACAACGAGAGTGATAGCTAGAGAGACATATGAGGGAACGCAAGATATCTCTAGGGAGAGAGAGAGAGTGTGTGTGAGCGACATACAAGAGAAAAGTGGAGAAATATGAGACCCTGGGAGACAGAGTTTGTGTTTGTGTGTGAGAAAGCGATATTTAAGAGGAAGAGTCGTAGGTTCTCATACCTAAGGAGCGAAATACATCTCTGTATGAGGGGTGTGCGAGTGGCACACAGGGGAATAGTAGAGAGAAATGAGACCCCGGGAGACAAAGTTTTGTGTTTGTGTGAGAGAAAGAGATTCCACATGGAGAATCATAGTTAGAGACACATAGCATGGAGCGAGATATACTTAGATAGAGATAGAGTGATGAAGGTCGAGGGAGAGAGTACCGTCAGTGTGTTAAGAAGATCATTGTCGACATACAGGTAGCACGAGAGATACCCGAGAGACGATGAATGCGTATAGGTATAGAGAGATAGTCCTATATAAGCATGAGTGATAGCTATATGAGAGGAATATCTGGATTAAAGGGGATTCAAATATTTAAACTGGAGATCACGACATCGATAATATTGATGTCTACTACACAACCTTCTTCTTGTAGACGTTGTTGGGCCTCCAAGTGCAGAGGTTTGTAGGACAGTAGCAAATTTCCCTCAAGTGGATGACCTAAGGTTTATCAATCCATGGGAGGCGTAGGATGAAGATGGTCTCTCTCAAACAACCCTGCAACCAAATAATAAAGAGTCTCTTGTGTCCCCAACACACCCAATACAATGGTAAATTGTAAGGTGCACTAGTTCGGTGAAGAGATGGTGATACAAGTGCAATATGGATAGTAGATAAAGGTATTTGTAATCTGAAATTATAAAAACATAAAGGTAGCAAGTGATAAAAGTGAGCGTAAATAGTATTGCAATGGTAGGAAACAAGGCCTAAGATTCATACTTTCACTAGTGCAAGTTCTCTCAACAATAATAACATAACCGGATCACATAACTATCCCTCAACATACAACAAAGAGTCACTCCAAAGTCACTAATAGCGGAGATCAAACGAAGAGATTATGGTAGGGTACGAAACCACCTCAAAGTTATCCTTTTTGATCCATCTATTCAAGAGTCTGTAGTAAAATACATTGTTGAGGAAATCGTTAACCGGTAGCTACTCGGTTGGCCGGTGAGTAGGGGATTAATCGGTTAATCGGCAAGTTAATCGGCCATTTAATCAATTAATCGGATGATTTATCGGTTCATAGGATACTCGGTGACCCTACAAGTAGGGATTAATCGGCAAGTTAACTGGTTAATCGGATGAATTCTTGAACAGGGGTAAAATAACATGAAGCTATTCTTTCCATTCAATCTATCATAGAGTTCGTACTAGAATAACACCTTAAGACACAAATCAACCAAAACCCTAATGTCACCTAGATACTCCATTGTCACCTCAAGTATCCGTGGGCATGATTATACGATATGCATCACACAATCTCAGATTCATCTATTCAACCAACACAAAGTACTTCAAAGAGTGCCCCAAAGTTTCTACCAGAGAGTCAAGACAAAAACGTGTGCCAACCCCTATGCATAGATTCCCAAGGTCACAGAACCCGCAAGTTGATCGCCAAAACATACATCAAGTGAATCACGTGAATATCCCATTGTCACCACAGATAAGCATGGCAAGACATACATCAAGTGTTCTCAAATACTTAAAGACTCAATCCGATAGGATAACTTCAAAGGGAAAACTCAATCCATTACAAGAGAATAGAGGGGGAGAAACATCATAAGATCCAACTATAATAGAAAAGCTTGCGGTACATCAAGATCGTGCCAAATCAAGAACACGAGAGAGATAGAGATAGAGAGAGAGAGAGAGATCAAACACATAGCTACTAGTACATACCCTCAGCCCCGAGGGTGAACTACTCCCTCCTTGTCATGGAGATTACCGGGATGATGAAGATGGCCACCGGTGAGGGATCCCCCCTCCGGCAGGGTGCTGGAACAGGGTCCTGATTGGTTTTTGGTGGCTAAAGAGGCTTGCGGCGGCGGAACTCCCGATCTATTGTGCTCCTCGATGTTTTTATGGTATATGGACATATATAGGCGAAAGAAGTCGGTCAAGGGAGCCACGAGGGGCCCACGAGGGTGGGGGGGCGCGCCTCCCTGCCTCGTGGCCACCTTGAAGCTTCCCTGACTTCAACTCCAAGTCTCCTGGATTGCTTTTGTTCCAAAAATAACTCTCCTGAAGGTTTCATTTTGTTTGAACTCCGTTTGATATTCCTTTTCTTTGAAACAGTGAAATAGGCAAAAACAACAATATGGGCTGGGCCTCCGGTTAATAGGTTAGTCCCAAAATTAATATAAAAGTGTATAATAAAGCCCATTAAACATCCAAAACATATAATATAATAGCATGAATGCTTCATAAATTATAGATACGTTGGAGACGTATCAGCATCCCCAAGCTTAATTCCTGCTCGTCCTCGAGTAGGTAAATGATAAAAGAAAGAATTTATGAAGTGTGAATGTTAGCAGGTGCACAAGTTTGATCAGTGATAATTTCAATCACCTTTTCTAGCATCATTATATGTCATAACAGTAGCTTGTCTCATAAAACTTTTCATGATCAAGTAACAAGCTATTCACATGTTAAAGCATAGACCATAAACTTTCTTGAAAACTAACAAACTTCATTCTCAGTCATCAAACAATTGCAATTCATCTTATTTTCAGAAAGGGTCTATGTCAAAGCTTTGGTTTAGCAAACTCCACATACTCAACTATCATTTAATCTTTCACAATTTCTAACACTCACGTGATATTTATGGGTCCAAAGTTTTAATCGAACACAGAGAAAGATATGGGCTTATAGTTTCGCCTCCCAAACTTTTTTTACCTCATGGATAATGTCAACAATAATAATTTATGAATGCCTACATCCAAGTGGATATATATATCCGGATCACCCCAACACAAAGTGCTTGCCAAAGGAAAAAATGTAAAAATGAAAGGTGTTGATCACCATGACTCTTGTATAAGGGTAGAAGATAATAGTAAAAGATAGGCCCTTCGCAGAGGGAAGCAGAGGTTGTCATGCGCTTTTATGGTTGGATGCACAAAATCTTAATGCAAAAGAACATCACTCTATATTGCCACTTGTGATATGGACCTTTATTATGCAGTCCATCGCTTTTATTGCTTCCACAATAAGATTGTATAAAGCTTATTTTCTTCACACTAGTAAGTCATACATATTTAGAGAGCAATTTTTATTGCATGCACCGGTAACAACATAGTTGAAGGATCTTACTCAATCCATAGGTAGGCATGGTGGACTCTCATGGCAAAACTGGTTTAAAGGGTAATCGGAAGCACAAGTAGTATCTCTACTTAGTGCAAAGAATTTGGCTAGCATGAGGGAGAAAGGCAAGCTCAACATGTTGGATGATCCAAGACAATATAACTTTTTAGATATAGGAAAACATAACCCATTACGTTGTCTTCCTTGTCCAATATCAACCTTTTAGCATGTCATATTTTAATGAGTGCTCACAATTACAAAAAATGTCCAAGATAGTATATTTATATGTGAAATCTCTCTTCCTTCAATATTCTTTCATGAATTGTTCAAGTGACCAATACAATGTTTGCTAACATTCAATAAATTTACAACCTCTAATTTTTATATGTGAAGTCATTACTCCCCATGGGATAAGCATATGAAACATATATAATTTCAGATTTATGACATTTGAATCATTCAACCATTTACTCATAGGATATAAGTGAAGCACACGAGTAAATGACAAACTACTTCCAAAAATATATTAGTGAAGATCAATGAGTAGTTAAATAATTATGTAACTATGTGAAGACTCTCTC
Source organism: Triticum dicoccoides (assembly GCF_002162155.2). Classification (NCBI taxonomy): domain Eukaryota; kingdom Viridiplantae; phylum Streptophyta; class Magnoliopsida; order Poales; family Poaceae; genus Triticum; species Triticum dicoccoides. The sequence continues at coordinate 575,208,884 of NC_041385.1, read as the reverse complement.
TCATTTAAGAATTTCAGATCTTGGTATTTATTAAAACAGCAAGCAAACCAAAATAAAATGGCATTGCAAGGATAGCACAACTCATGTGAAGAAGCAAACACTTAGGCTCAACCGATACTGGCCAATAATTGTTGAAGAAGAAAGGTGGGATGCCTACCGGAGCATCCCCAAGCTTAGATGCTTGAGACATCTTGAAATATTATATTGGGGTGCATTGGGCATCCCCAATCTTGAGCTTTTGTGTCTCCTTAATTCCTTTTATATCACGGTTTCCCTAAATCTCAAAAACTTCATCCACACAAAACACAACAAGAACTCGTGAGATAAGTTAGTATAAACCAACAAAAACCTTATCATTTTCTACTATAACAAATTACTAACATTATTATTCAACATTTCATACTAAATGTCTCTGCATATTTAATACTCATATCCTCAAATAGAATCATTAAACAAGCAGGCATATGCAAACAATGCAAACATAACAGCAATCTGCCAAAACAGTATAGTCTGTAAAGAATGCAAGATTAATCATACATAACTAACTCCAAACATTATGAGAAAAATACTAAGCTGTAGAATATTTATCATAGCTCAATATGCAAAAAGATTCAACATTATATCACTCTTTGAATTTTCTAAGGAATTTTTGCAACAACGGTAAGCTTTCTGTTTTGAAACAGCAACATGTATACTTGCAAAATAAGCATGGTAAAGGCTATCCTTGACATTTTTATTGAAAATATATATGAAAAACATTATTGTAAATAACATCAAGCAAATCTAACAAAAGAAAATGACGCTCCAAGCAAAACACATATCATGTGGTAAATAAAAATATAGCTCCAAGTAAAGTTACCGATGAACGAAGACGAAAGAGGGGATGCCTACCAGGGCATCCCCAAGCTTGGGCTCTTGGTTGTCCTTAAATATTACCTTTGGGTGCCTTGGTAATACCCAAGCTTAGGCTCTTACCACTCCTTATTCCATAGTCCATCGAATCTTTACCCAAAACTTGAAAACTTCACAACACAAAACTCAACACAAAACTCGTAAGCTCCGTTAGTATAAGAAAATAAATCACCACACTAGGTACTGTTATGAACTCATTATAAATTCATATTGATGTAATATCTACTGTATTCCAACTTCTCTATGGTTCATACCCTCCGATACTACTCATAGATTCATCAAAATAAGCAAAGAACACATAGAAAACAGAATCTGTCTAAAACAGAACAGTCTGTAGTAATCTGTATCAAACGTATACTTATGGAACTCCAAACATTCTGAAATAAATTGTTGGACCTGAGGAATTTGTCTATTAATCATCTTCAAAAACAATCAACCTAAAATCACTCTTCTGTAAAAAATTACAGCTAATCTCGTGAGCGCAAAGTTTCTGTTTTTTACAGCAAGATCGCATTAACTTTCACCCAAGTCTTCCCGAAGGTTCTACTTGGAACAAACACTAATTAAAACACAAAACCACATCTAACCAGGGTCTAGATGAATTATTTATTACTAAACAGGAACAAAAAGCAAAGAACAAAAATAAAATTGGGTTGCCTCCCAACAAGCGCTATCGTTTAACACCCCTAGCTAGGCATGATGATTTGAATGATGCTCACATAAAAGATAAGAATTGAAACATAAAGAGAGCATCATGAAGAATATGAATAGCACATTTAAGTATAACCCACTTCCTATGCTTAGGGATTTTGTGAGCAAACAACTTATGGGAACAATAATCAACTAGCATAGGAATGTAAAACAAGCATAGCTTCAAGATTTTCAACACATAGAGAGGAATCTTGATATTATTGCAATTCCTACAAGCATATGTTCTTCCCTCATAATAATTTTCAGTAGCATCATGAATGAATCCAACAATATAACCATCACATAAAGCATTCTTTTCATGATCTACAAGCATAGAATTTTTATTACTCTCCACATAAGCAATTTTCTTCTCATGAATAATAGTGGGAGCAAACTCGACAAAATAACTATCATGTGAGGCATAATCCAATTGAAAACTAAAATCATGATGAAAAGTTTCATGGTTACCATTATTATTTATAGCATGCATGTCATCACAATAATCATCATAGATAGCAACTTTATTCTCAAAATCAATTGGAACCTCTTCCGAAATAATGGATTCATCACTAAATAAAGTCATGACCTCTCCAAATACACTTTCATAATTATCACAATAATATTCAACATCCTCCAAAATAGTGGGATCATTACTTCCTAAAGTTGACACTCTTCCAAACCCACTTTCATCAATATAATCATCATAAATAGGAGGCATGCTTTCATCATAATAAATTTTCTCATCAAAACTTGGGGGACAAAAAATATCATATTCATCAAACATAACATCCCCAAGCTTGTGGCTTTGCATATCATTAGCATCATGGGTATTCAAAGAATTCATACTAACAACATTGCAATCATGCTCATCATTCACATATTTTATGCCAAGCATTCTATGTAATTCTTCTTCTAGCACTTGAGCACAATTTTCCTTTCCATCATTCTCATGAAAGAATTAAAAAGATGAAGCGTATGAGACAAACTCAATTCCATTTTTTGTAGTTTTATTTTATAGACTAAACTAGTGATAAAACAAGAAACTAAAAGATTCGATTGCAAGATCTAAAGATATACCTTCAAGCACTCACCTCCCTGGCAACAGCGCCAGAAAAGAGCTTGATGTCTACTACACAACCTTCTTCTTGTAGACGTTGTTGGGCCTCCAAGTGCGGAGGTTTGTAGGACAGTAGCAAATTTCCCTCAAGTGGATGACCTAAGGTTTATCAACCCGTGGGAGGCATAGGATGAAGATGGTCTCTCTCAAACAACCCTGCAACCAAATAACGAAGAGTCTCTTGTGTCCCCGACAGAAACAATACAATGGTAAATTGTATAGGTGCACTAGTTCGGCGAAGAGATGGTGATACAAGTGCAATATGGATGGTAGATAAAGGTATTTGTAATCTGAAATTATAAAAACAGAAAGGTAGGAAGCGATAAAAGTGAGCGTAAATAGTATTGCAATGGTAGGAAACAAGGCCTAAGGTTCATACTTTCACTAGTGCAAGTTCTCTCAACAATAATAACATAACCGGATCACATAACTATCCCTCAACATGCAACAAAGAGTCACTCCAAAGTCACCAATAGCGGAGAAAAAACGAAGAGATTATGGTAGGGTACGAAACCACCTCAAAGTTATCCTTTTTGACCCATCTATTCAACAGTCCGTAGTACAATAACATGAAGCTATTCTTTCTGTTCAATCTATCATAGAGGTGTACTAGAATAACACCTTAAGACACAAATCAACCAAAACCCTAATGTCACCTAGATACTCCATTGTTACCTCAAGTATCCATGGGCATGATTATACGATATGCATCACACAATCTCAGATTCATCTATTCAACCAACACAAAGTACTTCAAAGAGTGCCCCAAAGTTTCTACCGGGGAGTCAAGACGAAAACGTGTGCCAACCCCTATGCATAGATTCCCAATGTCACATAACTCGCAAGTTGATCGCCAAAACATACATCAAGTGAATCACGTGAATATCCCATTGTCACCACAGATAAGCACGGCAAGACATACATCAAGTGTTCTCAAATCCTTAAAGACTCAATCCGATAAGATAATTTCAAAGGGAAAACTCAATCCATTACAAGAGAATAGAGGGGGAGAAACATCATAAGATCCAACTATAATAGCAAAGCTCGTGGTACATCAAGATCGTGCCAAATCAAGAACACGAGAGAGAGAGAGATCAAACACATAGCTACTGGTACATACCCTCAGCCCCGAGGTGAACTACTCCCTCCTCGTCATGGAGATCGCCGGGATGATGAAGATGTCCACCGGTGAGGGATCCCCCCTCCGGCAGGGTGCCGGAACAGGGTCCCGAAGGAAACTCCAAGTCTCCTGGATTGCTTCTGTTCCAAAAAATAACTCTCCCAAAGGTTTCATTCCATTTGGACTCCGTTTGATATTCCTTTTCTTCGAAACACTGAAATAGGCAAAAACAGCAATATGGGCTGGGCCTCCGGTTAATAGGTTAGTCCCAAAAATAATATAAAAGTGTATAATAAAGCGTATTAAACATCCAAAACAGATAATATAATAGCATGAATGCTTCATAAATTATAGATACGTTGGAGACGTATCAAATATCATAACGCAAATTGGTGTATCAAACATGCATATTAATTTGAATTTGGGGACACATGTAATGTTATATAGTTTATCAATATTGGTGATCCATAGATTCTTTAATTAGAAATAGTGCATGGTTTATATGCAATTAATGTCTAAACAGGATTACACTATATGTTGCGTGTGTGAAACACATTATACATGTTTGAGAAGTAAAAAACCCCGCATGAAACACAGATTAATTGGAGACAGTTAGCGAGGAATGCATACATTGGATTTCAACATAAAGTGGTTTCAAATATTTGAAAATCTAAATTGATGGATACAACCTTATGAATATGGGATCATGCCATTTGCAAACCATATTTATGTATAAAGGGTGTTGTGCTTTTGAAAGTATATATAAAAAATGTTGTATATAGAATTTTATTCCAATCGAAAATGGATCCCGCCCGAAAAAAATAGAATACAAACGGGATTCGAATTGAGTTGGCACGGTAAACATGCACTCTGCAAAATTTGAACGAAGCGGGGAAAGTCGCAGTAACCGCCCGAAACCAAAATCTACGAGATGGAAATTACTGCTGCCTATCCCTGCCACGCAAAGCCTATCTGCTCGATTTCTGTAGGTTTCGATAGGGGTAGGTTTGTAATTTCACTCAAACGTGACATAACCGTCTATCACCCGGATTCATACACGGTGGGCGCCAAAACACCCTCTCCACCCCAGCCTCCTCCTTCCGCCACCCCCATCCACCGCTGTCCTCCTCCACCATGCCGGAGCTGATACCCCGACACCGTCGTCCATTACAAGAGATCGACCTCTCTCATCCACGGCTTAGGACCGGGATCCTTGCATCTCGTCCTCTCGCTTCATCCCCGCCGTCGTCCACCTTGCCAGTGCCGCTCCTACGACCGCCTCGTCCACCGCACCCTGCCGCCACCGTCTACCCTCCTAGATCTGCTTCCACGCCGCCTACAGCCATCGCTACCGCAGCACCGTCAAATTCTTAGCAGATGCATACACGGCGCCGCACTAGAGGCGGTACTTTTTTGTATCTGCTTAACTTATTTACCGCAGCAAGAAAATAGAACGCCACAACTTTACTCTAATTCCTGTCCATCACTTACTTGCTAGTGAGTGGAACCTAATTATCTGTTTCCTTGAATACCAGAGTTGCCTTTTGTAGATGAGAAAGCCAACAATTTTGCAAGGAGTTGATAATTGCACTTGAAGGCGTTAAGAGACCCTCCTGGCCCAACCCTAGACACTCTAAGATCCTTATTCAAACCTGCTCTGCTCCCATTTAAGGAAAAAGAATTTCACGTTCTTCCTGAAAGGAAGGGAGGATTAGGAAAGTCCTATTGATTGCTGTTGAAAGCAAACATTGGTTGCGAAGTTGCCTTTCTCCGGTTTGCACCTTCAGATCCGCCATGGCACGCTCAACACTATACTTCCAATGCTTATAGTTTTCCCCTTTTATATTACACACTAGTTAAATCACAGTAGACTAAATTTCAAAATTGGGTCAGTCGATTTTTCAGAGCTCGCCGGTGCCAACGAAGGGGCTCGGGTGGGGACGGTGGTTGTGGGGCGGCGGTGGTGGGGCCTTGCCGAACCAAGAAAACTCTACGCGGGTGGGGGCGGGGGTGGGGGTGGCGGAGGAACACCAGCGGTGGGGGCCGGTGTTCCGGCCGGCAGTCCGTGCGGTGTTCTGTATGGGAAGAATCAGAGACGAGGAAGAAGAAGGGTTAGGAGACGTAGGATCTTCATCCAACCGCCTGAAATGGTCAAGTGACCCAAATGACAAAAGTCACGTGACTTTCATGTAGACATGCCTTTATATTCAGTACCATCATCGTACCTGCTTAGCACTGCTCCTGAATCCATCAAGCTAAACAACGTGCCACTCATAATTCCAAACTTGTTGCTCAAGTACAAATCTGATATGATGCTGATATTACTAAAACAGATAACATTTAATTGGTCAGCTAATGTTCCTACTTTACTTTCGAAAATCACGGGCACCACATATAGAGAGACAGCAGGGATTTGCTTTCTTAATGCGCTCTGGTTCATCATGTGTGGGCACTGCGCAACAAACATTTTATTATCCAAAACCTTCTTGCTCTTCTTTAGCATGTTCCTCTTCCGTTCTTCTTTAATAAGTACTCTCTCCGTTCCTAAATACAAGTCTTTGTATAGATTCCACATTGGACTACATATGGAGCAAAATGAGTGAATCTACACTCTAAAATGTATCTGGATACATCTGTATGTGATCCATAGTGGAAATCCCTACAAAGACTTATATTTTGGAATGGATGGGAGTATGATAGTAGTACAGTATGTTCCTTGTAGTGAATATGGGCAGGGACATTTGCAGTGTAGAGGTCTATACGGTCGGTTGTGATGGACACTTTGAACTCTTCGGGCCTCTTGGATTCGTAGGATTTTGTAAACATAGGAATAGGATTTGTAGTGGATTGCCCACTTGAATCCTATAAGAATAGCAAGGAAATGCAGGGAGCTGTGTCGGCTTTGAGAGTTACACTGATATTAACAGTACCGCACCTTCAGTTGAAGAGAGCTGGTATCTGAAGCCTTTCTAGCCATACCGGCAATACTAGCACATATATTCCAACAAGTTCCACTTTGCTGATTTTTACTCTGATGCTTACGGTTTTTCCGTTATATCAACACTATGATCTGTGTAGTTTCTTTGGCTCGCACTTGCAGTAGTCCACTCTTGAAGCTAAACACTACAGTGACTTACAAAATTGGCACCAAGGCATTGAGTGCCATTCTGGATGCAATGAAACCCATACTCTCCCCGCCAGTTGATTCTTGTTCAAAATATGATCCTAATGACTATTTTAACCTCGAGGAGTCAAAGGCAGATGGCATGTCCTATTCACCCATCAAGGTGCCTCTTCTAGTTTGGCAAGGTTTTATTGATTGCGCGTATCTTGCATATGTTGTCTTGCATTTCTTCTACTTTTTTGCACCGCCATCTACTTAGTTTACTCATCATATATGTCGAGATGCCATGCCCATCCATTATCAATACATATTCCATCTATCATCATACCATGTTTTTTCACTCAAATGATGTTCTTGTGCATCAGACATCAAAAAGGAAGAGGCTGATTGCCGAACCTGAAGGAGCACCAGCAAAGTCCTTGAAAAACGTGGTGGTGCCGGAGAAATCAGACATCACCCCAGTTATATTAGATGTACAACCAGTGACACAAAATGTAGGACCGACTCCAGCAGACTGTACCCATACTTCACTCGCCACAGCACTAGCCCCACCACATAGGACCTGAACTCCAGAAAAGGTATACCAATTTCAGTTGCCATAGCACTAGCCGTACCACAGAAAAATCCCACTCCAGTAAAAAGTACAACAAGTCCACCGGCGGAAGACCTATCCCAACTGGAGAGACGGCTAATTCCTGCAGATTGGAACCCCATTCCAGTTATTCCCAGTTTAAAAGACAATGCTTTCAATGTTGTTAGGGACTACGTGCATATATTCCCATCATGGGAAGATTATAGTGAAGACAAACACCATTTTCACATCTTCCTGTCCAACTTACGTGTAAGTGCTAATATTCATGGTTATTATTTTCCTGTTTTCTGCAGATTGAACACATCAATGATTTACATTACATTGTTATAAGTAGGCGAGCGTCAATCTAGATAGTCATGACGAGCAAAGCTTGCTTGTGCTTTTCAAGGAAGCATTGCAGCAGTATCGGTGTTTCCTGAGGAAATCACACTTTGATGGCAAGTCTATAAACGAATTTCTGGTGAAGTCTCATGTGCTAAATTTAGAAGACATTGAATGGAAAAACCTTGTTATGCACTGGTCTCGTTCCCAGGATGAGGTACTATCTATGAAATCACATGACAATCTGAACTTCTACTTTTCCGCATGTGCCTTAAGGATCTTTTTTGCAGGAAATCTGCTCGAAGAAGAATTCCGGTTTGAAAAGAACGACAGGATATCGCAAATATGATGCCCGCTGCTTTGCTCTTGTTAGTACATGTTGTCCTGTATCACTATACTTGCATACATACCTGGTTCATTATGTGACAGCAGTATGCATGATAGCTTGCTTATCAATTGTTTGCTCCAAATTATCTGATCTGTATGTATGGTTACATAAGTGTAGAATATATCCAATGGCAATGAATTTTTTAGCTCTGCATTGTTCTTGTAAGTACGTGTTGTCCTTTATCAGTGTACTTATATTTATAGGTAGTCGTTCATGTACCATCACTTTGCAGCTTATTTTCCTTTGCCCTCCATTTTCTACACATAAGATCTATATTTACTCTTACCATAAGGTTGGATAACACCGATGGTACTGAAGAAGTTTAGTTGTGCATTGCTCTTGGTTGTACTTTTTGCCTATATCACTGTACTTACATTTATAGCTACTTTGTTATGTAGCATCACTCTTCATCTTATCTTAAATATTCTCCAGTTTTTCTTATATTATCACATCTATATTTACTCTTAACAAAATGTAGAATAAAGGCAATGCTTATGAAGAAGATTCTGTGGTAAACTTCTTGAATTGCCCCCCCCCCCCCATCAGCATGGACAAGGGCTTTATAGAGCCCGTCTTCACCAATAATGTAAGTTTGTCATTCTCAAGCCTTCAAACTTTATTGTATATATTTGGTTAGGCATGACTGCAACAGATGTTTATTTTTGGTGTTTGCATCAAATTGCATGTTTAAAGTTTATTATGTAGTTCATAAACAAAAGTTTGTCCTTCTCAATTTAAGTTTTCAGTTGTACAACCAAGTTCCTTCTTCATACCATGTAAATTAAACTATACAGAGCAAGTGATCTTCTTTTGCACTGCATGTATGCTTCTGTTCTTGATCTGTAATCCAGTGGTGTGGTGAACCTACCCACTACAGCACAATGTCATATTCTGCAATGTCTTAACTATGAACAATGTTATATCATTCTACTATTATTTAAACCGTCTCTTTATTTGTCAATCTGAAATGGATAAATTGACAGCACACTAACCATTGATACTTATGACTTCTTGATCTGTAATCCAGTGGTTTTTGGAAGCTGCCAACTCCTTCACAATGTCATTTCCTGCCATGTCTTGACCTGAACAATACCATATTGTGTTAATGCAATTTTAAACTGTGTCACTTTATTCGTTAGTAAGAAATATGATGAATTGTCAGCATTGATACTTTTATGTGCAAAACCTGCCATCTCTCTGTTTGTTTATCTTTCAGAGTGAGGAGGATATAAGTGTTAAATAAGCGCAGTCTCATCAGCTTGCTCAGCTGCTTGCGCTATAGCTCCCCGGCAGGGCTAACCTTTCTTGAACTCTATTGAAGTGCTGTTGGTTTTGTATATTATTTTGTCGGCGTGTTTATTTGCACTGGTGGCGATCTTTGATGCCCAGTGTATGTAATTTGTTGTCTGCTTGTGCTTTATTATCATAGTGGCGAACTTTGATGCCCAGTGGATGTAATATGCCGTAATTTCTTTATTGTATAGTCTAGGTTTTTTCTTATTCATGATGCTGCAGTTATTTTACTGTATATATGTCCTGTCTTCGCAGTAAACCGGCCAAACCATAAAATTATGGTACATAATCAGGTCGTCATGCAATCATGATGTATGATCCGCATCGTGGGCCCCGTCATGTTGTTCTATTAAAAGGCCTACATGTAAACTGGCCCACTAGTAGATTCGGGCCTTTAATAGGCCGAGTAAACCGCCGACCCTCTTTTCACAAGAAAATTCAATGGGATTTTATGAGGCTGAGGAGTAGGTTGGGCCTGAAACATGCCGAACAGCTCACGGGCCGGCAGCAGCCCGAAATGGACCCCGGCCCATGATTGTGCCAACCAAATCACGGGCTTTTAACAGGCCAAAATTGTCTCGGTCCTTGTTTGGCCCAATCATATTATCGGCTGCGAGCAGGCCGGATGCAAACTAGGCCGTAGTTAGGCCCAATTATATGAAAGGCTTTTAACAGGCCGAAATTAATATGGGGCCGAAATGATAAACAGGCCCTTAAGAGGCCGAAACCAATATCAGGCCGAATTACTAAATGGGCCTTTAACAAGTGGGCCCAAAAGCATAGCGTCCCGTTGACAGGTCGAATTTCATATGGGCCATAATTTAGCCCAAAGCCTCTTAAAGTGCCAGACCTGATCTGGGCCTTAATTTGGCCCAGAACATGGTAGGATTTTAACGGGTCGGATCTCATATGGCCCATTATTAGGCCCGGAACGTGGCAGGCCATTAATGGACCGGATCAAATATGGGTCGGCATTTGGCCAAAAACATGGTAGCAAGTTAATGGGCCGGCCTACTAGGGTCCTCAAAATCTTGTGGGCCTACAGCTGGGCCGGCCCATTAATGTCGGCAAAAACTCATGGGCCTTTAGATGGGCTGACCCATTATGGTCCGCAAAAATCTTGTGGGCCTTTACTTGGGCCGGCACATTATGGCCCGCAAAAATCTTGTGGGCCTTTACCTGGCTCGGCCCGTTATGGCCCGCTAAATCTTGTGGGACTTTAGCTGGGCCCGCCCATTATGGTCCGCAAAATCTTGTGGGCCTTTACCTGGGCCAGCCCATTATGGCCCGCTAAATCTTGTGGGCCTTTAGCTGGACCAGCCCATTATGGTCTACAAAATCTCGTGGGCCTTTACCTAGGTCGGTCAATTATGGCCCGCTAAATCTTGTGGGCCTTTAGCTGGGCCAGCCCATTATGGTCCGCAAAATCTCATGGGCCTTTAGCTGGGCCGGCCCATTATGGTCCGCAAAAATCTTGTGGGCCTTTATTTGGTACGGACCATTTAAACTTTATGGGCCACTTTTGGGCCGGTACACGTGTCAACGTATCATAGGCGCATCTCGCCCATTGGATGAGTGACACCTGTGCCAACGCGGAGCTGACACGTGTTTCCTCCAGCCAATGATGATTTTATACGTGGAAAATTCTCATTATTCCGGGCTGTTAACGGGTTATCGGATCCAAAACCGGACCCGATAGCTTAATGGCATTCCGTTACGGTGGATGCCACGTGTTGGTCACCCTTGACGAAAGCACTTCTGTGACAGGCGATTTATCGTCATGGAAGTGGACACTTCCGTGATGATAATTTTGGTAATGTCATGGAACACTTCTATGACAGCACAGGTATGACTATCTTGATTCTGTCATAAAATCGTCATGGATGTACATGCATGACAGAAAACGCGACCTACTGTGACAAACACGTATCATCACGGAAGTGTATTTTTTGTAGTGCCCGTAAAAGGATTAGCTAGCAGTTTCTCTACCATACCCGAAGGAATTTCAAAGTAAACATTTTTAGTGGGTTCAGTAGGTTGAGGAGCAACTCTTGCTCTACTGGTCGGGGCGAAGATACCCCGAACAGGCCCCTCAAAGGATTACTTTCCATAGTAACAAGTGACAGCAAATTTCAGCACACTATATAATTTTTTCCTTACCAAGTTCCACTTACCAAAGGCGCTTCACTCCCCAGCAATGGCGCCAGAAAAGAGTCTTGATGACCCACAAGTGTAGGGGATCTATCGTAGTCCTTTCGATAAGTAAGAATATTAAACCCAACGAGGAGCAGAAGGAAATGACAAGCGACTTTCAGTAAGGTATTCTCTGCAAGCACTGAAATTATCGGTAACAGATAGTTTTGTGATAAGGTAATTTGTAACGGGTAACAAGTAATGAAAGTAAATAAGGTGCAGCAAGGTGGCCCAATCCTTTTTGTAGCAAAGGACAAGCCTGGACAAATTCTTATATGAAGGAAAACGCTCCCGAGGACACATGGGGAATTATCGTCAAGCTAGTTTTCATCACGATCATATGATTCGCGTTCGTTACTTTGACAATTTGGTATGTGGGTGGACCGGTGCTTGGGTACTGCCCTTTCTTGGACAAGCATCCCACTCATGATTAACCCCTATTGCAAATATCCGCAACTACAAAAGAAGTATTAAGGTAAACCTAACCATAGCATGAAACATATGTATCCAAATCAACCCCTTACGAAGCAAGTCATAAACTAGGGTTTAAGCTTCTGTCACTCTAGATACCCATCATCTACTTATTACTTCCCAATGCCTTCCTCTAGGCCCAAACAATGGTGAAGTGTCATGTAGTCGACGTTCACATAACACCACTAGAGAAGAGACAACATACATCTCATCAAAATATCAAACGAATACCAAATTCACATGACTACTTATAGCAAGACTTCTCCCATGTCCTCAGGAAAAACGTAACTACTCACAAATAATATTCATGTTCATAATCATAGGGGTATTAATATGCATATAGGATCTAAACACATGATCTTCCACCGAATAAACCAACTAGCATCAACTACAAGGAGCAATCAACACTACTAGCAACCCACAGGTACCAATATGAGGTTTTGGGACAAAGATTGGATACATGGGATCAACTAGGGTTTGAGAGGAGATGGTATTCGATACTGGTTCTGTTGCTCATATTTGCAACTCAAAACAGGAGCTACGGATTAAGCGAAGATTGGCTAAGGACGAGGTGATGATGCGCATGGGAAATGGTTCCGAAGTCGATGTGATCGCAGTCGGCACGCTACCTCTACATCTACCTTTGGGGTTAGTTTTAGACCGGAATAATTGTTATTTGGTGCCATCGTTGAGCATGAACATTATATCTGGATCTTGTTTAATGCGAGACGGTTATTCATTTAAATCAGAGAATAATGGTTGTTCTATTTATATGAGTAATATCTTTTATGGTCATGCACCCTTGATGAGTGGTCTATTTTTATTGAATCTCGATAGTAGTGATACACATATTCATAGTATTGAAGCCAAAAGATATAAGTTCAATAATGATAGTGCAACTTATTTGTGGCGCTATCGTTTGGGTCATATCGATGTAAAACGCATGAAGAAACTCCATGTTGATGGACTTTTGGAATCACTTGATTATGAATCACTTGGTGCTTGCGAACCGTGCCTTATGGGCAAGATGACTAAAACCCCGTTCGCCGGAACAATGGAACGAGCTACTGACTTGTTGGAAATAATACATACTGATGTATGCGGTCCAATGAGTATTGAGGCTCGTGGTGGGTATCGTTATTTTCTTACCTTCACAAATGATTTGAGAAGATATGGTTATATCTACTTAATGAAGCATAGGTCCAAAACATTTGAAAAGTTCAAAGAATTTCAGAGTGAAGTGGAAAATCATCGTAACAAGAAAATAAGGTTTCTACAATCTGATCGTGGAGGAGAATATTTGAGTGAGGAGTTTGGTCTTCATTTGGAACGACATGGGATAGTTTCACAATTAACACCACCTGGAACACCACAGTGAAATGGTGTGTCCGAACATAGTAACCGTACTTTATTGGATATGGTGCGATCTATGATGTCTCTTACTGATTTACCGCTATCGCTTTGGGGTTATGCTTTAGAGACGGTTGCATTCACTTTAAATAGGGCACCATCAAAATCCGTTGAGATGACGCCTTATGAACTATGGTTTGGCAAGAAACCAAAGTTGTCGTTTCTTAAAGTTTGGGGCTATGATGCTTATGTGAAAAAGCTTCAACCTGATAACCACAAACCCAAATCGGAGAAGTGCATCTTCATAGGATACCCAAAGGAAACTATTGGGTACACCTTCTATCACAGATCCGAAGGCAAAATCTTTGTTGCTAAGAATGGATCCTTTCTAGAGAAGGAGTTTCTCTCGAAAGAAGTGAGTGGGAGGAAAGTAGAACTTCATGAGGTAATTGTACCTTCTCCCTTATTGGAAAGTAGTTCATCAAAGAAATCAGTTCCAGTGATTCCTACACCAATTAGCGAGGAAGTTAATGATGATGATCATGAAACTTCAGATCAAGTTACTACCGAACCTCGTAGGTCTTCCAGAGTAAGATCCGCACTAGAGTGGTATGGTAATCCTATTCTGGAAGTCATGTTACTAGACCATGACGAACCTACGAACTATGAGGAAGCGATGATGAGCCCAGATTCCGCGAAATGGCTTGAGGCCATGAAATCTGAGATGGGATCCATGTATGGGAACAAAGTGTGGACTTTGGTGGACTTGACCGATGATTGGCAAGCCATAGAAAATAAATGGATCTTTAAGAAGAAGACCGACGCACACGGTAATGTTACTATTTACAAAGCTCGACTTGTTGCAAAAGGTTTTTCGACAAGTTTAAGGAGTTGACTATGATGATACTTTCTCACCCGTAAAGATGCTTAAGTCTATCCGATTTATGTTAGCAATTGCTGCATTTTATGATTATGAAATTTGGAAAATGGATGTCAAAACTGCATTCCTGAATGGATTTCTGGAAGAAGAGTTGTATATGATGCAACTAGAAAGTTTTGTCGATCCAAAGGGAGCTAACAAAGTATGCAAGCTGCAGCGATCTATTTATGGACTGGTGCAAGCCTCTCGGAGTTGGAATAAACACTTTGATAGTGTGATCAAAGCATATGGTTTTATAAAGACTTTTGGAGAAGCATGTATTTACAAGAAAGTGAGTGGGAGCTTTGTAGCATTTCAGATATTATATGTGGATGACATATTGTTGATTGGAAATGATATTGAATTTATGGATAGCATAAAGGGATACCTGAATAAGAGTTTTTCTATGAAAGACCTCAGATAAGCTACTTACATATTGGGCATAAAGATCTATAGAGATAGATCAAGACACTTAATTGGACTTTCACAAAGCACATACCTTGATAAACTTTTGAAGAAGTTCAAAATGGATCAGTCAAAGAAAGGGTTCTTGCCTGTGTTATAAGGTGTGAAGTTGAGTCAGGCTCGATGCCCGACCACTATAGAAGATAGAGAGAAAATGAAAGCCATTCCCTATGCTTCAGCCATAGGTTCTATCATGTATGCAATGCTGTGTACCAGACCTGATGTATGTCTTGCTATAAGCATGGTAGGGAGGTACCAAAGTAATCCTGGAGTGGAGCACTGGTAGCGGTCAAGAACATCCTCAAATACCTGAAAAGGACTAAGGACATGTTTCTCGCTTATGGAGGTGAAAAAGAGCTCGTCGTAAATGGTTACGTCGATGCAAGCTTTGACACTGATCCGGATGACTCTAAGTCACAAACCGGATACATATTTTTATTGAATGGAGGAGCTATCAGTTGGTGCAGTTCCAAGCAAAGCGTCATGGCGGGATCTATGTGTGAAGCGGAGTACATTGCTGCTCCAGAAGCAGCGAATGGAGGAGTTTGGATGAAGGAGTTCATATCCGATCTAGGTGTCATACCTAGTGCATCGGGTCTAATGAAAATCTTTTGTGACAATCCTGGTGCAATTGTGTTGGCAAAGGAATCCAGATTTCACAAGAGAACCAAGCATATCCAGAGACACTTCAATTCCATCCGTCATCAAGTGTCAGAAGGGTACACAGAGATTTGCAAGATACACACGGATATGAATGTTGCAGACCCGTTGACTAAGCCTCTTCCACGAGCAACCATGATCAGCACCAAAGCTCCATGGGTGTTAGAATCATTACTATGTAATCTAGATTATTGACTCTAGTGCAAGTGTGAGACTGAAGGAAATATTCCCTAGAGGCAATAATAAAGTTATTATTTATTTCCTTAATTCATGATAAATGTTTATTATTCATGCTAGAATTGTATTAACTGGAAACTTAGTACATGTGTGTATACATAGACAAAACATATAGTCCCGAGTATGCCTCTACTTGACTAGCTCGTTAATCAAAGATGGTTATGTTTCCTAACCATAGACATGTGTTGTCATTTGATGAACGGGGTCACATCATTAGGAGAATGATGTGATGGACATGACCCATCCGTTAGCTTAGCATTATGATCGTGTCAGTTTCATTGCTACTGCTTTCTTCATGACTTATACAAGTTCCTCAGACTATGAGATTATGCAACTCCCGAATACCGGAGGAACACTTTGTGTGCTACCAAATGTCACAACATAAATGGGTGATTATAAAGGTGCTCTACAGGTGTCTCAAAAGGTGTTTGTCGGGTGGCATAGATCGAGATTAGGATTTGTCACTCCGTGTTTCGGAGAGGTAACTCTGGGCCCTCTCGGTCATACTCATCACTATAAGCCTTGCAAGCATTGTGACTAATGAGTTAGTTGCGGGATGAAGTATTACGGAACGAGTAAAGAGACTTGCCGGTAACGAGATTGAACTAGGTATTGAGATACCGACGATCAAATCTCAGGCAAGTAACATCACTACAAAAAAAATACACTTTCGTGATGATACGTGTTTGTCACGGTAGGTCACGTTTTCTGTCATGCATGTACATCCATGACGATTTTATGACATAATCAAGATAGTCATACCTGTGCTGTCATAGAAGTGTTCCACGACATTACCAAAATTATCATCACGGAAGTGTCCACTTCCATGATGATAAATCACACATCACAGAAGTGCTTTCGTCAAGGGTGACCGACATGTGGCATCCACCATAACGGAACACTGTTAAGCTCTCGGGTCCGGTTTTGGATCTGATAACCCGTTAACAACACCGACCAATGGGGATTTTCCACATGTATAATCATCATTGGCTGGAGGAAACACGTGTCGGCTCACCGTTGGGGCAGATGTCATCCACTCATTGGACCCAAGGCGCATATGATACGTCGACACGTGGCACGGCCCAATAGAGGCCCATTCCTGTGAATAGGCTGGCCCGTTTGACTTGGTCAAAAGGTGGTGGGCCGGCCCACGGAAAGCCTGTTAATGACCTGTTCGCATATAGCCCATTTACAGCCCGCTAACCCAAGGCCCGTTACAACCTATCCAAATTAGGCCAAGTAGCGTCATCTGGGCCGTCCAATATGATTCCAGCCCGTTTTAACTTCCGGCCCATGTATGGCCCATGATGTCTTTCAGCCCATATGAGGCCCTTTGTAACTCTTGGCCCATTAATGGCCCGTGGTAAAACTGGCATGTAATGAATAGTGTATCACTTTATACCCATTAATGGCCCATTATTCTATTGGGTCGTTTCTAGCCCATGTTATCTTTCGGCCTTCTTAGCGCCCATTTATTCTTGGGCTCATTTCCAGCATTCGGTTACTTACGGCCCATTATTGATATTTTCTGCTGGTGGGCCAAATTCAGCCCGTGGTTATAGTTGGCCCATTTTTGTGGCCCGTTAATACGTTGGGCCATTTTTATGTCAATAAAAAAACCATTGGGCTGTTTTCATAGAGTTAACAAATACGGCCTATTAACAACCCATTATGGTCCATGAATAGTATGGCCCATGATTGGTGAAATGATTATACGCCCCGTAGAAGGCCCGTGGATCATATGGCCCGTAGAAGGCCCATGGATCGTACGGCCCGTAGAAGGCCCATGGATCGTACGGCCCGTAGAAGGCCCGTGGATCCTATGGCCTGTAGAAGGCCCATGGATCCTAAGGCCCGTATAGAAGACCAATGGGTCCTATGGCCCGTAGAAGGCCCATTGATCATACGGCCCGCAGGAGGCCCATGGTTATAACAGTCTGTGTGTTGCCATGATTATTGTGTCCTAGTTACCAAAAATAGGTTATTGTACCCACTAGAAAAACACGGAAAAATAACTGCAGTGACTAAAAGCAAACAACTAAACAAGACAATAAGGAAATAAATAAGCAAGCAACTAATGCTAGCCTATTACCACTTTTACACATATTACATCCACTGGGCATCAAAGTTCACCACCAGTGCAAATATAGGGAATAAAGCAGCATATTACATACACTGGCCGTCAAAATTGGCCACCAGTGCAAATAAATGCGGCAGCAAAACAAGAGCATAACAGAAACAACTTCAGAACAGCTCAAGAAACATTATCCTGGGTATCCACCATGCTGGCAATAAGCTTAGCAAGCTTATTAGCTTTGTCCTGTTTGGCGCTAAACTCCTCCAACGCTTGCTGTTGCACCAGAAAGTATGCATCTGAATGCTCTAGGGACTTCCGCAGTCCATCCACTTCTTATCACAGCACAGCTGATCCATGTCTTGCAGCTTGTAGTTGAGACTCAAGAAACCGAACTGATTTAGACAATGAGTTTGAATAGCTTGTGCAAGCGGCAGTGGCCAGTAACTCGAACACGAAACCAAGACAGTACTTTGGGGTTGTCTCACTATCTTCAAGATAGTCTTCCTTAGCTGTTTTATCAGCTTTGTTAGAGATCAACAAGGATGTCTCACTATCTTGAACCTTATATGCATTACTTCCTTTACCATTGCTTAATAAAGCACTCTTCCCCAATATTCTGTCAGCATTCTAAAAGAAGAAACAAGCAGACACATAACAGGTTTAGCATGTACTAGTATGTGAAACTCATTTTGGTGAACCAGTTCATTAGTGAGGTGGACATGATTAAACTGCCAAGTCTTCTATTACTAAGTACTAGTACATAATAAAAGCATCAAACAAACATATACCTATGTCCTATGGTCACTGCATTATCTTGCCAAATCAAAATAGAGACATGGTTCAAATCATATCAGTTCAAGACAAAGCAGCAGTGAAAGAATACAAAGCGTGGGAAACTACATGGTACAACAAGATTTCAGATGGGTACCACGGGTCTACATGTACAACAACACTATTGGCTCTATTGTGATGCTAGTAATGTGCATGATATGAGAAGTCAACTATATACACAATTGAAATAGAAATCAACAGAGCTATTGATAAGAGCAAACCTGTTAAAGAAACATGTGTGAACATACCTGCTGTGCCATTGGAAGTTTCGATTGGGTCCTTCAATTTAAAAATAAGTTTGTATGAGTAAATACAGTGATACAAGAGCAAAGCAGTATGCGTGATAGCAATCATAGTTAAAAAAGGCGCGCCTAAGAGAGCGCTTAAGCGCGCCTAGGCTCAAAGCGTTGGCAAAACGCATTGCGCATAACTACGCTTAATCTGTGCATAACTGCGCATAAGCATGCGCTTTAGTCAGTGAAGTGCAAGGCCGTGGCAAAACGCACAATTAACGCCTAGTACTTTTTTGAACTATGATAGCAATGGAATCTTAAATTAGAATAGTTGTTCTTCAGGTTTAGGCACTTTTTCTACATGAACAAAGTAAAGTAAGATGCAAGAATATAGTACTTAAAAATAGAAAATGAGCTCATAGACCTTACCACATTCTTGGTTTGGGACCAGTACAGAACAAGGCGTTCCTAGTCATCGTCCAGTAAATGTTTCTCAGAAGAACGTAAGGGAATTTGATGAGTTTCTTTACCGGTGAAGTACATTTTCTTCAGGTAATTCCGATACTGCCACCAAGCATTCTTTAAGATAGGAGAGGTATTAGCACAGGTTACCTCATCCTGAGTTTCCAAATCGGTCCTTCTCTATAGAGAAAAATGGGAAATTTTTCTGTATTATAACTGACGGTGTCCTGGACTAGGGGGTACTCACCACGTCATCTCCCAATCAGCTAGATTGGGCTGAGGACCCCCATGGCCGCATACTCATGGGCCAGTTCGGACAACCCCTGCCGCATACAAGGAAGACTCCACAAGACTTGGCGCCCAAGACAAGGACTCTCCTAAACCCTAGGCCTCCGGTGTCTTATAAAAACCGAGGCCAGGCTAGTCAATGGACAATCTCATATTCATTACCACAATCTCGTGGTAGATACGTGTACTTTGTACTACACCCATATGAATACAATCAAAAGCAGCATGTAGGGTATTATCTCTTCGAGAGAGCCCGAAGCTGGGTAAAACCCCGTGTCCATGTTACCATCGCTCCAAGATGCCTAGCTTACGACCCCTACTACGAGATACGCTGGACATTGAACCGACATTGGTTCTTTCATTGAGAGCCTGCTAAGGTGTCGTCGTGGCACGTTGGGATCTTCAACCAACGCCCGATCAGGTGCTATTTTTTTAATTAGATTATCTTGCAACAGTTAATTTCTTTGAAGTTATTACTGTGGGCTTCGTACTTCTTTGGCCGCAGTATTAGATCAAGATCAAGACGAGATTAGCGGCTGCGGCCGTGCCCAGTGATTGAGCTCTGCTGCTATGAGCCGATTCGTCCGTGTATTGTGGAAAGTTCGGTAAACCATGGCAACTAGTCCTATTCGAAGCGGAGAATAGTCCGGCTCAAAGCGGCGTGACTCCAGGGAGATTCCTTATCTTTTTCTTCATAAACCTAGCAGCTAGATGGCCCACATTTCCTTAATACTTTTCTATCCTTTTAAATCGTGGAGCAATCAACCAGAGCTTGATCAACTAGCACAACTAGTTGTGTCACCTCAATCGAGGTTTGATTAATTCCATGTGCTAGCCCATTTGGCTGCCTCCCACATAAAGCAACTAGCACCTTGGTGCATTTCCTTTTCTCCTATGGAGATCCGGGCTCAGTTGCAATTTTTCTAGTTATTTGTCTCGTACTATCACTGAATCCATCCGAGAAATTTTGTGCTTTCTATCTGCAATGTTTTTGTACGCAGGCAGCGGGCAGGTATCCTCGTCTGACGGATGCCCACATTATTAGACTGTCACCCTGGACGCCTGCAGCTCCACTGGCCATCATGTTTTCTGTTAGATTGTTACTTATGTATGCATACAGATCACAGTAAGGTATATGTTCGCGTCCACATCTTGGCAATACATCGGATCCGTCACAATCTGGCCCACGTGTGATCCGGCCAAAGGGATAGTGCGGAGCAGCGCACTGATCAGAGCTCGGCTCGATGGCAGATGGCAACACACCACAGGGAGATTTATTTATTTTTTAAAATTCGATACCTATGTAGTCGACTGCTGGTTGTCTTCTACTTTTTCTGACAAATACGAAGAATACAAGTGCTACTACGCATATCGAGGACTGGCTTTGCAGCATATTCGGCATGGATGAGTTTGTCTGTTTGCTTCATCTGCTATAGTCGTCGCTGCTGGCGTTTAGGTTGTATTTTTCCAAATTATTCATTTAGCATTATCATACATATAATATTTTTTGTTGGCATGTACTACATCGTTTCAGCAGATAAATTCTACCCACATTTGTACCTGGCATCAGTCCGGCCAGCCTCTCCTTGTCACCTGGGCAGGATGACCTTCGCCGACATCACCGTGCCACGACGCCAACGCGCCATCGAGCTAGCCTCAGTGCCCAGGCCATATTTACCAAACTTTTTTCGCATAAATTAATTATGCACCTTTTTTTTATTATTTTTTGGTTTGCACTATTTTACCTGTGTAGGCAATTGACTTAGATCAGGCCACACTATCCCCTCGGCATGGTGTCCTTGTCACCCACCTCCATCGACTGAATTGTGTCGTCGCCTTGGAGCGCTGCCCTGTGTGGGCAACCCCCCATCGTCGCTTCATCAACCTACTCGGCCGGAGACTCCGGCATCACCCCGCCGACCTGCTTCATCACCTCGGCTAAACTGGGAGCTTCAACTCTCCACAGCGGTCGTGCTGTGTCGCCCCTTCAAAGTGCCCAGCTCTACGCTCAGCCACCTCGGGGCTAGCTTGGGGGCTGGAACCTTATCCCGCATCAAGCTCGGACCATGTCATCAATGCCGAACACATTAACCAGCTCGCTTTCATGCTCAAAGTTTTAGATTTTAAATTTGTGTTTGGTTCGACCAAGCATTATACCTTTTTGGCAAAAAATTGTTTGTGAAAAACTTCCTTGTCCAAACTTTGTTTGTGACAAACAAATTCAAATACCCTATTTACTTGGGGGCTTCCTTTATGAAGCCTTTCCTCTTGCAAATGATTATACTTGTACGGCTTCGTTCCTTGTTCGTGTATTACGCCACAATATGCACCATATTGACTTAAGTTGTTCCACAAGCTGGGCTGCGTGGCTCTTGTGCTTACCCCTATGTTCCCAATTGTTCAGCTAGGGAGTAAAGGGAGCACCTCTGTGATTGTCACGACCGGGTCATCCGAGCTCTAACCTCAGACTGGGTGAAGCCGAAAGCTAGCGCTCTTATTGTTTTCAATCATGGTCGGCACACAACGGAACTCATGAGTACAAAAAATCTATTGCACAAGTCTCATAATGACAATGAGCACCGAAGAGAGGTATCTGTCGGGGTACTATTTTCTTCGAAGATGCTTCTTACACTTTGTTAGTAATATAGCATAAGTTCCCTGAGCGCGCTTTGTCTGTTACAGCCTTATTGCCTGATTGCCTGGTTATCAGAAACACCGTCGATATTCTCGACAGGTGGAGTACATAACACTTTTCAATCCTCGGCCGAAGAGGGAGAAGCCGACGGTCGGTTAAGACGCGTATAAAGTTTGGGTGAACATAGATATGATACAAGTACTTCGATACATACAATCATTTTACATAAAATTATTTTACCCAAGTCACTCGGGGGCTCTTAAATTTATGTGAGATGTTTTATAATAAGTGTTCTTCTTCCTAGTCGTTGCAAAGTCTTTTTTTTTCTATCACTCCTTTTTTCGACGCGAGTGTGTGGTCAATAGCCGGATTTCCCTCTCAAAGCCGCTAAAGTTTGCTAAACTGGCCTAGCGAGAAGTACTCAGCTTTCGGGATAGGAGGTTGAAGCCGTAGGCTGACCCGCTTGAAGTCTTGAGATAGGATGTGTCATGTTAAAGCACGACAGAAGCACATTTTTTTTCTAAGACCAATTTTCTGATTGGCACCAAACAATTAATCTAGTTCGGACATCGAGTTTTTACTGACTTTTTTGGTTTTCCAATCCTATGGCACTTTTCAAGTATTTGTGTGTTTTCCGCATAAGTCTCACAGTGCAACGTCGGACACCTTTAGAGATTCGGCAAAAATTCTCGGATATTGCTATATATGCATCAGTTTCGAATTGTGTCTTCGGTCAATAGACGGGTTGCCCGGCTCCTGTGCTTGCCTCCTATGTTCCGCTTTGTTCGGCTAGGTGTGCAAAGGGAGAACCACTGTGATTGTGCTTCCAGCTCGCATGGTTAAGCACCGTAGTGGAGAAAGCCGAAAATTGACTATCACAATAAGCGTAAACTGGTCAGCAGTCAGATGACTGTATTAAAAGACGGGCCATTCATAACATTGGCCGAAGTGTTTACGGCTTGAACTCGGCTGTCGCCGAACACTAAGCGGGGGGTCTACTTGCTGGCCTCCCAAATTTAAGATCCTATGACTAAGTGAAAGTTATAAAGCCCGCATATCTGATTGCCTCGTTTCCCCAACACAACTGCCTTCGGGCACCGAGATGTCGGCTAAGGGTTGTTTTGTTATTTCGGAAACACCCTGCATAGCATCTACAAGGGGGTACAAGCCGACGATGGGCCACTTTCAGATTATAAATGGTCGCAACGGAAGTGAAAATTTGGGTTCATCTAGACCACAGAGTTTGGAAGCTTTTCCCGAACTAAATCCTCTGTATTTTCCTCCCACATTGATCGGAGCTGAGGTTTCATGATCATGCTTAGCATGACAACCCAAAGAAAGGAACCGATAGCGGGACTATTTTCTTTGGATGATGTTTCTTATGTTAAAACAATAATATAACATGTCTCTCTATGTACCTTTGTTTATAAAACCGTATGGCCGGATTGCCTTGTTTGCCGTAAATCTTTGCCCTCATAAAGGCTTTATAAAGTGGGACAAACACTCCCCGGCTACTGGCCGAGGAGGTTGAAGCCGATGGCCGGTCAACAAAGTTTTGTACAATGTGGATCCGAGCATTGATGATGTAAAGTACTTAGATACATAGAATCATTACACATAATTTGTGATTTTACTTTGGATATCGATCCTTAATTCGGCCACCCGTGCCCACATTAAGGCTCAGGGGCTAGTGGGCTTCGTGCTTATTATTTACAAAGATTAAAGGGGTACATCGATCCCCTGAGCTAGTGTCGCCACCCGACCAGTGTCTCGGGGGCTACTACATTGCCTGTCCAATGCAAAAAAATTAAAGTGCAGTATAGTTTTCGAGGAGATTATTATCCTAAGGTTGGGCGGCCGCACCCAACCTGAGTCTCGAGGAATTTACACACCATGTTTCTATTCCTATGTAAGCTTCCGAGCTAGGAGTTGATCCTCAGGCCGATTTCACGCATCGACCTGAGTCTCAGGGGCAACTAGGATCAATGGTTTCATGTTTTCCTTCAGGTGCATCTCAGGTTTTAGACCGACGCACACACCTTGAGGCTTACTGGCTATATATCTCGGCAGAGAATAAATTCGACCAATCAAAAAATCAGCCTGCAGTCAGGGGTGGTGCACCACCTCGGAAGCAGTCCGGCATTAAGCTTGGGCGCCAGTGGCTGGCTCCATAGAGGGCATTTCCGGCATTAAGCTCGGCTAAACTCCTTCAACTTTTTGAACCCAGATGATCTATGACATCTCGGATATAGTCCGGCGTTGGAGCTTGGATACGGTCCGGCGTTGGAGTTTGGACACAGTCCGACATTAGAACTTGGGTACATTCCGGCGTTGGAGCTCGGAAGCAGTCCGACGTTGGTGCTTGGCTGCAAAAGATACCTCGGATGCAATCCAGCATTGGAGTTCGGACGCAAGAGGACACTGCCGCCCGAGAATAACTTCAAACCTGAGGTGTGGCATAATAATAACGAGGCACTGATAAAGACCGGAAACTTAAAGGGGCTCCTCGGATAACCGACATATAAACTCTTCGGATTTCTTTGCGATCCTCAAGATTGAAGATGAGAAGATTTGTTTAACCAGTTTTCAAGACCGACGACCGAAGATGAAGAATAGTTCGGAAGAATCAAGGAGTGTCCCCAACTTGAAGACCGGTTTAGGGGGCTACTGATGGAGTCCTGTACTAGGGGTACTCACCACGTCGTCTCCCAATCAGCTAGATTGGGCCGAGGACCCCCATGGCCGCATACTCATGGGCCAGTTCGGACAACCCCTGCCGCATACAAGGAATACTCCACAAGACTTGGTGCCCAAGACAAGGACTCTCCTAAACCCTAGGCCTCCGGTGTCTTATATAAACCGAGGCCAGGCTAGTCAATGGACAATCTCATATTCATTACCACAATCTCGTAGTAGATACGTGTACTCTGTACTACACCCATATGAATACAATCAAAAGCAACATGTAGGGTATTATCTCTTCGAGAGAGCCCGAAGCTGGGTAAAACCCCGTGTCCATGTTACCATCGCTCCAAGACGCCTAGCTTAGGACCCCTACTACGAGATACACCAGATATTGAACCGACAATAACCATCATGGAGGTAGGATGTATGGGACAAAGCAAAGTTATTGCCATGACTTACTTACACATAACTCCTGGACAAACACCTGCAACTGGCATTTTCCTTCATCTTCAGTATAATATTTCCAAGATGGGAAGATATGCACATAGGATTTAACAACATCAAATGCAATAGATGCTAAACTAAAACTAGTTGGTTGTGCTTCGTCCATAGGAATAGACGTACTAACTGGTGGAGTTGGGGTTCGCCGTGGTAGTACTGGCCCTTTGGGCACTGGAGCTACCTTACTAACTACTCTTGTTTGGGAGCTCTATGGTGGAGATGGTGTTGTGTCAACAGAACTGGGTTACTATCTGCTAGGGTTGGGGTTAGATTGGGTGAAGCTGGTTCTTTGTCCATCTCAGTAGGGGTACAATCTGCGAGAGTTTGGGTTATGTGTGGTAGGGTTGGTTCTCATGCATGTACAACCGAGGTGCTATCTCCACCAAGAGGTAGCACTATTTTATTTGAAGACCGTGTTTTTAGTCCGCTAGATACTAGCATGACCCGCTCCAATTCAAATGGATGATAAACATGAAACATAGTTGAATGTACAGACATTGTATGAGAGACAGATGCAATAGATAGTGTGGAAAAACAGGGCATGAAATTGTTGACATGTATATTATTTAACTAAAATGGAGAGCATGACATAATTTCACATATATGATGTCTATCTAAACTAGATAGCATAGCATAACATAGTTCAAAGATATGATGAATAACTAAACAGGATCGCATGACATAATTCACCTACATGTTATCTAAGTAATCAGGATCGCATGATTTAATTCACATATGTGATTTATATGCTAAATAGAGGGCATTCAATATGATGTCTAAACTAAGAACATGGTGTTGAATATTGTGTATATGATGTCTAAACTATGCAATGCAAGACACCATATGCATGATATGAGCAGCATAATCATGCCAAGTTAGAGCATACACCTCGGTGGGTGAATAGGACTGGTCATTTGTCTCTGAATCCATCTCCGAGGAGCTATCGGGACCCAACAAGAGATCTGCTTTGACATGTAGCACTGTCTGCTCTGAAGGCCTTGTATTCACTCCAGATTTTTCCATCTCCCACCCAAATGGTTGATTCACAGGAAGAGTAGTTTAATGTACAAACATTGTCGACAAATGGAAATGTAATGAATAAAAGGATGGGCAAGATATCATTCAAATATATGATGCCTGGTTAAACAAGATGGCATTGCACATTTCACATATATTGTAGCTGGCTAAAAGACATGAGACTGCATAATTCCCATATATGATATAGAAACTAAACAGGTGGCATTACAGAACATGTCTAAACTAAGCAGATGACATATATGATGTCAAAAGTAGGCACTGCAAGGCAACATATGCATGATATGACTAACATCATCATGCCAAGGTAGAGCAAACACCTTGGGGGTAAATAGGAGCGGTTAGCTGCGTCTAAATCCGCCTTAGAACAGATATCTTCCTCTGGATTACAATCTGGAGAGGGGGGAGGGTTTGCCATTGACCCACCATGGAGCAATGTTTGCATGACATTGTATTGCTGCAGAAAACTCTTCTCTTTTTCTCTACATGTTTAGCATGACTATGTACAATATTTGACATGCATAGGAAAGAAATATGGTGAGATTATGTAAGGAGGGCATGCAGAAATTTAGAGTGATGGTAACAACCAGTGGATGGATCAAAAAATAATGATAGCAGGCTGATGATTGTTTTAATTTAATAAAAATACAAATGATGATTGCTTTACTATTTATTTCCCACCCAAGATGAACAACATAGGCATACCCTAGATGAACCAGATATTAGACAGAGATATTATTCATTGTTGCCTCGATATGTGCCCCACAACTAATTTAGAACTCAAGTTTGAACATTAATTTGGACCTGACTTGGAGTCCAAGAGGTGAACATGACAATAAAGGAGCAGGTAATTTTAAGCAATGCATAACATAAGCAGAAACAACAGAGTGCGACCTCTCCTATAGACTTGTGTACTCCTCAGGTTCATCTGCTGAGTCGATGATGATGATGCCGTTGTGGTGGGTGCTGGCGGCAGGGAAGGAGATCTGAGGTGGCGAAAGACAGTCAGGAGTCGTGATATCTGGTTTGGTGGATGCTTCTGTCGATGGAGCAACTCAGGTGAGGTGGACGATGTCGCGGCAGGAGCAGGACAAACCACACAAAGTTCCCTTCGACACCTACCTATAACTGAAGTAATTCTGTAAGGGCTCATTTGGCTTGCATGATTCTAAAAATGCAGGGATAGGAAAAACACCGGAATAGGATAGGAATGCACATGGTAAACAAAGCATTTGTAAACACAGGGTTTCTGCCAACATGGGTGTTTGGTTCACAGGAATTGGAAGAGCAGAGGAATGCAAAGAAACATGGCCAAAATAAAGTGAAACCATATGAAAGCGTGTATAGTTAGAATGTTATTCTGCCACTAATGCACTTGGTCTTGTTTTCATGCATAGGATTTTGAAAAGTAGGTCCAGGTGGATGTTTTGCTCCATTCCTTTCAACAAAATGCATGAATAATTGAATAGTAGAGTGCCATAGGAAAATTCCCTATTGCTATGTTTTTCCGTTGAACCAAAATAGCCCTAATGGATCGACATGAATGTATAGTAATAAGTGATGTAGCAAGTGTACAACCTCTTTGCCGTAGCCATGTCGACCTCAACATCATTGGGTTGGTCGCTGAAGCAGTTGAGGCAGAGGTGGTTGTCGGAGGTGTGGAGGAAGATCTGAGGAATTTGTAGACGGCGTCCAAGGCACTGCTCTGTTGTGATGGACTGTTCTGTCATTGGAGCAGCTCCGGTGAGCCGTAAGACGTCAAGACTGAAGCAGCACAAGAGAAACATCGTCAATCTCAAGTGGTATTCTAATAGCATCTCCAATAGATTATGTAAAATAGATATAAAATTTACATCACCAAAAACCACCTGACTACAACAGATGAGGTAAAAACTGCTGACTCTGAACTTAACTGTCGAAACTAAAATTTACTGTGGAATCTCAATGTTACTGTCGAAACTGAACGCAATGGTAGCAGAGAGGCACTTGACATGTAGTTTAGGGAGGGCCTGAAATTCATCTTCAACCTGCACCCTCCTGAGCCGCCAGCCACCACCGGCCGAACCGCCGGCCCTAGCGCCGCCTCGCTGCCCCTAAACAACTCCCCACCGCCAGTCCACCACCGCCCCGCCGCATCGGCCAACCCTCTAGGCCCCCCGCCCCCACCTTGAACCCTAAGATAGATAGTGGGGTACCTCTTCGGCGAGCCCCCTC